>NC_057733.1:43836906-43945705 GCF_004010195.1 Chiloscyllium plagiosum | reverse complement strand
GATCTGAAATTGTAGGTATTAGGGAGTATATCACTGCTCCTTGTGGATTCAGGGTCGCTTCTTTAACTACCTCATCGGCCAGTCTATTTCCTCTTACTTCTGGTTCATTCCCCTTCTGATGTAACTATCGCTATTTCTCTCGGGAGTAACAGGGATTCCAGCACTTGTTTTATCAATTTCTCATGAGCTAGTTCTTTTCCTCTGCTATTTATCAATCCTCTTTCTTGCCAAATTTTTCCGAAGGTATGTACCACTCCAAACGCATATTTGGAGTCTGTATATATCGTTCTTTTTTGTTTTCTAAGGTTCTGAGAGCTCTTTCTAGGGCATAGAGTTCACAAGTTTGGGCTGACCAGCCGTTAGGCAGTCTTTCAGCCTCGATAACGCTTCCCTCTATTCCGTCTATTACAGCATGTCCATTGTGCCTTTTACCCTTAATTATCAGGGAGGACCCGTCGATAAACAACTGAACTCCCGCATGCAACGGTACGTCTCTTAAGTCCATTCACACTTTAGTCTGATATTCAATAATATCAAGGCAGCCGTGTTCTGGATTGCCAAAGGCCACCCCCCTCTCCCCACCACAGAAATGCAGCTGGATTCAAGCAACTGTCTGTGACTAACACAAGGTCATTCTGCTCTATTAAGATTGTCTCATATATCAAGATCCTAGAGTCTATGAGCCATCGTCTTGCTTTCTGATTTAGTATGGTCCGTACCTGATGAGGGGTGCTGACTATTAAGGCTCCCCCAAAAGTAAGTTTCCGACTCTCCTCTACTAATAAGACTGTTGCTGCCACTGCCTGCACACACTCTGGCCAGTAATGTAGCTTTCCATTCTTTAATTAACAATGAATTAATGCAGTCGTGTTTTAAATTAACCATGAATCAATACGACAGAAACACTGAGAATGTGTGAAGGAATCCTGCCAATTAATATTGACTCAGGCTAACACAATTGATTTATTATAAATATTAATGATTAATTATATATATTATATAATTCAGGGTGGAAATGTGACAAGTGACTAAAACATTTTAACAACTGTAATCGCGCAGTTCTGTTTGTTTACCAGTCACTTGTGACTTCTCATTCTGTTTCTGTTTTGCTCGAGCACATTCATTTTTAAGAACCTCAACAGATTCCATAGCACCATTTGCAGTTAATTCAATCCCCAATTTGGTGGCAATATCTCGTCGTGAGCGCAAAACTGATTCTTCGTGCCTCTCATCACAAAACTGTTGCCATAATCCAATTAACTTTTTCATTCCCACTCCCTTGGGCTTAAAATTTAAAGATGACCTTGCCCAATTTGGTGGCAATATCTCGTCGTGAGTGCAAAACTGATTCTTCGTGCCTCTCATCACAAAACTGTTGCCATAATCCAATTAACTTTTTCATTCCCACTCCCTTGGGCTTAAAATTTAAAGATGACCTTGCTGCCCCCGTATCGACTAGGAAAACTACGTCCTCTTTGTAAGGTCACACCTTTAAATTTATCAAGGGTTCCTGGTGGGTCCCCGGGGACAGGAACTCCTGACACCCCTATTTTTCATCAAGGTTCATAAATGGCACTGCCTTTACTTTGTTTTTCGGATCTGGACACTCTCTCTTAAAGTGACATGTCTTTCCACAGTAATAACATCCGGCCTGTGGGGATTTCCACTTTGATCCTTGTTCCTGTCTACCAGACCGCTTAACATCTCCTCCCCGATCCCTTCTCCTCCCTTTATTTTCAACATGCTGCCCGCCACCAATCCGGCCTCCCTCTCCTTCTAGTCTCGTCCTTCTCTATTACCTCATCAACCGTGGCCACCATCATTTTGCCCTCTGTTTCTGCTCCTCATGCTACGCTGCCAGATCAATTGCTGAGCCGATTTAACCAACTGAACAGCCCCAGGGCCAACCCATGGCCATTCCTCATCACCCAATGTTTTGTTTAGACCTTGTTTTTTTTTTGCAATATTTCTTGCTCTCTGTAATCTCAAATATAATCCATCATTTCAAGCCTGTCCAACCCTAAAGCCCGTTCCTAACTATACACTTTGGAATCCCACCTGCAAATACACACTTATATATTACAAATTCATTCATTGTGTTTAATATTCAAAATGCAAAATGCACACAGTTCCCAACTCTGAAATCCACCACAATCACCCGGTTCCAATCCCGCAATTCAAATCCAAAACTAGTCTTCCCAAGTAGTCCTAACCAGTCATTGCTCAATTACAATGCTATAGGTCGTGAAGTAACCAGAGCCGCCTGAAAAAGGATTTGTCTATTCAAGTTAAAACTTCAACTGTCCTCCGTAAATCGTTTTTATGTAAGGATAAAAGAGATTAGTTAGAAACTGATAGTAAGGCAGTCATGACCTGAAAAAAGAGCAGGAGTTAACATTTTATTTCATAATCTGTAAAATCCTTAACCTTAAAAGAAATCATGTTAAAATTTCCATAATAGAAATCAGATTCAAAACAGTCCCGGATCTCAAGCTCCAGGGAACAAAGCACAAACATTCAATCACCAACAAACAAATGTGCATTCAAATTGAATCACAAAGGGTTAAACTTCCTACTGGCTGTACAGCTCTTTTCTCTCTCTCTCTCATTCACACACACACACAAACGCATACACCGTATCTCACAGACACTTTGAGCTTCCTGCAACGACTCGTCTAGCTTTTGAATATTTTTCTGGATATCTGGCCATAAGTTAGTTACGAAGTGTACCCTCAGTAGTCGGCCGTTTCTTTATGTAATTTAATTAACCTTACTGAGGTCCGGTGTCACCTTCTTCCACACCCACTTCAGGGTCCTGACCTTCGCATGGGGGATTTCCCCTCTTAACAACCGGTCTAAGGCTGGGTGATCGAATCAGGTAGACACCTTACTCGTCAGATTAATCTAGCCAATTAAATACTTTATTTTATATGTTGCCAATTTCCCGTACTTCTCGTACGTCCCCGACCACCAAGGCAATACTTAAAGGTCCATTTTCTTTACCTTGGTCTGTGCACAGTTACCTGGTCGTTTCAGCGCGCCCCGTCCTGCGGCAATACCCGGATATATCCAACTGGCAGCAACTACCGCTACCTACCCTGGTCGACTGGATTCGCCTAACCCGGTCGTCCAGAACCCCGGTTCCCCAGATATATCCATCTGGCAGCAACTACCGCTGCTGGTCACCCGGATATATCCAACTGGCAGCAACTACCGGTACCTACCCCGGTCGCCTGGATACGTGGACACATCTACCTGGCAGCAAATACCGCTGCCGGTCTCCCAGATGTATCCACCTGGCAGCAACTACTGCTACCAACCCTGGTCGCCCGGAACCCTGGTTCCCCAAATCCAACTGGCAGCAAATACCGCTGCCTACCCCGGTTGCCCGGATAAATCTTTTAAGACCTTTCTTACCCGGGTCTTGTGCATCACAAGAGTTACCCAACCGAACCCGCTGTGTCTGCCCGTCTTGTTTCCAGGGTCTCCCAGTCCGGATCATGCTCACCCAAGCTGCCGCGGCAAGGAGGGAAACTAGAGACCACCGAAATCAGCGAGGTGCACCTTCTCCGTTTTCCCAAAAATGCCGAGCCACCAGAGATTGGGATCCCGGGACGAGATCTGTTATAAACAAGTTTAATAAAATTTAGACGAGACCACCAAACTGGAAACAAGACAATTTATTCTACGATCTTGCAAGGGCATCAAATGCAGAAGCAAATGAGCAACGAACATTCAAACTAGTACACAGTTATACTTTTGAGCTGCGTGAGGTCATCTCTCCCAACTCTTACATTACCCAATCTTTCTTATTGTATTCTACCACTACCCAGCTGCGCTCCGCCCTTATTGCCCCCTTTTCTCCAAGCTGGCAAACTTTCCCTCTGTAAGTGCTGACATAAGGCTAAACTTGTATCTTGATGTTCTTTTACTTTGCTTGTAACATGTTCCATTGTTCACAGGTACATTCCATTCCTGAACATACGTTTTGACAATGTATCTTTTCTTGCCTAGTTTATGCGTTTCAGCTATCTCAGCTATTTTGCTGAGACTAAATTATTTTAAACATTATGATGAATGAAACTATTTGCTTTAATAATTCTGCCCTAAAGTTAGTATTCAATTATCCACAATTATAAAGATAAAGATACATTTCCCTAATGCTTGCCTAGCTGATATTTTTCCCTGTAGCCCTTTTCTGCACATACACACTCTTGCTTTTCTATATCTGCAAAAACAACACACTTGCCCATTTCTTACAGTCCCAAGGGAGAAGATGAGGCTTTCTTCCTCCAGACATTGGTTGGCTTAGATTTGGCGGTGGAGGAGGCCCAGGGCTTGCATGTCCTTGGTGGAGTGGGAGGGGGAGTTGAAGTGGTCAACCACAGGGCGGTGGGTTTATTTGGTGCGTGTGTCCCAGAGATGTTCTCTGGGACGTTCTGCGAGTTGACGTCCTATCTCCCCAGGTGCGTCTATCCCAGAGAATATCCAAGGGCAACTCAAATGTAAAGCAATAGCCTCATGATTTGCACAACATTGATCACACAAAACGATTAATTTCCCGTTTATGGTGTAAATTAGCCATTAGATGTTATGTGTATGTCAAACAAAGGCATTGCCCTATTAACTGAAAGACGCTACCTAAATGCAGTTACTGCTGCCCGCCAAAGAAAGAACCTTCTTCAGCACGTGACTGAAATCCTGACGCCACTGGGATTTCCACCAATAGGCGCCAGGAAAGTCGGCGCGTGACCGCAACGGTCACTGTGTTTGAATTTGTTGGCGGTTACAGCGCGCGATCGCGATTTTTGACCGTCCCTGGGAGAGCTCCCTCCCCCCCCCACCCCCGTCTCGATCCCCAGCGGGTGCTGTTACAGAGAGACTTTCCACTCCTCCCCCTCCATCGGGAACCGTCACCGAGAGATCATCCTCCGTCGGGAACCGTCATTGACAATTCCCACCTCCGCCCCCAAAGGGAACCGTGACCGAGAGATTCCTCGTCCTGTACTGGGAACCGTCATCCAGAGATACTAGCCCCCCCCCAATCGCCCTAATCGGGAACCGTCACCGAGATATCCTTTTCTCTCCCTCACCGGGAGTCCTCACGATGGAGGTTTTCCTGCAACAGCATCGAAAATACTACTACTACCAGGAGCGCCTGGACACCTTTAAGAACTGGCCCTTCACCAATGATTGCGTGTGCACTCCGGAGAATGTGAGTGGGGAAGGGGAAGATTGGATGGCTTGTGGGGATGTGGGAGAATTGGTTTTAGTCACTAACTTCGCTTTCAATTTGTTTTCTATACTCCCTTTGAGAGAATTGTCAGGTAATGACATTGCACCGTTTCCACATTTTTAGAGATTAAAGAGCTAAAATGTGAAAATGTTATTGCTTTTGGTGGGGTAGCCTCATATCGTGTTGCAGTTTAAAAACTGTAGTAATAATCTCAGTTACGTTCCCTTCTAGAAGCATGGCTGTAATTGAGGCAAGTTCGGGCACAGTATTCTGTCATCACAGCACTCTTTGATCCAACTCGTCTGATTTTGCCTGTCCTCGGATGATGCCTGAACTGCTGTGGTCTTCCAGCACCACTAATCCAGGACCAGACATCCCAATCTGATCTAGTCCCATTTGGCCCATACCCCTCTAAACCTTTCCTATTCATTTGATGGGTTGGAGTGGCAGTTAGAGACAATGAGGAGGTTACAACAGCAAGGGGTGTGTGATGGATTGCTGTTTCAGAAAGGTGGAGTCACTGCAGATACAGTCAGGTAGGTGGTTGACCACTAGGATTGGTAGGAGTCTCCGGTGACTGTCCACATTTCAGACAGGTATACAGGTTTGCATTGACTTCAGTGAGTGGCACGGTGGCTCAGTGGTTAGCACTGCTTCTTCACAGCGTCAGGGACCCAGGCTCAATTCCAGCCTTGGGTGACTGTCTGTCTATGTGGAGTTTGCATTTTCTCCCCATGTCTGTGTGCTTTTCCTCCAGGTACTCTGGTTTCCTCTCACAATCCAAAGATGTGCAGGTTAGGTGAATTGGCCATGCTAAATTGCCCATAGTGTTCAGGGATGTGTAGGTTGCGTGCATTAGGGATAAATGTAGAGTAATAGGGTAAGGAAATGGTTTTGGGTGGATTACTCTTTGGAGGGTCAGTGTGGACTTTATGGGACAAATGGCCTGTTTCCACACTGTAGGGATTCTATGATTCTGTACTGTGAAGGAGAATGGCCTCTCAGGAGTATAGTACTGACAGCCAGGTTTCTGGTATCATGACTGGCTCTACTTAAACAGGGCTATGTCAGATTGCAGTAGGGGGTCTCACTAGTCTGGGGCACAGACAAATGTTTCTGCAACGTCAGCCAGATGTCAGGAGTGGTGTGTTGCTTCTGAGGTGCCAAGGTCAAGGATGTCTCTGAGACGATGCAGTATATTCTGAAAGGGGAGAGTGACCAGCAGTGCGTGTTGTCAACAACATAGGTTGGGAAAAGCATGAGGTTCTGCAGAGAGAATATAGGAAACTAGGCAGGAGGTTAAAAAAATAGGTCATTGAGGGTAGCAATATCTGGACTACTACATGTGCTAGTGAGTGTAGGATTAGCAGGATAGAGCAGATGAATGCGTGGCTGGGCCGCTGATGCAGGGCAAGGATTCACCTTTTGGGCAATTGGGATCTTTTCAGGGGTAGAATGGCATGTTTAAGAGGGACAAATTCCATCCGAATCAGAAGGGGACCAATATCCTTACAGGGAGATTTACTGGTGCTATTTGGGAGGCTTTAAACTAGAGTGATGTGGGTGAGAACCAAAGTGATAGTGAGGAAAGGCTGAGGCTGGTACAGTAGACAAGGGGAACAGATTAAATAGTCAAGACAGATAAGAGAAAACTTAGATAAGATAAGATAAATTAAACAGCATATATCTCAGATAAGATAAATTAAACAGCATTTACTTCAATGCAAGAAGCCTGACATAAGGCAGATGAACGTAGAGCATGGTTGAGAACATGGGACTGGGATATCATAGCTATTACAGAAACATGGCTCAGGAAGGGACAGGACTGGTAGCTTGATGTTTCAGGGTGTAGATGCTATAGCAAGGATAGAAAAGGAAGCAAGAGAGGAGGAGGGGAAGTGGTGGTTTTGGTTAGGAATAACATTACCATTTTACTTATTGAGGATATTCCAGGGAGATTGTTCTTGGATGGGGAGGAAATTAAGTGTGTACAAGAAACTTCTCTTCAATATATGGCTATACCTACCAAAGAAGGAGCAATACTTGACCTTCTGTTGGGAAATAAGGCAGGGCCAAGTGACTGAGGTGTCAGTTGGCAAGCACTTTGGAGCAAGTGATCATAATTCTATTAGTTTTAAAGTAGTTATAGAAAAGGATATAAAAAAGTTAAAGTTCTAAGTTTGAGTAAGGCCAATTTTGATGGTATTAGACAGAACTTTTAAAAGTTGATTAGGAGAGGCTGTTCACGGATAAGGGGATGTTGGGAAGTGTGTTGCATTTAAAAATGAGGCTATGAGAGTTTCGAGACATTATTTTCCTATTGGTATGAAGAGCAAGACTGGTAAGTATAGGGAATACTGGATGATAAGAAATTGAGCCTCTGGTCAAGAAAAGGAAAGAAGCATGTGTCAGGTATAGACAGTTGGGGTTGAGTGAATCTGGAGAGGATTTTATGGGCTGCAGGAGTCTACTTAAAAGGAAAATCAGAAGAGGGAAAAACAAACTTAAGGTGGCTTTGGCAAATAGAATTAAGGAGAATCCAAAGAGATGCTGTAAGTATGTTAAGGGCAAAAGAGTAACTCGGGAGACAATGTGGCTCCTACAGATCAATGTGGCTGTTTGTGTGGAACCACAGGCAATGGGTGAGATAATAAACAAATATTTCCTTTCAGTATTTACTGTGGAGAAGGACATGGAAGCTAGGGAACTTGGGGAAATTAATAGTGATGTCTTGAAAGAAATTCATATTACAGAATAGGAAGTACTGGAGGTCTTAAAATGTATAAACATAGACAAATCCCTGGGACCTGATCAGGTGTTTCCCAGAACTTTATGGGTAGCTAGGAAAGAGATTCCTGGGCCCCTTGCTGAGATATTTGTGTCATTCAAGTTTGTGTAAAGATTTGTAACTTGGGTGCCAGTTGTCATAGTTATGTGTACATTCACTGAGCGGGAAAGTTGATTTTCAGACCAGTCTAGGTGACATTTTCAGTACTTCAGTGCTCCTGTGAAACACTGTTGTACTGTCTCTTCTGGAATTTATTTGGCTCTATTCCTGCTGCTTCTGGTTGTCGGTTTGGTTGCTCATTACAGTAGCTGGTGTACTGGGTTTGGGTCTGTGTGCTTTTTGATGGAGTCCGTGGCACAAGTGCCATGCTTCTAGAAATTCTGTAGCTGTCCTCTCTTTGGCTTGTCCTATGATCATTGTGTTGTCTCAGTTGAATTTGTGGTCCTTGTCACCTGTGTGTGTAGCTATTAGGGACAGCTAGTTAGTGGCTAGTTGGTGTTTGTGGCTGTTGATTGCTGGTTGTCTGTCTGTTTGCTCTATACAGTATAATGTTGTGTGCAGTCTTTGCACGGAATCTTGTAAGTTACGTTTGTCTTGCACATGATCGATATAGGGTCTTTTGTCTTGGTGAGTTGTCTGAGTGTGGCTGTCAGTTTATGGGCTGTCATGAATCCCAGTGGTCAGAGAAATCTAGCTGTCAGTTCAGAGGTTTTTTTTATGTAAAGTATCGGGCTAGTGAGTTAAGTCGTGGCATGTCCTCGTCGCGTTGTTTGTCTGATAGACATTTATGAATGAAGTTGTGCAGATATCCTTTCTTAGTGAATACTCTGTAGAGGTGTTCTTCCTTTGGCAGCTTGGGAGTGCTGCAATGTGTTGTAGCCCTTTTGAACAGGGTCTTAAAGCAGTTTCTCTTTTGTGTGATCGGGTGGTTGCTGTTGTAGTTCAGGACCTCGTCAGTGTGTCTGGCTTTTCTGTACACTTCTGTGGTGCATTCACCGTTCTGTGTTCTTTCCACCATTGCGTCTAGCATGGCAGTTGATTGTTAGTTTCCTACTCCTAAATCTGATCCCTGTGAGCATGGTGTTGATAATCTGGTGCGTGTTCTCAATTTCCATTCTCTTAATGATAACAAAAGAGTTGTCTGCGTATCTGATCCAGAGTTTGGGTTGGATTTGAAGTGAACAGTGCCAGACAGACAATCGCCAACCTCTTGGACATCTCTCAAACTGGCAAAAGAACTTCAACAAAAACTAAAACATCTTATCAGCGGATCCAAACACTCCATACAATCATCACGAGAATTCCTAGACAACATAAATATTGACAAGAATGAAGCAATGGTCTCGTTTGATGTAATGGCACTGTTCATTTCAATTGAAAAACTCTAGCCAGAGAGACAATAGCCAACCTTCTGGAGAAGCAAAACAGGAGCACAATGGCAAATCTGTCAACAAAGATTGCATAATCAAACTACTAGACCTGTGCTTGATGATCATAAGACCAGCCAGAGAATTTCTAGAAGCGTGGCACTTGTGCTACAGACTCAATCAGCAAGTACATAGACGTAAACCCAATACACTGGCTATTACAATGAACAACCAGAACTAACAACTGGAAGTAGCAGGAATAGAGCCAAATAAATTCTAGAAGACACAGTACAGCAATGCTTGACAAGAGCCCTGAAGATGTCATCTAGACAGGGGATGAAACATCTGCAAATCAACTCTCCAACCCGGTGAACATATCCACAACGAAACTGTATTTGTATCATCGACAGGTGCGGGTGAGGTGCCAGAAGACTTGAGGTTGGCTTAATGTGGTGCTATTATTTAAAGACTAAGGAAAAGCCAGGGTACTTTTAGGCAAATTATGTGACTTCAGTGGTGGATAAGTTGTTGGAGGGATTCTGAGGGACAAAATCTACATGCATTTGGAAAGGCAAGGAATGATTCGGGATAGTCAATGTGGCTTGTTATGTGGGAAATCATGTCTCACCAACTTGAGATTTTTGAAAAGGTGATAAAGAAGATTGAAGGCAGAGCGGCAGACATTGTCTATATGAACTCCGAGGGAGCTAGCCAATTGGATGCAAAACTGTCTTGAAGATAGGAGGAGGGTGGTAGTAGAGGATTGTTTTTTAGACTGGAGGCCAGTGATCAATTGTGTGCCACAAAGATTGGCGCTGGGTCCACTGCAAAGGAGGCATTGTTAATAAGTTTGCAGATAACACAAAAATTGGTGGTTAGTGGACTGTGAAACATTTGTATAATTTTGAATGTCTACATGGTGAAGATGCTGGCAAACTCTGTTCAAATAATGGCTTGTGACCTTTTAATTGTGCCCACACAGGCAAGTTGAATGTCTCTAAAGAACTTTGACAATACGACACTCAAGCATCAGGTATACCAGGCTGATTACGGGGATGGCGGGACTGATATATGAGGAGAGATTGACTAGGTTAGCATTGTTTTCACTGGAGTTCAGATGAGTGAGGGGGTATCTCAGTTATAAAGTTCTAACTGGACGAGACAGGGCAGATACAGGGAGGAAGTTCCCGATGGTGGGTGTGTCCAGAACCAGCAGTCACAGTCTGAGGATTCAGGGTGGACCATTTAGGACGGACATGAGGAGACATTTCTTTACCCAAGGCGTGGTGAATCTGTGGAATTCATTACCACAGGAAGTAGTTGATGCAAAAACGTTGAATGTATTTAGGTGGCGGCTAGCTATGCCACTTCGGGCGAATGCGATCAAAGGTTATGGGGAGAAAGCAGGATTACGCAAATGAATTGGACAATCAGCCATGACTGTGATGAATGGTGGAGCAGGTTTGAAGGGCCAAACGGCCTCCTTTTGCTCCTATCCTCTATGTTTCTATATTGTGTGCAATTCGAGAGAGAGGGTTTACCCTGTGAGCCGAGCTGACAGTTTTAAAACCTGCTGTGCATATCCTGAAAATACAGGAATAGCTAGTCTGATCACTTTTCCATCTCACTTGTGAGATTTATGGATTCTTAGCTTTTCTCTGTCTTATCTCTCACTTGATGGGCTGAATAGTCAGAGCTGAAAATGTGTTGCTGGAAAAGCGCAGCAGGTCAGGCAGCATAAAGGAGCAGGAGAATTGACGTTTTGGGCATGAGCCCTTCTTCAGGAATGCCCGAAACATCTATTCTCCTGCTCCTTGGATGCTGCCTGACTGCTGCGCTTTTCCAGCCACACATTTTCAGCTCTGATCTCCAGCATCTGCAGTCCTCACTTTCCCCTGGGCTGAATAGTCAGCCTCAGTTCCTGCATCTTAGATCTCATCAAATTAAGTTAATTTGAATTAAGTATAAAAAGTTAATGTGAATTTTTTTTATCTTGAAGCTTGTCGTATTACTTTCAGATGGCAGCAGCAGGTTTTATTCACACCCCAAGTGAGAATGGTCCTGATGTTGCTCAGTGCTTCTTTTGCTACAAGGAGTTGGAAGGATGGGAACCTCAAGACGAACCATTGTAAGTAATGAATTATGTACTTGAGTTCTAGCATGTTCTCCTCCTAGTGTTTGGACGTTTGTTTACTTTCCCTATGTGTTTGGAACAGCACCACTGAAAAATATGTCTAATTGTCATCCATTGTAACACAAACCAGATGCTAACAGAAACAAAACAATGTAATAATATTCAGTATATAAATTATTAAAGGTTGCATATTATAGATCAACCTATAATACATAGGATAAATACAAAAATTCTGGGTACTTGCTTCTCTGAGAAGCTATTCCAGGAAGTGCTGATGTACTAATGTAGGCACCTTTTTAGTGTCTCATACCTTAACTAGTAGGCGTTGTAACCAAAGTGTTTAGTAATGGGAATTTGGTTACTTCCTATTCCCAGGAAAAGACCAAGGGATGGGAATCTAACACCATTTAATTTCAAGTGATCCCATTTTTTTTTTGTTTTTACCATTTTTACAAGTTCTGGTGCAGGAATTATTTTAAAGGAAATCTGAAACCTGTGATGATTATGGAAAAATACTTAACTGTATTGATGCTACTCAGCAGGGCAGCACAGTGGCTGACATTGATTCCTCTCAGTGCCAGTGACCTGGGTTTGACTCCAATCTTGGGTGCACTGTCTGTGTGGAGTTGTCATATTGTCCCCATGTCTGCGTAGGTTTCCTCCAGGGATGTGTAAGTTAGATGGGTTACCCATAGTAAAAAACACCATGTGGAGGTATGGGGTGGGGTGGACAGTGGGGGTCTGGATTGGATGCTCTTTAGAGGGTCAGTACAGACTTGATGGGCTGGATGGCCTTTTTTGATGATTCAATGTGACACATGTACTGCTCTGATTTACCTTGTATTCTAACACTGGCACAATAGGCTGTAAAGCCTATTTAAATGCATTTTTGCAACTGTTGCTGCAATGAACATTCTGCTGCAAGATATGCTTACTGGATACCCTGATTGCTGCAGTGCTAATTGCTGAGAGGTGTAGGCAACCATGATTTCTCCAAACTTTCCATGACAGCAGTTACCAATCTTGTTGGGGTTATTTTAAACCAGTCTTCTGGTGGTTTGGCTCTCCAGCCTCCTGCATTGATAATATTTCTGAGGATCTCCATTTCATGTCTTGATATTAGAGTTCTGTTCTGTTGGCCTTACTCAGTGGCTTTTCATTAATTCTTTCTCCACCAGTTTATCTGCAAAGATCCTTCTTAAGAACCTCATTTCATATTGCTAGTCTTTTTTTCTTCTGAATGTACCAAACTCACCTTTTATGATTAGATCTTGACCAGTTATAATATGGTGGACTTGTGACTTCTGCCGAGGTTTCTTAAAACATTGCTTAGTTTTGTCAAAGACACTTGGTTTTCCAATCTTTTTTGGCATTGAATTGTATTGTGCTTTCTACATTTGTTAAATTGGTTACTGTTAAAACTTGCTTCCATTTGTTAAGATCTTAAAAATTCATTTTATCACCGTACATTGGTATTACACCTGGAATCTGGTTACAACATTCTGATTTGCTGCCTTTCCAAGCTTATGCACTAACAAAACATTCCTATCGATACTTGGGCAAAAATCTTCCATCATGGTGCAATCAATACTGTTAAGCATTTTAAATAAAAACAAAAGATGCTGGTAATACTCAGCCAGGCTGTGGAGAGTAAAACTGAATAAAGCTTCAGTTAATGCCCTTTTGCGAAAGCCACTTGCCCAACCAGTCTTAAGTTCAAATATTTAGCATGTTGCATCTTGATTCGAATATGGACAAAAGAATGAAACTACAGAGGTAAGAGTGACTGCCCTTGACAAAAGGCTGCATTTCACCAAATGTGACATCTAGGAATCTCAGCAAAATTAAAGTTGATGGTATTAGGGAAAAAGCTATCTGATGATTGTAGTCTGCCGAGCATGAAAGAAAATGGTTGTGGTTAACGGTGGATAATCATCTCAGCTCCAGGAAATTTCTGCATAAGTTCCCCAGCAGTATCTTAGGCCCAAACCTCTTCAGCTACTTCATCAGTGACATTCGTTCCATTTATAAAGTTGAAAGTGGGAATATTTGCTGATGATTATGCAGTGATCAGCACCATTTGATGCTTTTTAAATGTTGAAGCAGTCCATGTCCAAATGCACAAAGATTTAGACAATATCCATGCTTGATTGACAATGGTAAATAACATTTGTACCATGAAAGTGCCAAGCAATTACCATCTCTAACCAGATTCTAACCATTTCCCTATGATATTCAACAACATTGCTATCTCTGAGTTCTCTCACTATCAATTTCTGAGGGTGTTACCATTAGCTAGAAACTGAACTGGGCTAGCCATGTAAGTAGTGCAGCTACATAGCAAGGTGGAAACTAGCTAGCAAGCAAGCAACCAACCAACCCTACTGACTCTCCGAAGCTTGCCCAGCATCTACAAGGTACAAGTCAGGAGTGTGATGGAATAATCACCGGTTGCCTGGATGAGCATAGAGAACACAGAAAAGTACAGCACAGAACAGGGCTTTTGGCCCACAATGTTGTGCCAAGGATTAATCCCAATGTAAAATAAAATAACTTAACCTACGCTACCCTCAATTCACTGCCATCCATGTGCATGTCCAGCAGTTGGTTAAATGTCCCTAATGACTCTGCTTCCACCATGACCGCTGGCAACGTATTCCATGCATTTACAACTCTTTGCATAAAGAACCTTCCTCTGACGTCTCCTCAATACCTTTCTCCTAATATCTTAAAACTCATGCCCGTCAATCCTGCCCTAGGGAAAGGTCTCTGGCTATTGACTCTATCCATGCCTCTCATTACCTTATATACTTCGATCAGGTCACCTCTCTTTCTCCTTCTCTCTGGTGAGAAAAATCTGAGCTTAGTTAACCTCACTTCATTAGGCAAGCCCTCCCGTCCAGGCAGCATCCTGGTAAACCTTCTTTGCAGCCTCTCCAAAGCCTCTGTATCTTTCCTACTGTTGGGCAACCTTAACTGTACACAATATTCCAAGTGTGGTCTCACCAGGGACTTGTAGAGCTGTAGCAAAATATTTGATCCCCCTGTTGCTGAAAGCCAAAATACCACATGTTTTCTTAACAGCCCTATCCGTTTGGATGGTAACTTTGAGGGATCTATGTACTTGAACACCAAGATCCCTCTGTCCCTCCACACTACCAAGAATCCTGTCTTTAATCTTATATTCAGCATTTGAGTTCGACCTTCCAAAATGCATTACTTCACATTTATCCAGGTTGAACTCCATCTGCTATTTCTCAACCCAGCTCTGCATCCTGTTTATGTCATGCTGCAACTGCAATAGCCCTCAATAGTATCCAACCTTTGTGTCATCTGCAAATTTACTAACCAACCCCTCAAACTCCTCATCCAAGTCATTTATAAAAACTGCATAGAACAGAGCCCTACAGGATACCTCCAGGCAGAATACTTTCCATCTACAACCACACTCTGCTTCCTGTCATCCAACCAATTCTGAATCCAGATAGCCAAATCTTGTATCCCATACCTCCTGACTTTATGAATGAGCTTACCATGGAGAACCTTATCAAATGCCTTCCTGAAGTCCATATACACCACATACACTGCTTGGCCTTAGTCGGCCTGAATTGTCACCTCCTCAAAGAACTCAATAAGATTTGTGAGGCATTTCTGCCCCTCTCAAAGCCATGCTGACTGCCTTTAATCACAATATGCTTTTCCAAATAGTCATAAATCCTATCAGCACTGCTGCCTCACAGCGTCAGAGACCCGGGTTCAATTCCTGACTCAGGCGACTGACTGTGTGGAGTTTGCACATTCTCCCTGTGTCTGCGTGGGTTTCCTCCGGGTGCTCCGGTTTCCTCCCACAGTCCAAAGATGTGCAGGTCAGGTGAATTGGCCATGCTAAATTGCCCGTAGTGTTACGTTAAAAGGGGTAAATGTAGGGGTATGGGTGGGTTGCGCTTCGGCAGGTCAGTGTGGACTTGTTGGGCTGAAGGGCCTGTTTCCACACTGTAAGTAATCTAATCTAATCTAATTCTTTCCAAAACCTTGCTGACCACAGACGTAAGACTGACTGACTGGTCTGTAAATCTCCAACAGCACTCGAAGTTTTACACAATCCACAACACAACCTGCTTGATTGACATTACATCCACAAACATTCAGTGCCTTCACCACTAATGCTTAGTAGCAGCACTGTACGCCATCAACAAGATGCACTGCAGAAAATCACAAGGACTCTGAGTCAATATTTTCCAAACTCATAATCACCACCAGCATGAAGGACAAAGCTAGTAGCAGATAGAATGCGAACATACCACCTGCAAGATCCCCTTCCAAGCCTCTCACCATCCTGACTTTGAAATGTATTGTTTCCTTTGGTGTGGGTAGGTCAATATTCTGGAGTCTCCCCTGAATGGTATTGTGGGTGCAAATGGATTGTAACAGTTCAAGAAGATAGTTAATTTCTACCTTCTCGAGGCCAACTAGAGATGGACGACATATGTTAGCCTAGTGAACTTTAGGGGGCAAGTGCATACAGAGGATACAAATGTAACTTTCACATTCATTCCTAGAGTTGAACATCAAAGCCATTCTTCAAAGTGTGCTTTCATCCTGTTGAAGAAGAAATTTGAAGATTTAACAACAGAAGAGTTTCTCAAGTTGGACAAGGAAAGAGTAAAGAATATCATGGTTAGTTCATACGTGCATTTAACTTGATATTTATAATTAATGCAGTAAACTCCAAATGGGGAATAAAAAGCATGAAGTTTACTCTAGCAGTTCTTTTTTTAAGAGACTTTCTCCAGTTCTTAGCTGCAGATATCTATCGTTGGTTCATGCTGAACTGATGTTTTTGAATCCATTGCTGCAAGTATATTGGAGAAATCCCATGTTTATATCGAATCGTCTGTTCTTAACTCCCATTTTTTAATTGGAAGAAAAGACAAATTAGGAACAGATCAGATAGTCAGCCAGCCCATTCAGTCTGCTGTTTCATTTAGTAAGATATTGACTGATCTGATTGTCTCAACTTCACATTACTGCTTACTCAATAACTTGTGATAGTCTTTGTAATAAAGAAGGGGACAGCCCTTTGAGCAGAGTTTTGATGCTATCTAGAGTAATTGAATGGGCTATAATTTCTAAATTATATATTGAATTGGTTATTCATGTTGAAGTCTTCCTCTCAATTTTGCATTTTTAAAAAAAAAGTACAGAACACATGACGTTTCTACATGTTAGTCAATTCGAGTTAGTTTTGGCCAGTTTTTTTTCCTCATACCACCCCACCACCTGGTCCCATTTTTGTGTTTAGACTCTGAATGAGTTGTATTGTGTGTTACCTCTCTTTATTTTTTTTTCAGAAGAAACAAGTCTCTGAAAGAATTCAGTCGTTCGAGCAAGAGGCAAAAGTTACAAGAAGCACAATAGAAGACTTTGTTGCTAAAGATTGCTAGTGATGCAAGATTTTTTTTTAAAAAGTGCTTTCCTCGAGAGAAATCTGATCAACTTATTTGAGCTTTTGAAACAACCCTCAAATTGAGGATTATGGCTATGTATTGTACAGCATACTTTTAGAATTGTCTGTTATCATCTGGGGTGTTCCTTGTCCCATCCCTTCCAGGTAAAATGTCGAGACAAAGTGATTTCTTGTTACTTTAGTCAAAACTATGTAGGTTTTGATTTTCTTTTCCTATTCTGGTTAAGTTAATGTGTCATTGTATTGTTATCGAAGCAGGGCATTGCTATCAGCAGAAATGTTAAGAGACTTAAGGCAGAATTGTTCCAGAGGGATGGGATCCATTTTTGGAGTCATGGCTATTTCACTTTACCACATCTATCTTCAATCTACATTTATTTCACTGCTAACACTGTCACACTTATCTAGGGCTATTTAAGGATTTATTGCCTTGTAAAGATTTAGAAGACTTGTATTCATAATGTGGATGATTTGACTGTTTTGATTCTTAATGCATTAATGGTCTAAGCTTTGTAAACCTACGTATTTATATTGTGGATCTACTGCTGAATTGTCAACTGAATCAACTATTCTCCGCATTCTTGACAAGGAGTGTAGATGGATGAGTAAAGAACTGTGTGTTGCAGGCCTGTACTGTGACTGACAAGAGAATGATTTAAATATTTGCAGGTGTAATTGATGATAACTCAGTCTTATTGTGTGGCTGGTTAGCTGAGTTGGTTAAGGTTTTGTGCTAATAATGTCAAGGTTGCAGGTTCGATCCCTGTGTGGGCCTGCAAAAAGTTTGTAGTGGTAGAGACCCTACCTTTGCAGGCCCCCAGGTTCAAATCCCACCTTCTCCCGAGGTGTGTGATAACATCTCTGAACATGTTTTTATTTAAAAAGTGACTGCAACAATTAGAGCACATACCTACTTGCCCCTACTTTCAGCTAGACAGTCTTGGCTGTATGTCTCATTCAGGAATTAATTGACATGCATGTTTTTTTTTATTTTCCAGAAACTGTGATTTGGTAACTCACTGTACTATCCTAAATTATGGCACAATTATCCTTGTCAAAATCACACTATCCATCTGTTTTTATATGTGAGGATTTAATCTTTAAATAACAGTGGGCTAAGTGCTGAGATTGTAAAGAAGACTCTGATTCAAATACTTTTGAAATTAAATAAAACAAATGAAAACTCACTTTTTGTTGGGTAAGAGTCAACACATGGAGCAAGATGGGTACATGGAGTGAGGATCCTGATCAGCAATGTCCTAACTAAAAGTTGGAACAGGCTTGAACAGCTGGATAGTGTACTATTCCTTAATATTCTCTGTCAGGTATTCTTTTACGTTATTTCACTTGGATTATTGAGGTAGTCCTTGGGTTGCGAATGGGTTTGTTCTTGTGTAAATTGTCTCTTTATAAGCAAATCTGAACACCATAGAGTAAAACATAAAATAGCTGGTTATAAGTATGAGGAAATTTGTATGTTGGATCTTTTAAAATTAACACACTTCTGTATGGGCTCTTGTTCATAAGTACAAGCATTTATAAATTGGAGACTGCCTGGAGAATTCTGATAATTGCATTATGACAAGTGGAGGGATTTTATCATGTAACTTTACCAAGAAATTTTTAATGTGTTGCTTTGGCAAAGATGTCACTGATACATTTATGAAGATATGGTTTAGAAGCAGGAGTGGACAATTTAGCTGATTGTATGGCTGTTGGCTGTAATTTGTACTCTGAACAAAAAAGTCAAATTGCCCTATAATAAATTAATGGACCAAGACCATTAAGAATTCCTGTATGGCTTCCATATTTAAAAAAGAAATTGCTGGAAAATCTCAGCAGGTCTGGCAGCACTGTGGAGAGAAATCAGAGTTAACGTATCCGGTCCATTGATCCTTCTTCAGAGCTTGCTTCTATATTTAAAGCAGATAACCAGAGTTAGAATCTCCATGAGTGAGATCCACCAAAACTGCATAATTGGCCATTTATTTTAATCTGTATAATTTCTGCCAATGTTATGATATATTGCATAAACTGTGGAAAAGATTGCTACAGTAGTCCAGTTAAAGAAATACATTGTAACTTGATAAACAAGTGAAGGTATCAAGATTGAGTTGGAGCTTTCAGCTGTTTTTGTGTTAGCTATCTTTTAAATGTTTTAAGTTCTCATTCTAATCTTCATAAGTGGATTTTGAAGTCAATACTATCTAAATTATCCAGATGTTTGAGTTTCACCTCCAGTTACATGACAAAAAGGGGTGCTAAAGTGCTGATTACTAAACCCAAAAGCCACAAATCACACTTAAATCAAGCTCTAACAGTACCTTAAAAATTAATGTGTAGACTTGAATAAAGCAAGATGACATAATTGTTGTAAAATCCCATCTTATTTATTGATTTCTTTTGGGGATGGAAATCTGGCAGCCTTAAATTGGTCTAGCCTACATATAACTCCAGAGCCACAGCAAAGTGGTTGACTTTTAACTATTCTTTGAAAATGGGTCTAGTAAGACTCTCTCAGTTAAAGGGCAATTAGGCATGAGAAACAACAATATTGTCCCCATCCCAGAAAGGAAAAAAAACTTCTTTCAGTGTGGTTATGGAGGAAAATGGTTGACAATGTAGTCAAAAATGAGTTTCAAGATCTGACTGAATCAAATAATTATTCAAATACAAACTAAAAATAATAGAATTAACTGATGAAGCTATTCACCCCATCATCTATTGAGTTGAGGAAAGAGGAAAATCCATATGGTGGCTAACAATCTCTAGAAGACACATAAGTATGCTGGGTAAGATCTTACTATTTGCTTTTCT
The DNA here is from genome assembly GCF_004010195.1 of Chiloscyllium plagiosum. NCBI lineage: Eukaryota > Metazoa > Chordata > Chondrichthyes > Orectolobiformes > Hemiscylliidae > Chiloscyllium > Chiloscyllium plagiosum. The sequence goes on along the minus strand of NC_057733.1, from coordinate 43,925,896 downwards.
ATTCTACATGTCAAATGCTAAAGTTGGCTCATTTGTTTCCATTGAAAAATGTTTTAAGTGACGAGGAGTCAGTTAACCATTAGGAATCTTAATATATAGTAAAGCAGTCTGTTAAATCAGCCTTAATTGAATATCCTGTTTTGTAAGACATGACCGTTTCTGACTGCTATTTTTGAAACTTAATGGACTAATACTAATGAACAAAGCATACAACTCAATCAAAACTGCTTTTAAAATTGTAACACTGACTACAATTGTCAGGAAAAATTGTAATTAGCGTACACTGACTAAAGTTGAAGAGAACCACCACTCTTTCACTTTAGCAAGACATTGTTTCATGAACAAAAATGGTTGAAAATCTCAAAACAAAAACTAATAGATTCTGAAAGAATGTTTTTCTTGGAAAGAGTCCACAATTGTGGGCCTTAATTTTCAGATGAAGGGCTGGTTGTACAGTACTTATATGTGGAGATGAGAAATTTCTCCACTCAGGAAAGTGGAGAAATTCTCTATTCCAGAAGGATGTGAAAGCTAATTTAATTAATATTTCCATATATGAATGGATTTTTGGGCACAAAATAATTTGAGGGGTATGAGGATTAGCTTGGGAAGTGGCTTTGAAGTTCAATCACAATCATATTGGATGATGGAACAGGGTGGTGTGTTGTATTTGTGCTGCAAATGGTGCATGCTTAACAGGTTAGCTAAAGCTTACTCTACTTTCATTCCGACAATTCCATTTAGCATTTGTAACTGGAGTATTCCTGCACAATGCAAGATTGTTGACATGAATCCATTTACTCCCAATTCCCAACTACCCAATAGAGTGGTAAACTTTTTGAATACAACTAATTGGTTTGCTAGCTTATGTGAGGGTAGTTGAGAGTCAACAATGCTTCGGAGTCTGGAATCATGCATAGCCGAGAGCTTTATTTTTTAAATCAACCTCCCCATGAATGTTATGACCCACTTCTGGAGCAGCTGAGATACAAACTGAGGCCTCCTTGCTCAGAGTTACAAAAACTATTACAGTACTGCAAGAGCTCTTATAATCAAGTGAGAGTATTAGTCTGAATCTCTAAATTATTAAACCAGTAACATTGTCATTATGCTCCTTAAATAACAATAATTGAATTCACCAATTTGAGCTAACCAGATGGGTGAAAAAAAATACTCTCATCATTGAATATATTTATTAGATGGCGACTGAAGGCATAATTTGGCCAAACTGATGTATTCTGTGAAGCTCTGAAGAAGGATCACTGGACCCAAAACGTTGACTCTGATTTCTCTCCACAGATGCTGTCAGACTTGCTGAGATTTTCCAGCAATTTCTGTTTTTGTTTCTGATTTCCAGCATCTATAGTTCTTTCATTTTAAAAAAATAGTATTCTGTGAATAACCATCTAGACAACCGTGGAAAGTACCAATTTGAATGAGTTCATAAAACTGCTTGTACTTTTTAAAAGTGTAGTTTCGTTGTGATAATGCCTTAATTAAGGGGGTGATATGTCTTTGCAAGAATTAGCTCTTAGAAATTGTACTCCAATTCTTTTTCGCATAAATTCACAGAACTTTATTCCATAGAATTGAAGGCAATATGTCTTGACAACCAAGATCGAAAACACTAAAATTATTTTTTTCTCAGTACTTTTCTAATGCAGGTATCAGTCTTTTGAATTGTAACTCAATATGCATGTCAAGAGGCAGCCAGTTCTCTAGAATCAGATTTCTTTTCAACCTGAAGATGATTGCAAGGAAATGGATCAAAAATGTCAGAGAAAATTGATTGCAGTATATGAAATATAAGTATGGAACTGGATGTATGGGACAGAAATAACTATAAAAACTATAGTTTCATTATAAGTATTTTCTTGTGCAAACTGGATATTAGTTAATGGAATTCAAATTTGCCGTTTTGACAAATGCTAGGCTTTGCAAAAAATTGTATTGTTTCTTATTGATAGTCACCGGGAAAAATGATAATAGGAATTTTCCACTTTGAATGAACAAGTGATGATGCACTTTCTTGGATGCCACTTGTGTTATTGGTCGCAAGTTTCAAGATACCCAGGCTCATGCTGACTTGAATAATTGGCCCTCCACTTGTGTAAATAATGTCTTATAGTTGATGTTGAACATAAATTATCTATGTTTCTGTGAACATAAGCAACATTTTTAAAACTGATTTTTGATATTGGGAAAACTATTCTAAATGCAATTCTCACTGCTGACTTTAACCCGTCACCACAAATGTCGATGTTATTTCGTGCCTATTTGCATCATATAATCAATGAACTTAATGGATCTCCTGCTTAAATCTTAGGATATGAAGAAAATGAGTATGGAATTCTTGGTCATTTTTGTCTGGGCTGGTTGTACCTTTTGATGTTTCTGTTTTGATCATTTTTATTCAACATAATTGACAGTCACTTGCAACCTTTCTTGATGTTCAGGATTTACCCAACCCATGGCTTCATTTTTTGATTACTGAATTGAAATGGTAACAACCTGGCTGACAAAACTGTTGCTCTATCCCTAATGTCATTTAAATTAAGGATGATTTTAAGGTTGACTTTCAGAAGATGGCGATTTCTATGTAGAGTCATAACAGCATTGATTGTGGACATTTGGTCCATCAAACCCTTTACAGCTCTCTTCTAGGCTATATATTAAGAATTTGAATCTCTTGACCAATATTAAGAGTGAAGAAGCGTCCTTAAGAGGGAGTTCAGAAAGGCAAAGAGGAGATATTAGGTAGCTATGGCAGATAAGGTTAAGGACAATCCAAAGAGATTCTACAAGTACATTAAGGTCAAGAATAACTGGAGAGAGTTGGGTCTCTTAAAGATCAAATAAGTCATCTGCGTTGAACCTCAGGAATTTGAGAAACATAAAATGAATATTTTGTCTGTTGTGGTTCTGTTCGCCGAGCTGGGAATTTGTGTTGCAGATGTTTCGGCCCTTGTCTAGGTGACATCCTCTGTGCTTGGGGGCCTCCTGTGAAGCGCTTCTGTGATCTTTCCTCCGGCATTTGTAGTGGTTTGAATCTGCTGCTTCCGGTTGTCAGTTCCAGCTGTCCGCTGCAGTGGTCGGTATATTGGATCCAGGTCGATGTGCTTATTGATTGAATCTGTGGATGAGTGCCATGCTTCTAGGAATTCCCTGGCTGTTCTCTGTTTGGCTTGTCCTATAATAGTAGTGTTGTCTTTACTACCTAAAGTGCACAAACCAGACATCCCACTCAGACCCATAGTATCACTACCAGGGACACCATCACACAAACTGGCTGAAGAACTACAGCAGAAACTGAAACACCTGATCAGCGGATCCAGACACTCTATACAGTCAACACAGGAAGTCTTGGACATCATCAGAAATATACACATAGACAAGGAAGAAACCATGGTCTCATTCGATGTAACGGCACTGTTCACCCAATATACCGACCACTGCAGTGGACAGCTGGAACTGACAACAGGAAGCGGCAGATTCAAACCACTACAAATGCCGGAGGAAAGATCACAGAAGCGCTTCACAGGAGGCTCTCAAGCACTGAGGATGTTACCTAGATAGGGGACAAAACATCTGCAACACAAATTCCCAGCTCGGCGAACAGAACCACAACAAGCACCCGAGCTACAAATCGTCTCACATATTTTGTCTGTTTTTACTGTGGAGAAAAAAGAAAGAGGCTAGAGAACTCTGCGAAATTAATATTGACGTTTTGAAAACAGTTCACATTACAGAAGAGGAAGTGTTGGAAGTCTTAGAAAATATAGAGGTGGACCTGATTGAGTATATTCCAGAAAGTGGTAGGAAGGAAGCTGCGGGGCCTCTTGCAGAAAATTTTGCATCATTTAGAACTATGGTTAAGGTGCCAGATGACTAGAGAGTTGCTAATGTTGTGCTTTTGTTTAAGGGGGGGGATGTAAGGAGAATCTTGGGAACTATAGACCTGTGAGTCTGACTACAATGGTGGGTAAGTTGTTGGAGGTGTTTTCTGAAGATAGTATTTACATGCATTTAGAAAGTCAAAGGAAGATTAGGGATAGTCAGCGTAGTTTTATCAAGGAAATTGTCTCTCAAACTTGACTGAATTTTTGAGGAAGTAACAAAGACGATTGATGAGGGCAAAGTGATAGACATTGTTTAGCAAAGCCTTTGACAGGTTCTACATGGTAGACCAATTGATAAAGTTAGATCACATGGGAGTTAGGGTGAACTTGCTAATTGGATACAAAATTGGCTTACAGTAAAAGACAGGGTGGTGGTGGAGGAGATTGTCTTTTGTACTGGAGGCCTGTTACCAGCAGTGCTTCACAGGGTCCATAAGTCCCAGCAGAATTGCTGAGTTCACTTTTGTTATAAACAATTTAGATGAGAATATAGAAGGTATGGTTAGCAAGTTTGTAGATGACATCAAAATTGGTGGTGTAGTGAACAGTGAAGAAGGTTATCTAAGATTACAAAGAATCTTGATCAATTGGGTCAATGGGCTGAGGAGTGACAGATGGAGTTTAATTTGGATAAACATGAGGTCTTACATTTTGGTACAACAAAGGCAGGACTTACACAACTAAAAGTAGGGTTTCGGATAGTGTTGTAGAACAGAGATCCAGGGGTTCAGGTGCATGATTATTTGAAATTTGCATCACATGCAGACAGGGTGGTTAAAGCATTTAGCATGCCTGCCTTCATTGTTTGGACCTTTTGACTATAGGAGTTGGAAAGTCATGTTGAGGTTGCACAGGATGTTGGTCAGCCCTCATCTGGAGTGCTGTGTGCAGTTCTGGTCACCCCCTCAGGATGGATATTATTAACCTGGAGAAAGTTCATGAAACATATTCTAGAACATTGCCTGGAACGGAGGGTTTGAGTTGGAAGGAGAGACTGGATAGGCAGGAAGTTGTTTTGCTGGAGCATAGGAAGTTGAGGGTTGACATTGTAGAAGTTTATAAAATCATGAGGGGTATAGTTAAGGTGAATGGCAGGTGTCTTTTCTCTAGAGTGGGGGTTTTCAACACTAGGATCATATTTATTTACATGAAAGCAACAAGATTTAAAGACATCAGGGGCAAGTTTTTTTATACAGAATGTTTAATTTGTGGAATGAATTACCTAGGAAGTGATGAATGTGGGTACAGTTACAACTTTTAAAAGCCATTTGGACAAATTCATGAATAGATGTTTGGAGGAATATGGGCCCAGTGCAGGTAGGTGGATCAGTTTAATTTGGGATTATGGTTGGACTGAATATTATTTCCATTTATGACTCTATAACTTAATTATGTATTTGGTGGTACATTTACTCCTGCCAAAATCCTTACCAGATGGCAAACCTGACAAAAATAAAATCTATGACTGATTTTTGATGGATCTCTTGCATTCCTAAAACTCAATAACTGTTGAAGGACGACTTTATCTGCAGTGATTTTCATTTTAACTCCATAATATGATGGTTTCACATACACCAACAGCCATCATCAGGTAGTTGTCTTATCTTTCATTACTCCTTGGTGTTGGAACTGCTGGTGCTGTTCTGGCCATGTGTGACAGCACCATCAAAACAAAGCAAACTGGTTTTCTTCCCCTGTACACTGATCAGCTTGATGTGTTTGGCCCTTCTAAGAGTGAAAAAGCCATAACAATTGATAATTTTCTAAGCAAATTAGAGTTGACTAAAGTTATACCTTATGCGTAGAGTATTCTTCAAGTTGAAATAAATGTTAATATTAAAAGCCCAAGGTGCTGGAGAAATTCCAAGTATGGCTGCATCTCTGGAGAGCAGAACAAAGTTGTACTGAGTCTGAAACGTTATCTTTGTTTCTCTCAATACTGATACTACTGGACCAACTGAGTTTCTCTAGCACTCTTTATTCCATCACCTGCAATATTTTTCATTAACTTTTGATATTAGTGCCAAAATGTTGTGGAGAAGGACATGAGGAAAATAATAGCCACTGCAGCTGACAAATCTGTATTCTGTTGCATTGAACTTAAGGAGACTGAGAACTTTGAATGTAAAGGTAATCAGCAGGAAGAAGGCTGTTAGACATAAATGGAATCCTTTGGTTGCCATTAAGCATCACAGAACTGAAAGGGGCACCCGGGATATAATAGATCATAAAAACGTGGACCAATGTTAATACCGTCTAGCTTTATCCAAGAGTATTGGCTTATTTTAATTACCACAGCCTTGGAAACCGATGTGAAGAGTAGCACTTACAATAGGGGCCGTACAGAGCTGGAAAAAAAAACGAATTGCTGAAGAATTGCAGCAGATCAGACAGCATCTATGAGCAGATTGTGGACATAGATACCACTATTACGCGTGGGAACACCTCCCACCGTGTACATGGCAGATACTCATGTGACTCAGCCAACATTGTCTATCTTATACGTTGCAGGCAGGGATGCCCAGAGGCATGGTACAGTGGGGAAACTGAGCAAAGGCTACGACAACGGATGAATGGGCACCGCACAACAATCAACAGACAGGAGGGTTCCCTCCCAGTTGGGGAACACTTCAGTGGTCCAGGACATTCAGCCTCGGACCTTCGGGTGACCATCCTCCAAGGTGGACTTCGGGACAGGCAGCAGAGGAAAGTGGCTGAGCAGAGGCTGATAGCTAAGTTCGGTACCCATAGGGAGGGCCTCAACCGGATCACATTACAGGTGATCACCATTGCACTACACACACACACACTCTCTCTCACATGCTCACGGACACAGATACACACAGACGTGCACACAGACATCGACTCTGAGCTCAAAAACTGCATGAATTTATGTAAAACTCTGATTCCAATCTAAAAAGTGAAATAACAATCTAAACATCAGGTCATAGACAGAGAACACAGGGGGCTAACACCTTCAACATATTGTCTAGCTATCACCATTGTTAACAGCTAACCCGAGAATGCAACTTTATTAAAAAAAAAGGGTTTTGTGATTTACACATGAAAGAAGTGAAACTATCACTGTATTCTAACAGATGAAAGGCTTAACTGAAAATCAATTCTTCAATGTATAATTTCAGTTACATCACACTGCAAACTTTTGCTATAAATTCTGTTACGATCGAGCCCTCCACAATCACCTGATGAAGGAGCGTCGCTCCGAAAGCTAGTGTGCTTCCAATTAAACCTGTTGGACTATGACCTGGTGTTGTGTGATTTTTAACTATGAGCAGAAAGTAGAGTGAACATTCCGAAGTCTGGCGACTCTTCATCAGACCTGAAGACTATGCAATAGAGTTGGACCACATACGGCATTAATAATTAGTGCGCTGGTGCTTCCAATTAAATCTGTTTGACTATAACCTGGTGTTGTGTGATTTCTAACTTAATCTGGTAAAAACTGTTTACTATTGTCTTCCCAGCCCCGCCCCAGTAGGTGAGAGTGACTGATAGACTGAGCCAGGCCATCTAATCAGCTGTCCCCGTCAATTTCTTCCCTCGCTTCCCAAAACCTAAAGATCTAAGGTGCACGTTAAATTTCTCCCGTTTTCTCCCCTTTAAAGGCGTTGGTTTCATTTCTCTTCTCGCTACACCTTGTGCAGTTGCCATCATAACAAGCAGTTGCTTAGAGGGAAATTCATACTGACAAAGGTAGCTGTGTGAGCACAGGCTGCGGACACGAAAATGCCAAAAGGAGAGGATTCGCCACAATAAGATAGTCTTAGCTGGGGTATAATGAGCGATATTTGGAATAAGATGTCAGTTGGAACTGTCTGCGTCACCGCTGGTTTAACGGGTCTTTTAAGTTTTGTGTTTCTGGCGGTAGCGATAGGTACGGATTATTGGTACATCATCGACGTCTCAAACTCCAGATATAACTATGGGGAACATTGGGAGGATTTAAACTCTCATTCTGGACTCTGGAGAATTTGCGAAGGTAGGAAACATTATACAGCATTATATTTCGTAGAGATTGTAACTTAATCAGCATTATGATCGACTGATTATTGAAATATTTCTATGGGTTAAGCTGGGGGGGGGTGTTGTCCTCCTCAGATAGAGCGGCCTTGGTGATCTCGGTGTTTGACCTGCAGACGACAATATTACCTAGCTTTGGGAACTGGACAATCTGAATTCTCGAAAATACAATGCCTATCAGTGTTAGTCCTCCTTAAATCTTCGGATCATTGTGCTCACAGGGTGCCGCACCTCCACGTTATTATTGGAACTGGACTTTCATGTTATTTTATTCCATAGATTTCCAACGGAACCGTTGTTACTGATACAAAGGAAGTAAAATAACCAGTAACCTCCAGAGATTGGTGTGAGTTCCAAAGGTATATGTAACAAGTATATTCTGTCAAAATTCAAATCATACCAGGTTATAGTCCAACAGGTTTTTCTGGGCTAGGAACTGCCGACCCTCTTCAAATATTGGAGTTCAACCCTCTTCAATATAATTTCACATTAAACCAGCCTTTCTCACAGACTGGGCACAACTTTTTATTTTTAAAACAAAAACAATTCTGAAATATTTCTAAAGCTTAAATAAAATTCAAGGTGAAACCAGCAAGGCGTTAATTTCTAACCTCGCAATTTCATCATGTTCTGTAGCATCACTAACAGAAGTCACGGGAAGGGGTTCTGCTAGAATTTACAAAACGCCAGCGAGCATCTGCCCGGCTCGAGTATACTGTACTAAGCACCTGAGCTGCTGTATGTCCATCCTCCCTACTTGCTGTAAGAACGCTCCCCTCTGACAAAGTACAGAAATGTTGCTGCAAATATTATTTGATTTTCCTTTAAGACCGGTGACATATTGTGGAGGCTTTGATAGGAAAGAAATTGCCCTAATTCGTACACCCATTTACAAACAAGTTCTAATCAATTCGACATCGCTGAATGGCCACAGTCCAATTGGACCATAGGGCTGCTCTCTCTCTATAGTGGTAACCTGAGGGTCACCATGCTTCAGGTAAAGGTAGAGCTTTAGAAGCCCTTCAGGATAACCTCAGCTAGTGCTGAAATTGAACTTGTCGAATTTCAAGCCAGGATCTGGCCAACTGAGCTAGACTCCATTGAAATCGGGTGCTGGCAGGTGGGACTAGATTGGGTTGGGAATCTGGTCAGCATGGACAGGTTGGACCGAAGGGTCTGTTTCCATGCTGTACATCTCTATTGTGCTAATGGTGAGGGTTAGCACAACATATAATTGGCCTGGGAGGGCAGGTTGTGGAGACAAGTGTGTGCCGTTCTGAGTTGGGTTCCAACCAATGACAGCATGGAAGTACATTTATAGAAGTACAGTTTTGATAGGTCTGCAGTAAGCTGGAAAATAACAAAACGAGCTTGGGTTGAGAATGAATAGAGGTTTACTACCTTGCGTAACTTTCTCAGATTAGCACAAAGCTAGTCTGACCACACGAGGCACCATTAGATTATGCCTGGTCTGACATAACTGCTTGATCATCCTGGAGTGCAACATAATCCCTGGTTTCATTTACTCTACTGTAAATCATTCTCCTCCCTATCTGCTCCCCCTTGCTTCAGGTAAATGTGAGGAGCTAGCAATCTTCACCATATAGATTGAGGCCAACTGATCAGCTACCATCTGACCCTTGCCACACCACTCGCCTCCCTTCCTGTGGTGCAAGGGATGAAACTTTTCAAAGAATATCTGATGACCTAGCCCTGAATTGCATTTTCCTCTATTTTCTCTCCTAGGTCCTCTCCAAGCTTCTTTGGACTGAGCTGCTTCTCCTTCATATCACTCTGATTAGATTGCTGACCATCTACTTTCCTCTGTGTTTCTGTATTAGGTAGTTTTGTTTCCTCGTGCTCTAGCTCCTTCTTCAAATTTGCCACAGTCACCTCTTTTCATAAAAATAAAAAAAATTAATCCTTCTTGCAAAACTGCCACCCTACCTTTTTTTCCTATATTTTACATGAGAGTTGAAGATGTCAACACAGCATAGAAAAAGACCCTTCTTCCATCAAACCTGCACAAATCACAAACCACCTGAATATTCTAATCCCATTTTCCAGCACTTGGTCCATATCCTTTTGTGCGTTGGCATTGCAAATGTGCCCCTAAATACTTCTTCAATGTCATAAGGATTTCTTCTTCCAGCACCCTTACTGGCATTGAGTTCCAAATTCCATAAACCGCTGGATGGAAACTAAATCCTCACATCTCCTCTAAAATGTCCTGATCCTTACCTTAAATCCAAGTCCGTGGTCATTGATCCCTCCAGCAAGGGAAAAGTTCCTTCTTGCCTAACATGTCCACGCCCTTTATAGTTTTATACATCTCAATCATGTCCTCCATCAGTCTTGTGTGTTTCAGGGAAAGCAACCCCAATTTGTTCAGTCTCTCTACATAATGAAAACTCTCCAGCCCAGGCAGCATCCTGGTAAATCTTCAGTGCATCCTCTCTTATGCAATCACATTCCTCCGACAATATGGATTCTAGAACTGTGCACAATGCTCCAGCTGGGGTCTAACCAAAGTTTTACACAGTCCCAGCAAACTTCCCTGCTTTTAAATTCTACACCTGGGCTAATAAAGGCAAGTATGCCATGTGCCTTCATAACATTTTTGTTTGAAAATGAGGTAATTTATTCTGAGACAAAGATGTTGCATTTAAATGAGGGAAATTATAAAGGCATAAGGCACAGATTCTGGTTGACTGGGAAAATGCATTGAAAGGCATGACTCTCCATAGGCAATGAAAAGTCTTTAAAGAACTACAACAACTAAAGACTTACAACAACTATACATTCCCTCGCAAAGTAAAAACTCCAAAAATGTCAGTCAACCATGGTTAAAAAAGGAAATTCAATATTGTGTATGATTTAAAGAAAAATGCCAGAGATATCAGTAATTATGAGGATTGGGAGATTTATAGAATACAACAAAGGATGAACAAGAAGCTGATATGGAGAATGGTTTATTAACCCAATCTCTCAAAAATATAAATGGTCTGTAAAAGTCTAAAGAGGCAAGGTTTTGACTTAAAACAAAGGTGAGTCCATTAAAGATGGAACGAAGGAAATTGATAATGGGGAATACTGAAGTATAGTTAATTTATGTCAATTTTTACTGAGGAAGATGTAATAAATCTCCCAGAAGTGGAGATCAAAGGTGAGGCAGAGTGAAGAGCTGAAGGAAATGAGTATTATTAAGATGATTTTATTGGATAAATTAATGCGTCTGAAAGTTGCTAAATCTTCAGGATGTGATAGTCTGTATCCCAGCGTGTTGAAGGAGGGGCCTATAGGGATAGTCAATGCATTGGTGATTATCTTCCAACATTCTATAGATTCTGGAATGATTCCTGCAGATTGAAAGGTGGCATATGTCACCCCACTATTTAAGAAGGGAGCAAGAGAGAAAATAAAAAGCATAGGTCTGTTCGCCTTACCTCAGTATTCGGGAAAATGCTTGAATTTGTTATAAAGCATGGGATGAAAGTGGAGTATTTTGCAAATGTTACTATCAAGATAGCTAAGAGCTGTTGGACATACTATACTTGGATTTTGGCAAGGCTATTGCTAAAGGCCACTTAGAAAGATTAAAGCACATAGGTCAAGAAGTAATATATGGCATAAATTAAGGATTGACAAACAGATAGAAAATGGAGAGTTGGAATGAAGTGTCTTTCTGACATTGACAGGTTACGACTAATGGGGTGCCTCAAGAATTGATACAACATACATTAATGATTTGGAGGTGAACAGTAAATGTAATATTTTCAGATTTGCAGATAATAGAAAACGAAGTGGGAATGTGTGCTGTGAGAAAGATGTAACATGGTTTCAGGAGGATTGGATAGGCTTAAATGAATGAACAAGAACATGGCAAATGTAATATAGTGTGGAGAAATGTAAATTATCCACTTTAGTAGGAGGACAGCTGTGCAGAATATTTCTTAAATGTTAAGAGTTTGGAAGTATAGATGTATAAAGTGAACAATGTGTCCTCACCATTAAGTCTCTCAAGGCTAACATTCAGGTGCAGCAAGCTATTTGGAAGGCTACTGAAATGTTAGTCTTTATTGCAAGAGGATTCTGACTACAGAAATAGTAAATTGTGTCAATTGCATAAGTATTTTGTTCAACTACAATTGGAGTACTGTGTACAGTTTTGGTCTTCTTATTTTGAGAGAGATATTGTTATAAAAGTTATCCAGACTTGTTCCTAGGATGGTGGGACTATCCTATTAAGAAAGACTGGTCAAGTTGGTCTTGTATTCTCCAGTGTTTTGAAGAATGAGAAGTGATCTCATTGAAATCTATAAAACACCTGAAAGGGATAGACAAGGTAGAGGTATTTCCCATAGCTGGGAGTCTAAAACCAGGGGATACAATTTCAAGATAATGGGGATACCAGTTAGACCCGAGATGTGGAATGATAATTTTATTCAGAGGGTTTTGAACCTTGAGAATTCTCTACTACAGTGGGTGTGGAAGCTCAGTTTAAGGTATAGTTTTTGAAAAATCATTCATGGGATGTGGATGCCATTCACTGGGCTTGTATTTATTGCCTGTCCCTAATTTTTCTTGAGAAAATGGTGGCTGCTTTATTGAACCGCTGCAGTCCATTTGCTGTAGGTATGCCCACAATGCAATTAAAGAGGGAGTTCCAGGATTTTGACTGAGTGGCATTGAAGTAATTTCAAAATCACGATGGTAAGTAACTTAGAAGTGAACTTGCAGGTGATGGTGTTTCCGTGTATCTGTTGGTCTTGTCTTTCTGGAGGGAAGTCGTCATAGGGAGGTGCTGTCAAAGGAGCCTTAGTAGATTTCTGCAAAGCATCTTGTAAATAATATACACTATTGCTATTGAACATCAGTGGTAGTGGGAGTGAATGTTTGCGGGTGTGGTGCCAATCAAGCTTTGTCCTCATGGTGTCAAGCTTCTTGAGTATTGTTGGAGCTGTGCTCATTCAGGTAAGTATTGTTTCACATTCCTGACTTGTGCTTTGTAAGACTTTGAGGAGTCGGGAGGTATGTTACTCTCTGCAAACTTCCTAACCTCTGATTTGCTCTTGTGGTTGCAGTATTTATAGACTGATAAATTTCTGATTACAAGTGTCATAAAATGTTTTGGAGCTGAGGTGAGTAACTGACATTGACGTGCTTGATCATCCATGATCACATTGAATGGCAGGCAGGTTCGACAGGCTGAATAACTGATTCCTGTTCCTTTGTCCCTCCAAAGCCTTTGCTGCCATTCAAATCTGGCTTTCTTTCCTGGAACTCTATATTTGAATTCCTCTAATTGGATTTCCACCTCCATCACAGTATTAGAATACTAGCAAAAGTATTTACGACATCAATAACAAGTGTACACTTCAAACCCTTAGGCAAAACATGGTGTTGCACTAAAGGTAGACTAAAGTCGCATTGCAGATAAAGAGTCTCGGCCGGTTTGATCACGTTTCTTGTCTACATTTTCCAGGGAAGAACACATTCTCAACTTTCTGTAACTGAAACCTTAAGTCATGTTACTAAGAGAAAGAAACTAGACCCCAAAGCACTGAAGAAAATTCAAGATGTGAAAGTTCACCTAGCTTTCATATTGTAGAAAATGATTCCTGGAATCATCAGTTTTTTCCCATAAAATATTTCCAGATGTGATTGATGACCAGACTGTGTTTTTATAGTCTCACTGTATTAGAGTGGACTTACTTCCTAGCATTTTAAGTTCTCACTCTGTGTGTGATGCTCCTGGCTGTCAGCTAAATCTAGCATTAATTAAATTTGAAGTATCGGTGATGTACTTTATTTCAATAGAGATCACTGAATGCAGCTCCCTGATGTGCCTCTGATAGACATCTTCAAACACTCGCTAGCATTGATGGTTACAAAGTGCTTTTGGGTATATTGGCTGTTTGAAAGGTGGCAATATAACAAAAAAACCTTCAGAGATGGTATTTGCGCTGTTTAGTCCTCAGTTTCCTGTGGATTCCACCCCCCCCTTCTATTTCTCATCTATTCTTTGGCGCCAGCATTTGATGATATGACTTCAAGTTTGACATGACTATACACAACTGTTGACCTCTTTGTTGCCTTTCTGATGTCAGACTGCTTGTCCAGTAGACAATGAGGCACTTTCTTTCTGCACACAGCAAGATCCAGATAACATTCAGGGTTGACCTGATATGTGGTAATAATGTTCATGCCATGTAAGTTCACAGCAGTAAAAACCTTCAACATGACAATGTTGAACAACCTTCAGTTGGATTTCAATGGTATTACCACCATTAAATGCCCCAGGAACAATATACTAGAGATCACAATTGACCAGAAGCTTAACTGTAACAGTCCACATAAATATCGTGACGACAAAAGCAGTAAAGAAGTTTGGATTATTCTCGTAACTCAACTCCCAACTCCTCAATGCCAATTTGTCACAGACCAGGCCCAACATAAATCGTTTGAAGGAAAATGCTCCACTTCCTTGGATCAGAGCAGCTCCACAATTCTTGGGAATCTTGACACCATTTCAACAAAATGGATTAATTGATTGACGATCCATACATAATCTTAAGTGCTCATTCCTGCCATCATTAGCAGAGAGCGGCCTCAGTGTATGCAAAGTACAAAATGCACTGCGAAGACCCCCTCAACGACAGCTTCCAATTCTGCACCCAGTACTGGTAGTAATGTAAGGGCAGCAAGCACAGAGAAACACCACCGACTTGGCATATTCTTTTTAAAGTTTAGACACCATCCTTACTTGGTAATATAGCATGGTTCCTTCATCTTTGCTGGGTCAAAATCCCAACCTATTGTAGGTATATCTAGACCACAAGGATTGCGGTCATTCAAGAAGTCGGCTCTTTACCAGCTTCTGAAAGGCGATTGGCAACCATGTGTTTTTTATTTATTTACTTTGAGAATATTGGTGTCAGTGGCTGGCCAGCATTTACTGCCCATCCTTAGGACATAGAACAATACAGTGCAGAACAGGCCCTTTGGCCCTCGATGTTGCGCCGACCTGTGAACTATACTCAGCTCGTCCCCCTACACTATTCCTTCATCATCCATTGTTTAAATCTCCCTAATGTGGCTGAGTTGACTACATTAGCAGGTAGGGCATTCCACGCCCTTACCACTCTGAGTAAAGAACTGCCTCTGACATCTTAAATCTATCACCCCTCAATTTGTAGTTAGGCCCCCTCGTACAAGCTGATGTCATTATGCTAGGAAAAAGACTTTCACTGTCTACTCTATCTAATCCTCTGATCATCTTGTATGTCTCTATCAAATCTCCTCTTGGCTGCCTTCTTTCCAATGAGAACAGACCCAATTCCCTCAGCCTTTCCTCATAAGACCTTCCCTCCAGACCAGGCAACATCCTGGTAAATCTCCTCTGCACCTTTTCCAGTGCTTCCACATCCTTCCCGAAATATGGCGACCAGAACTGTACACAATATTCGAAGTGTGGCCGCATTAGCGTTTTGTGGAGTTGCAGCATGATACTGCGGCTCCGGAACTCAATCCCTCTACGAATGAAAACTAACACACTGTATGCCGCCTTAACAGCGCTGTCAACCTGGGTGGCAACTTTCCGGGATCTATGTACATGGACTCCAAGATCCCTCTGCACATCCACACTACCAACAACCTTTCCATTGACCCAGTTCTCTGCCTTCCTGTTATTCTTCCCAAAGTGCATCACCTCACATTTAGTTGCATTGAACTCCATTGCCACCTCTCAGCCCAATTCTGCAGTTTATCCAAGTCCCCCTGCAACCTGTTACATTCTTCCAAACTGTCCACTACTCCACCGACTTTAGTCTCGTCTGCAAATTTACTAAACCATCCATTTATAAAAATGACAAACAGCAGTGATCCCAAAACAGATCCTTGTGGCACACCACTCCAGGCTGAATATTTTCCATCAACTACCACTCGCTGCCTTCTTCCAGAAAGCCAGTTTCTAATCCAAACTGCTAAATCACCCTCAATTCCATGCCTCTGCATTTTCTCCAACAGCCTAACATGTGGAACCTTATCCAACCTGACCTTGACAAAACCATGTTGACTATCTGAAATCAAATTGTTGCTTGCTAGATGATTATAAATCTTATCTCTTATAATCCTTTCCAAAACCTTTCCTACAACAAAAGTAAGGCTCACTGGTCTATGATTATCTGGGTCATCTTTGCTGCCCTTCTTAAACAAGGGCACAACATTTGCAATCCTCCAGTTCTCTGGTACTAAACCTGTAGACAATGCTGACTCCAAATGTCAAAGCCAAAGGCTCTGCTATCTCCTCCCTAGCTTCTCAGAGAATTCTCAGCTAAATCCCCTCCAGCCCAGGGGACTTGTTTACTTTCACTCCTTCTAGAATTGATAACACCTGTTCGTAACTAACCTTGATCCTTTCTAGTCTAATATCTCGCACCTCATTCTTGTCCTCTACAATATTCTCCTTTTCCTAAGTGAAAACCAATGAGAAATGTTTGTTTAGCACCTCTTCGATCTCCACAGGGTCCACACTCAACTTCTCACTTCTGTCCTACCATAGTCATCCTTTTATTCCTCACATACCTACAAAAAGCTTTAGGGTTCTCCGTTATTCTATTTGCTAAAGACTGCTCGTGTCCTCCCTGTGCTCTTCTTAACTCTCTCTTTAAATCCTTCATTGCTGATCTGTAACTCTCCATCGCCTCCTCTGAACCATCTTGCCTCATCAACACATAAGCCCCCACCTTCTGCTTAACAAGAGATGCAATTTCTATAGTAAACCACGGTTCCCTTACCTTATCACTTCCGCCTGACAGAGTAATACCTATAAAGGACACACAATATCTGTTCCTTAAACCAGCTCCACATTTCCATTGTCTGCATCCCCTGCATTTTGCTACCCCATTCTATGCATCCTAATTCTTGCCTAATCTCATTGTAATTGCCCTTGTCCCATCGATAAGTCTTGACCTGTGGCATGTACCTATCCCTTTCCATTGCTAAACTAAATGTAATTGAATTATGGTCACTCTCTCCAAAGTGCTCACCTACAACTAAATCAAACTCCTGGCCTGGTTCATTACCAAGCACCACATCCAGTGTGGCCTCCCCTCTTGTCTGCCCTTTGATATACTGTGTCAGGAAACCCTCCTGTACACATTGGACATAAACTGATCCATCCAGCGTACTAGAGTAATAGCATTTCCAGTCAATGTTGGGGAAGTTAAAGTCCCCCATTATGACAACCCTGTTCCTTTCACTCCTACCCAGAATAATTTTGCTAATCCTCTCTCCCACCTCCCTGGAACTCTGCGGAGGCTTATAAAAAGCTCTAAGCAGCGTGACCTCTCCTCTCCTGTTTCTAACCTCAGCCCACACTACCTCAGCAGACAAAAGTTCTTTCAGCCACCGTTATTCACTCCTTGACTAACAAGGCCACACCTCCCCCTCTTTTACCGACTTGTCTGTTCTTGATGAAAGATCTAAATCCTGGAACCTGCAACATCCATTCCTCACCCTGCACTATCCATGTCTCCGAAATGACCACAACATCGAAATCCCAGGTACCTAGCCATGCTGCAAGCTCATCTACCTTATTTCGGATACTTCTAGTGTTGAAGTAGACACACTTCAAACCAGTTTGCTGTCTGCCAGCACATTCCTGTGACCCTGAAATCCTGTCCCTGTCTTCCCTACTCTCATCCTCCTGTGCACTGCAACTACACCTCTGGTTCCCATCCTCCTGCTGAGCTAGTTTAAACTGAATAGCACCAGCAAATTTCCCGCCCAGGATATTGGTTGCCATTGTGGTGAGTTGCCTCCTTGAACTGCTGCACTCTACATACTGTAGATTAACCCACAATGCCCTTAGAGATGGAATTCCAGATGTTGACCCAGCAATAGTGATGGAATGATGATATATTTCCAAATTAGGATGGTGAGTGGCTTGGAGGGAACTTGCAGGTGATGGTGTTCCTATGTACCTGTTGCCTTTGACCTTCTAGATGGAAGTTATCATGGATTTGGAAGATGCAGTCTAAGGATCTTTGGTGAATTTCTGCAACTTGTGGATAGTAGATACTGCTGCTGCTGAGCATCAGCAGTGGAGAGAGTGGATATCTGTGGATGTGGTGCCAATCAAGCAGGCTGCCATTTGCTGAATGGTGCTAAGCTTCTGAGTGTTGTTGGAGCTGCACCCATCCAGGCAAGTGGAGAGTATTCCAATAAATGAATTAAAACAAAATCAAGGCATGAATTAAACTTTAGTCAGACAAGCATAAAGTATTTTATCAAACTCCAGATTTGTACATTGCAGATGATGAACATGCACAGGAGAGTCAGCAGGTGAGCTCCTCACCACAGAATTCCTAGCCTTTGGTTAGCTCTTGCAGCTATATTGGTCTAACTAAATTTCTGCTCAATTGTAACCCTCTGTCACTCCAGCTGTTGATAGGCAGTTTTCAAGATGACAATGCTATTGATCATCAAAGGAGTGAAAGTTAAATTTTCTCTCATTAAGACAGCCATTGCCCAGCAGCTCTATAGCATAAATGTTCGTTGCCCCATAAGGCCAAGCCTGGATTTGTCCATATCCTGCTGCGTATGGACAGAGACTGGTTCAGTATCTGAGAAGTTTTGAATATTGTTGAACATTGTGTAGTCATCAGCAAACATTCCCACTTCAGATGGTGCACAATATATTGATCCTGGCAGAACCAGACTAATAACCCCTGTACTCTGCATTTCAATGGCTGAACCTGACGTGTTTCGAGTGATGACATCGAATTCATTTGGTTCTATCCAGAAGAATGTAACACAAGACACCGCTACAGTGTTTGATTGAGAGATGAGCCATGTTTGGTGGTTTAATGTAGCCTTTATGCAATGAGTTTGTGTTCTTGTAATTTCCATACAATATTGCTCACAACACTTAGCCTTGATGTGCTAATGCTATTGCAGAATGCAGTTGTTAATTTAAGCACATCAATGGTTTTGATCAATGCAATTGATTATGGAAATTGACATACAATTAAACATATTATTTTTTAGTGGCCAAATATGATGTAAAGTGGAAACAACAATGCACAAATGGCCAGGTTTACTGATGACTTTTGGAAGACAATCGTCACTGTGTGAGTGAAGATAAAATATTCTTGACTGACGAAAGGGTATACTGTAAATAAGCAACAGATCCAGTTTTCAAAGCATCAATGTTGTGCATGATAAAGAACACATTCTTCTTTAAAGGAAAATGTCAATTATATGTTTATTTTTAAAAATGAATCTTAAGGCCACAGATAATTTAAATGAACTTCAAGAATATTGTTTTATTTAAAATCATTTTGCAATCCTTTGTGTTTCAAGTTTTGGATTTTGACTTAAATGTTCTCTTGGTTACAGCGATACTCCCTTTCATAGTCTGAGCATCTTCCAAATTCTGCTCAGCATGGTTTTAACATCACAACACAGTACAGAAAACAGCACTGCAGCTGCTAGCTAAGTCTGCCTCAAGTCTAAGTCTTCTCAAAATCTGGTTATGTAAGCCCTCATATTTGCCTGCAATGCCTACCATTCCCTGATGACAAATATAACATTGCTATGTTATCTCTAACTTGGAAGGAATTTTCTAAAAGCTCAACTCCTCTTTAGTCATCTGGACATGTCCTGAGTGACAGAATCCTCACTGAAATTTAGTTCATGTGACTTAATAGTTACACTTTCGTTTTTAGTTTATTCCGAGATGTAAATCTTATCTTTTTTTTTTAAATTGTGTGTATATGAGTGTAAATACTTCTGGTGTGAATTTATCAGAGTTTGCTGAATGTAACTAAGTTGAGGTCACCAGAAAAATCATTTGAAAGCATATTGCAAGATGCTTGAAAATTAACCACTTTACTTATGAACAGAAGGTGAGGAGAGAAATAATAGTTAATTCTCCTTCTCTCTCCTGTCAGTAACACATTTTAGTTCCCAGCACCATGACTACCAGTCTTTCATAAGTGGAATTTCTCCACCTGTTTCAAAGTACTCTTTTGCTATCTTTTGACAGCACACTCATACTTGGTGAGACAAGTTAGACATAGATAGCCAACCTAACTTATTTCACAGACGGCAAGTCAACAGAAAGTATGATTCACTGTATGCTGCATTTCTCTTTGAAAATATGGAGAAAAATAACAAAGCATATGCCCCATTTTCACAGAGTTACTGGTTTTCTTATGATTGCAGCTGGCGGTAATACCAG
Source organism: Chiloscyllium plagiosum (assembly GCF_004010195.1). Taxonomy (NCBI): domain Eukaryota; kingdom Metazoa; phylum Chordata; class Chondrichthyes; order Orectolobiformes; family Hemiscylliidae; genus Chiloscyllium; species Chiloscyllium plagiosum. The sequence goes on along the minus strand of NC_057733.1, from coordinate 43,905,709 downwards.
ACAAGTTAGATCTGACAACAAACCTGATTTGATGGATCAGAGTTTAATTTCTGATGTTATCATGGTGCTTAGTCACTGAAACAATTTCACACAATTTCATTATGCAAACGAAGAAGGAAAGCGAACAAAGCCAGGTACAGAGGAACCTCGATTATCCAGCTTACAGAAAACTGAAATTGTCTATTGAAAGGAAAAGGGGGTAAGCCACTTCATATACATTGAAAGAGCAAATCCTCAACCAATGAATGAAAGCCTGAGAATCTTTCTAAAGCCTCTCAGGTCTTAGCAACCAGGTCTTTGGCACAATGATTGACTCTGCTGTAAATCAGTGTATGGTAAAACAGTTGTGAGCAATTGTGATAGGGGACTCTCAAGTGAGACAAGAGAGAAAGTTGAAGGTGGTACACAAGTTAAAGAGAGCAAGTTCAATAGGCAAGGCAGGCAAGAGGGCAACAGAAAATGAAGAAAGACTGATGAATTAAAATGCATTTATTTAATTGCAAGAGGCCTGACAGGTAACACAGATGAACTCAGGAATGTGGGATTGAGATGTCATAATTATTCAAAAACAATGGCTGAGGGATGGACAGGACTGGCAGCTGAATGTTCTGGGGTACCTATAGATGCTATTGGAAGGATAGAAGGGGAGGCAAAAGGAAAGGGGGCATTGTTTTCATTTAGGGAAAACATCACTACAGTGCTTAGAGAGGATATTCCTGGGTAATCGTCCAGTGAAGTTATACGGGTGGAACTGATAAATAAGAAGTGCTGATCACGTTGATGGAATTGTACTGTGAGCCCCTAGTAGTCAAGAGGAAATTGAGGAGCAGATTTGTAGGGAGATCGCACATAGCTCGAGGAATTACAGGTCTGTAATAGTCAGGGATTTTAATTTTTGAAGCATAGATTGGGACTGTTGTAATGTTAAGGGCTTGGATGGGGAGGAATTTGTTAGAAGTATTCAAGAAAATGTTCTCAATCAATATGTAGATGGCCTACTAGAGAAAGGGAAATTTTGGCCTCCTCTTGGGAAATAAGGCAGGGCAAATGACTGAGGTGTTAGTGGGACAGCACTTTGGGACCAGTGACCATAATTCTATTAGTTTTAAAATAGTTATTGAAAAGGATAGGCCTGGTCCACAAGTTCAAATTCTAAATTGGGGCAAGGCTAATTTTAATGGTAATAGACAGGAACATCCAAAAATTGATTTGGGGGACAATTTTCACAGGTAAAGGGATGGCTGGCAAGTGAGAGGCTTTCAAAGCAAGGTAGCAAGAGGTCAGGGACAGCATGTTCCTATTAGTGTGAAGGGCAAGGCTGGTAGGAGTAGAGAACACTGGATGATGAGAGATATTGAGGGTCCCGCACGGTAAATTGGTTAGCAAGGTTAGACCACATGGAATACAGGAAGAGCTAGTCATTTGGATGCAACATTGGCTCAAAGGTAGAAGACAGAGGGTGGTGGTGGAGAGTTGCTTTTGGGACTGGAGGTCTGTGACCAGCAGTGTGCCTCAAGGATTGGTGCTGGATCCACTGCTTTTTGCAATGTGCATATAGAGGGTATGGTTAGTAAATTTTCAAATGTCACCAAAAATAGTTTGGAATACTGTATTCAATTGTTGTCTCCCATCTAAGGGAAAGGTGTTGTGAAACTTGAAATGGTTCAGAAAATATTTACAAAGATGCTACTAGACTGAAGGGTTTGAGTTGTAAGGAGAAGCTGGATAGGCTGGGACATTTTTCTCTGGGGCATAGAAGGCTGTTTTATAAACCTTGTAAAATCATGGAGCATAAATAAAGTGAATCACCAAGGCCTTTTCCCCAGAGTAGGGGAATCTGAAACTAGAGGAAATAAGTTTAAGGTGAGGGGGGAAAGATTGATAAGAGGCAAATGTTTCACAGAGTGGTGTGATATAAGGAACTGGCTGCCAGAGGAAGCTGGAGAGGTGAATACAATCACAACATTCAAAAGAAATTTGGACATTACATGGATAGGAAAGACTTCGAGGGATATGACCCCCATTGGTAGCAAATGGTTCTGGTTCAGTTTAGGAAACGTGGTATGTCTCTATGACTGTACACCAGTAAGTCGTGACATTCTATTCAAACTGCTCTGGCTTGGAAGCTGCAGGAAACTAGAAATCAATGATGACTGATTAACCTAAACTGAACTGGAAATGTTGGTTCTGCTGTCTTCTGAACTGACCGTTGGGTTCTTCTGAACTAAAAAGTTTGAACATTTTGTTTTGATGTTTAAGACAATGTTTTGACAATGGAGAGATAGTAGCGCAGTGGTAATTTCACTGGAGTAGTCATCCAGAATGCTAGGCTAATACTTTGGGGGCGTGTGTTCAAATTCCATCATAAAGGGATTTCAAGCTAGCCTAATGCAGTTATGTTGATTTGCTGTAAATATTCATCGGTTCCCTAATGCCCTTCAGGGAAGGAAACCTGCATTCCTTACCTGATCTGGCCTCCATGTCACTCCAGACCCAGATCAATGTCACTGTCTCTGAACTGCCTTCTGAGCAATAGGAATTGGCAGTAAATGCTAATTACACCCACATCCCCTAAATGAATAAAAATAATTACCTTAATATGTTTATCCAACATACGCTCAGCAAACATTTTATTGATTAACATGAGGGGATACATCTTCAAATCACCTATTCTCTGAAACTCTTTTAGAATATTCATGTGTTTCAATAAGATCAGTTCTCATTCTTCTAAATGTCAATGAGTATTGGCTGTATTTCCTCCTATCTTTCCACAATACAGGTCGTTCTAGTATAACGTGTTTTGTCAAAGCGAATTGGCTATAAAGCGATTAATGAATTTTGGGCACTGGATAATGAAAACTTTCTACTGAATGGGTACAGCGATTTTCTAAAGCGATCTTGCACAGCACAATTTTCCATAGCATAAGGTCGCAAAGGAACGCAACTATCGTATTATACCAGAATGCACTGCAGATAACTGCTTCATCCTAACCAGCCTGTTTAACTTTCTCTGAATAGTTTTGAAATCTTTCCTTAAGTACAAAGACCAAAACTGGTCTGGTCAAGTTTGGTCTCAATACTTGTAACAAGTTATAACAAGACTTGTCTACATTGATATTCCAACCCCATTCCAAAAAAACTAACGTTTCATTAGCCTTCCTAATTACTTTCAGTACCTGCATTCTTACTATTTGTGATTTGTGTAAAAGGACACCAGATCTCTCTGTACCGCAGAAGTTTGGAGTCTCTCTCGCTTTAAATAATATTAACTTTTTCTATTCCTCCTGTCATAATGTAAAACTAGAAGAATGTGGGGACTGTAGATGCTGAAGATCAGAGTTGACAGTGTGGTGCTGGAAAAGCACAGTTGGCCAGGAGCATCCGAGGAGCAGGAGAATTGATGTTTCAGGCATACACCTGATGAAGGGCTTGTGCCTGAAACGTTGATTCTCCTGCTCCTCGGATGCTGCCTGTCATAGTGTACAGCTAGGCTACACAATGTACTCACATTAATTTTTTCCTTTTCTAAAATTATTTCTTGCTGTTTTCTAAACTTTTCCTGGTCTCTGGCCAGCCAATTTCTCAATCGATGTTGTAAATGTTTTCTTTAAATTTGAAAGCAATCTAATTTCCTGAGTTAGCCAAGTATACTGCACCTTTCTGATAGAGTCTGCTCAGTGGAATTTAAATGCAGTATTTATATGGCTTGTTCAGTTAGATTTCTGGTTCATATTGACCACCAAGACATTGATGGAGGGGATTTCCATGATAGTAATTGTTCAGCTGTCCCTGGGAATTGCTTAGACTTTCTCTAATGGGTGTATCCATTGCTTGGCACTTGTGTGGCAATTTTTATTGCAAGCCTAGACATTGTCCAAGCTCGCTACATAGAGGCACAGATCTCTTCAATGTCTGAGGAGTTACAAATGGAATTCAACATTGCAATACTGAGCAAAAAACCCTATTTCTGACCTAACGATGGACTGAAAGTCATTGATAAAGCAGCTGAAGATGTTTGAGCTCAGGACACTGCTCTGAGAAATCCCTGGAGTAATGTTCTAGGTGCTGAGACTATTGTACAACTTCAATTGTCTTTCTTTCAGCTGACCATGAATCAAGCCACCAGAGAGTTTTCCCCTTGATCCCCACTGATTTCAGTTTTACTTGTACGATATTATAGATTAGGACAGGTGTGGGGATTGATTTTATCCTGAAAGGTTTTAGAGAACCTGTTCAGTTTTATTGGAACTTAATAATTTACATTTTTTAACATCATACTTAAAGGAACATGCTAAGTTTCCAACTAATTATAACTCTTAGTGTTTATGAATGATCTATCAGTAATGCTAGAACATTGAGCAGAATTTTCAAGGATTAAATCTGGTAGAGATATCTAGTGGTTCAAACATACTACTGTGCCAAATTCTGATTTTGCTTTATTCACTCATGGGATATTGGTGTCACTAACTGGGTCAGTATTTATTGCCTATCTCTGGTTGCCCTGGAGATAGTGGGAGCTGAGCGACCTTCTTGAAATGCTGAGGTCCATGTACTCTAGGTAGACCCACAATGCTATTAGGGAAGGGAATTCCAGGCTTTTAACCTTATGACTCTGAAGGAAGGTATTATATTTCTAAGTCAGGATGGAGAGTATTCTCATATAACTGCTGCCATTGTCCTTCAAGTTGGAAAAGGTCATAGGTTTGGAAGGTGCTGTCCATTCATAAGTCTGATAACAACAAGGAAGAAACTTGTTGACCTGTGTGTGAGACAGCTCACCCAATTTTGGCACTAGCTTCCAGATGTATGTAAGGAGGATTTTGCAGCTTGACAGGTTTTGGCACTGTCATTTCTGGTTCCTAGTTCATACCTGGTGATCTGTCTAGTTTCATTTTTTTTCTGTCATTGTAGTGTTTAGTATAGCTAAATGGCTTGCTACGCCATTTCAGAGCGCAGTTAGGAATCAACTGCATTGCTGCAGGTCTCAAGTCACATATAGGCTGCACCAGGAAGGATTCAGATTTCCTTCTCTAAAGGACATCAGTGATCCAGAGTTTTCTGACAATCAACAACGGCTTCATGGTCATCATTAAACTTTTATTTCCAGGTTTTTTATTGAATTCAAATTCCACCCATCACCATAGCAGGATTTGAACCCAGGTGCTCAGAACATGATCTGGGTCTCTGGATCAGCAGTCTGGCAACAATGCCATTGCACCATTGCATTCTCAAAGGGAAACTGAAAAGGGACTTCTGTTATTTGTCTTAATGTTTCTGCTGAGCTATTTCCTATATTTCAGTGATAGGAAAAATTGGCCCAATTGAATTTATTTCGCCAAATAGCTGAATGTAGTAAAGTGCAATTGTTTAGTCACTAAAGAAACTGACAAAATGATCTACAGTGACAAAATGTGCTGGGTTAATGTCAATTTTCATAGGGACAAAATGTACAAAATTCAGAGAGCTATAATGATTTTCAAACTTTGTGGTGCTAATCAATAACTTGCATTGTTAAGTTTAATAAAAGGGATGGGCACATTTTGTACTTTGAACTCTCTTCACTTGAATGGGTTTTGTTATCAAGTGAGCTCGAAACTGAAGTAAAGCACATTACATCAAGATCCATTAGTCAGATGATATGGTTTAAGTGTTGCAGTTTTAGGTTTTCATAGAATTCATTCCCTTTGAATGATTTTGTAATTGTTTCAACTATTATTCATTGTCTACAGGTCCCAAAAGCAATATTTTTTATGTAATATTCCCTTCTATAATGCTGTGAGCTGAAGGGCTAGTTGTCTTTACTCAGCGTGATCGATAGACTGAATTAAATGTAACTCAATGCTGCAGTATCCCACTACCTTAGGCGTGCTAGTGTTATATTTAGATCAGATTTCAAAGGCTAAACAATACAGTTATGATGTTTAAATAAAAGCATGCATTATGTGAATATTAATACTTTAATATAACTATATACATCTGGAGGAAAATTCACTCTGGGTCAACCACCCCATTGCCATCAGTAAATATTCCTTTAGAAAGAAATACAATAACCTTCTCTACTTCAGAAGCTTGACTCAGTCGATCCTGTGGTCAAAGATCAGGCCCAGGATATAGAAAGAAAGTGATATTTTCCTGGGCAAACGACATTGAGGCAGATGAAAAGCAAGGAGTAATTTTCCTGACAGCTCGTTGACTCACACCTTGTTTGATTATTAGTCAACTTTTCCTGAGGCATTGCATACTGAAATCTTTCAAGAGTTGGTGGATTTAAAGAATATTACCACCCCAAAGCTCCTCTAATTCTGAGACACGATCAGTTTTACTCAGACGTTCGAGAACCAGGGGAATCCGTGGTGGGATTTTTGGCATGTTTAAGACATTTGGCAGAGGAATGTGACTTTGGTTTATCTTGTACTGAGATGCTAAGAGATCGCTTTGTATGTGAGATTAATGATGTAAATGTGCAAAAGCTCCTACCAGCTGAAGCCCAACTGGACTTCAGACAGGCACTACAACTGGCTTTGTCATTGGTAAATGCAGCGTGTGGAGTGTATGAGTTGCAGGGTATTCCAATGGAAGTGGAGTTCCAATTACATAGCCTCACTCAAAACATATCCTGAACAGAGGGACTCTACATCAGACTAAAGTAAAACCCCAAAACAAAGCCAAGCCTTGGCCAAATGGTTAATATTTCCTTCAGGATTTGGGCCGGCAAGCCATTGTAGTTGCTGCCTGTATGCGGACACGAGACAGCGAAAGAGTCCCACTTTACCTAAATTGTGTAAGAGAACCCATTGGCTGGCTGGAGAGTCCACCTACTAGCAATTCCAAATCAGAACGCCTGGTGAAATGATCACCAGGTTCTAATGGAGGTTAATACCAGTGCAGCCGTTTCAGAACCAGTCTTCACAAACCTTGCTCTGGACTCCCATGTTTACGTTTGTGCAAGACCTTGGCTAGACTGAGAACCTATACTGAGGAACCTTTACAGTTTAAGGATATAACTTCGGTTTCACTTAATTATTAAAAAAAAACAGCCGGTTCAGTTCCCTTTGATTGTAGTAAAAGGCTCAGGCCTAAGCTTGATGGGTTGAAATTGGTTGAGAGAGATTCACCTTGATTGGTTGAACATTTCTCAATTGGAAAATGGCTGCCTGGCTGAAGGTCTAGAGACTATCAAAGGAGCCAAGGCCACCATTGCATATTGACCAGGAAGCAATTCCATGATTCTGCAAGGCCTGCCCAGTTCCGTTTGCCTCACAGGGAAAGGTAGAAGCAGAAATCGGAAGACTGGAAAGTGATGGAATTGTCAACCAGTCCAGATTGTGGAGCCCGAGGGCTTGGTTCGCCTTTGTGTAATTTTAAACAAACAGCAAAGCACTTCTTGCAGCTGGATAAATAACCATTCCCTTGCATAGAGCATTTATATGCAAAATTGGCAGGGGGGCTGTCCTTCATGAAACCCGACATGACCCAAGTATACTGTAATTGCAATTAGATGAGAATTCCCAAAGTATGCTACAATTAATACCCATTGGGGTTTGTATCTATATGTGAGACTGCCACTTGGGGTATCATCAGCCTGTGCAACTTTCCAGCAGACAATGGCGAACATTTTACAAAGTCTACCCAGGGCGCCATTTATCTAGATAACTTGCTCACAACAAGGAAGACCAATAAGGAGCACTTAGAGAATTTAAACAGCTCTCCCAGGTGGGCATATGCTTTAGAATATCATATAAACAGGAGTGTCAGAAGTTCTCTGAGGGAGCTGGATCAGTATCAATGACTGTCCTACGTGTAACTAAAGGGTGACTTGGGTGACTGAATATCAGCGTCTGTGGACTTATTTCATTTTTCTTTTCAACATCAATGAGGCAGAGCACCACAATTTTGAACAAGATGCTTAATCTGACTTCAGAGCTGAAAATGTGTTGCTGGAAAAGTGCAGCAGGTCAGGCAGCATCCAGGGAACAGGAGAATCGACATTTTGGGCATAAGCCCTTCTTCAGGAATGGCTTCACTCAACTCTAAGCCTCCCCTTTCTCTTAACTGCTTATTACCTGCCTCCAACTCTATAACAATATACTGTTCCAATAAAATACATTAAAATTACATCAACTTAATTTCAAAACCATACAGTGGCTGTCATCTTTGTTGTCTTTCTTTTTCTGGCTGAAGATTACCCCTGCTCATCTTCTTTCTTTTTACTGTGAAGATATTTCATATGGAAAAGTACCTTGACAGAGTGTTTCACTGTCTTGTGTGTCTCTCTCTCTCTCTCTCTCTCTCAACAGCAGTTGCTCTGTATGATTTTCAGATGCCTGCCTTTTTATATCCCCAGCATTGGATTGTCTCACTGGTTTGATGTTGGCAAAATAATAAATTCAAACTTAATTGGGTTTTAGAATCCAGGAGTATAATTTTAAATTAATTGTTGTCAAAACAGCAACCTCGGGTATCCATTTCACAGACAAATGTTGCATATTTTCAATTTTCCAGGTCACTCTGAGACTGCTCGTGCAAAGGTACAGTACACACCTTCAACTTCATAACACTATATTCTTCTTTATCTTCTGGAGCCCAAGGTAGATAAGGCCAGAAGAATGCTGAGCTTATTTCCTGTAGATCTACTACAGCAATTAGGGAACATATGGTGACATAAAGGAAAAAGATAACAAACAGAAACTGAAGGAAATGAAATAAATCTTTCATGAATTTTAATAATGATGACAGGAGACTTTGAAGAAAGATTTTTCTCCCGTTACTTCCTGTGTCACTTGCTTTTATGCAGTCACACACCAGCTAAGATTCTATTATTTTCTGAAAATGCCATGATGGATATCGCAAGCAAAGCCAATACCTAATGCGCATTCCTAATTACATTCAAGAATGTAATGGTGGGCCATCTTCTTGAACAACCACAGACCATGCAGTGAAAGTATTTTTTGCTAAGTTGGGAATTCCAGGATTCCTGAAGGAATAATGCTCAAATGAGTTGGAGATGCCAGTGTTGGACTGGGGTGTACAAAGTTAAAAATCACACAACACCAAGTTATAGTCCAAAAGGGTTTAATTAGAAGCACACAGGTAGTTGTGGAGGATACAATTGTAAGGCACAGAATTTATAGCAAAAGTTTACAGTGTGATGTAACTGAAATTATCTTGATTGCATGTTGAGTCTTTCATCTATTTGAATACCATGATAGTTTCACTTCTTTCATGTGTAAATGACAAAACGTTTTTTAAAAGTTGCATTCTCAGGTTAACTGTAACAATTGATGTTAGCTAGACAATATGTCGAAGGTGTTAGCCCCCTGTTTGACTATAACCTGGTGTGTGATTTTTAACTTTGCTCAAATGAGGATAGTTTGTGGGTTGGAGGTGGCTTTGTTTTGATATATCTGCAACCTGTTTCCTTCTAGGTGGGAGAGGCCACAAGTTTGGAAGGTCAACAAACTCTGAGGTTACTTGCTGCAGTAGATGTTGTAAATGGCTACAGATTGTTGTCACTGATGATAGAAGGAGTCAATGTTCCTTAAAAGAAAGGTGTGGACTCCTGGTGAATAATGCAAAAGCTCACACAATAAGATTTTATGTTGTAAGGTTTTTACGAACAGACAAAACCTAAAACCAGTTCTGAGAAAGGATCACAGGACCCAAAACATTAACTCTGATTTCTCTTCACAGATGTTGCAAACCTGCTGAGCTTCTCCAGCAATTTGTTTTTGGACCTATAATCAAAATTGACTAAACATTAATTAATTGTCAAAAAATACACTAGCTACAAAAAAAATTCTGCTCTTACTTCCTAACATGACTGTGTTCTGTACCAGACCAAAAATATATCAAGGAGATAGCCTAGACCCTAACTTTTATCTTATTTAGAAGCAACTGTAAGGTGCTATGTTCCAGACATAATTCAATTCATCACATGACTTGCCTTTAAGCAAAACATACTATATTACTACCATCAGTTAAAATACAGACAGAAGAATTTGGTATAACATTAACTCTACTGGAAAACATAACAGAATAATTATTTAACTACTAAAATCAATGCTTCCAATATAGTAACATCCCATAAACACACCCTTAGCAAAGGCCGCGTCAGTGAAACAGATTGTCCCACATGTGATTCTGGCAGCAGAAAGAAAACACAGGCTTTTAGCTGTAACAGAGAGAGAAATGTAGCAGCTTCCATGACCTGCTTCAAATCCCCAACAACTGCTGAAAGCTAAACTAAAACCTGGTTCTGTGGAAGTCTGACTCCACCCATTCATGCTGCTTCTATTGTTCAGACTTTAAAAAAAGCCGAAGGCCTCACAAGTTGTTTACTTTATTGGCTTGGAGGAGACAGATCGGTGCCTATGTCTCAAAACCCCTCTTTAAAAAAAAATCCCAGGACAAAACCCACATCTTATGACCATTGTATTGTCACAACAGAAAATCCCATGTGTGTTTATGCATTACTTCTTACACTCTGCTGAACTATGTGAGTCAGTCCCAAGTTAAGTCCACAATAGACTCGCTTCTCCACGTTTTGCTGATTTGTATTTTTGATATTTGTCAAATCTCCTCATTTCCTTCAGTTTTCTGAGAATTGCTGAACCAAATTCAATCAGCAAGACACACTCTAACAAGTCCCATCTCTTTGATCAGAGAATGAGCTCCCACCAACATACTTTCTGGTAGCTAACAGTTAATAATCCTTTCATCCTTCCTTTGTTTCTGGTACTCCCTCTCTCACTCTCTTTTTCATAGTCTCGGGTTTCTGAGTCAGTAAGTGTGGCAGCAGCAGGACAAGCTGCTTTTGCCTTTATATCTATTTGATGGAAATTTGCATCTTGCTTTCAATGAGGCTTTTCCAGGACGCTGTTCCCATGGCAACCAGGTCACATGGGTTTGTTGCCAGGAAGAACTAGTATGTGGTTTCCCTCTTCACTACTCCATTTAATCTTGAATTAAAAGTTTAAAACATAGCTATCATTAAAAAAAAATTTGTAGCAATCCTTAAATTTTTGGATAGGATACTAATCGAATGCATTGCTTTGTCCTGAATGTTATTGAGTTTCTTGGGCATTGGTAATCAGACAAGTAGAGAGTATTTCATCCTGACTCATGCCACACACATGTTTTAGAGACTTTATGGAGTCGAGAGGTGGCTTCCTTGATGTAGAATATCCAGCCTCTGCAATTACAAGAGCTACTCCAACTGCTGGTTAATGGCAATTTTCAGGGTTCTTATGGTAAGTCATTTAGCAATGATGAAACCATTGAATACCTTGGAGGTCATGGCGAGACTCTCTTGTTCAAGAGGGTCTTGCTTTGCACTTGTAAAACATATGTTATTTGCCATCTACCATTCAAAACTGTCAAATATACAAATGGCTGACAATTCTATAGAAGAGCAGAGCTTTTGTAATTTGATTCCTTGAGAATTAGTTTTATTAAATCAGGATGCCTGTCAATCACCCCTTATATTGTTGTGGTTCTGTTCGCCGAGCTGGGAATTTGTGTTAAAGACATTTCGTCCCCTGTCTAGGTGACATCTTCAGTGCTTGGGGGCCTCCTGTGAAGCACTTTTGTGGTCTTTCCTCCGGCATTTGTAGTGGTTTGAATCTGCTGCTTCCGGTAGTCAGTTCCAGCTGTCCGCTGCAGTGGCCGGTATATTGGGTCCAGGTCGATGTGCTTGTTGATTGAATCTGTGGATGAGTGCCATGCCTCTAGGAATTCCCTGGCTGTTCTGTTTGGCTTGTCCTGTAATAGTAGTGTTGTCCCAGTCAAACACATGTTGCTTGTCATCTGCGTGTGTGGCTACTAAGGACAGCTGGTCGTGTCGTTTCATGGCTAGTTGGTGTTCATAGATACGGATCGTTAGCTGTCTTCCTGTTTGTCCTATGTAGTGTTTTGTGCAGTCCTTGCATGGGATTTTGTACACTACATTGGTTTTGCTCATGCTGGATATCGGGTCCTTTGTCCTGGTAAGTTGTTGTCTGAGAGTGGCTGTTGGTTTGTGTGCTGTTATGAGTCCTAGTGGTCGCAGTAATCTGGCTGTCAGTTCAGAAATGTTCTTGATGTATGGTAGTGTGGCTAGTCCTTTAGGTTGCGGCATGTCCTCAATTCCGTTGTCTTTCCCTTAGGCATCTGTTGATGAAATTGTGGGGGTATCTGTTTTTGGCGAATACATTGTAGAGGTGTTGTTCTTCCTCTTTTTGCAGTTCTGGTGTACTGCAGCATGTTGTGGCCCCTTTGAACAGTGTCTTGATGCAACTTCTTTTGTGTATGTTCAATCAACAAGCACATCGACCTGGACCCAATATACTGGCCACTGCAGCGGACAGCTGGAACTGACAGATTCAAACCACTACAAATGCCGGAGGAAAGATCACAGAAGCGCCTCACCGGAGGCTCCCAAGCACAGAGGATGTTACCTAGTCAGGGGACGAAACGTCTGCAACACACATTCCTAGCTCGGCGAACAGAACCACAACAATGAGCACCCGAGCTACAAATCTTCTCTCAAACCTTGAACCCCTTATTATTATTCCTATTATTTTACAGCATAAACATTATAAAATAAAGCTGAATACTAAAAGTTAAACTAATATATGAAATTATGAGTAATTAAACCAATATGAAGGTGTTACATTTGCCACTTTACTACAAATATTTGAGGTATATTTCGGGTCTTATGGATAAAATATTTGACTGATTTTTTTTCATTTTCAGGTAAAAATGCTTGCATTGCTTTAATAGACCCTTTTGGGGAAGAGAATGAGAGTGTACCTGAATCACAACGTCACTTACTGTGTAAGTCAGAGTTATTATATGTGAGTCACAGTAGCTCCTGTGCAAGTCCCAGCATTTTCTGTGTGAGTCTCAACATTTTCTGTTAGTTTTTCATGTGTGAGCCCCTGTTTTTCTTTTGTAAGTGTCAGCATTTTCTTTGTATATTTCAGTATCATTGATGTGAATCATAAACTGAAGAGATGTTTATTGGTAAAAGGATGGTGAATTTGTGGAAAAGATTACCAGCAGATGTGACAGAATAGGAACCATTTAGGAATGAAAGTAGTGAGGGGATAGCTATGGAAGGATAAGATATAGAAAGTAGGAGGTTTTGAGGTCAACAATTTGTGGCAATATATAAAATAAAGCTGAATACTAAAAGTTAAACTAATACATGAAATTATGAGTACATTAAACCAATATGAAGGTGTGTTAGCTTTGCCACTTTACTACAAATATTTGAGGTATATTTCGGGTCTTATGGATAAAATATTTGACTGATTTTTTTTCAGGTGTGGGAAAGGGAAATAGATGAAGACTGAAAGAAGTACAGATTTTTTGGGTCATGTGGGGAAATGGGGATAGAGACAGAACAAAAGATGAAGAAAGTTCAGGAAGAGTAATATTCAAACACCTTTTGTGTTTCAATATTACTCTGATGTACAGGGCACAATAAAATCTTGGTGGACAACAGGGTAGAGAGTGAATCAAGTAGACTACAGTTGTTCTTAATTGGTTAGAAAAAGGAAAGAGACACATGGAATTGTAAACTTTAAATTGTTCTTGATAGTCTATGAAGGGAATCATGCTGCTCTGGACACTGTAAATACAACCTGGGTTACTGTTAACCCTGGCTACCATCCCTACCATCATATCTTAGCTTTGAGCTAATTTTTTGTTTGCTGGCTTTGTTTCTGGCTCGTTTGGTATTGTACCAAACTCACAGCTGGTCTGTCAATGACCTGGTCATAAGGCCTGGCTCTTAAGATAGTTGGAGCCCTCTCTTCACAGAGTTGGCTAGCTGCCTGAGAGTTAAAATCTCCTCCTTTATGTCAACATTACCAACAAGCTCCTGCATCATGTTGATTTAATTTTAAACATTACCATAACCGGCTAACGTAGTTATATCCCTGGCAGCGTGGAAGGGAGCGGTGTGTTTACTAAAAAAGGCAGACTTTTAAATCCAAGCCAGACCATTCAGGAGGAAAGGCCTATTCTCTGTTCGTTTAGTAGGAGTTTGGAGCTGTGAGTTGAAACTTTATTGCTGGAACAGCACAGCAGGTCAGGCAGCATCCAGGGAACAGGAGATTCGACGTTTCGGGCACAGGCCCTTCTTCAGGAATGAAGAAGGGCCTGTGCCCGAAACGTCGAATCTCCTGTTCCCTGGATGCTGCCTGACGTGCTGTGCTGTTCCAGCAATAAAGTTTCAACTTTGATCTCCAGCATCTGCAGACCTCACTTTCTCCGTTTGGAGCTGTGACCCATAAAAGCAGTGGGTGGTAACTTTCTAAATAATTTTGTATCAGGAATTGATCATTGTTTGCTAGCCAAGGTATTCAGGATATGCAGCCAAGCTGTTGGATGGATATGGGGACACAGATTTACCATTATCTCATTGAAAGACTGCCTGAGTCATGTGACTGTCTCCTGTTTCTATTGATTCTATATTTACGCTGCTCATTAGGTCACGATCAAAGCAGCTGATTGTTATAATGTTAATTTCTTAACATGTCAAGAAACCTGGGAGACAAACTCTAATATATTAATCATCAGACAACTGTAATATTTCTCCCAAGCTACAATTATTGCTCATACACATCCATCTTACTCCAAGCAAATGTTGCCACATTTCTGTCTATGTATTTGATCAGCTCTTTAACCTTTAACAATTACTCACATTTGAAGATCAGACAGACGTCTAAGAGCTGTTATCGAACAATCTTTCCATCCAGGTTGGAATCAGAACAAATGCCCTGCAGGAGTACCTGTGTCCCAGGGATCCAGGGACACTCATAGACACTCAATTCATAGACACTCTTAAAGGTGTTTGAAGATACTGACTATACAAACAGTTTCGTAGCACAGTGATTGTTGAATATCTGGCTCCATGTTTCTCACTGTGATGAATGTAAAATCAACAGGTAAACAGAACAGGCCTCATTGCTGCAGTAACTAAAACCATTTAATGCCTGTTAAATTGGTTACCACATCACTTAAATTCAAATATTTACACACTTTAAGAGTGATGATTCCATCATATTGATACTGTTTGTTCTTGTGAAAAAAGACTAGACATTGAAATAACATTAAGTTGTCACTAAAAACACCAAATGGCATTGGTGTACAATTAAAATGAGTGCACAAAGGTGATATCACAGATGTGTGCAATCTATCATTGAGATTCAATAGTTAAATTTTATAAAAAGAATTGTTTTGCAATGGTTCCACATATCAATTTGTATGTAAACTTATTCTTTGATCTCAAATGATAAAACTTAGATGTTCCAAACTCAGGTACGAAATTATGAGACCCATTTGTGTCCAGAACATGATTGTTACTGACAATTACAATAATCATTTTCCAAATCAAAGGTAGAAAAGTCTGTTCCGTGCTACATGTCAGTTCAAGGACACTTTGTGGGGAATAATTTCCCTGGAACTTTTTTCTTTGAATCTGCTTCTTAAGGGGTAGCTAATGTTCTGTTTCCTAATTGCAATTCTTCAAGCCACTCAAGTATTCAGTTTTGAAAATGGTACCAGGTCAGAGTCACCTTCGTAAAAGGCTCCCTCCTGCTGGTTTTCTAATTCTTTTGAGTCTATCAATAAACAGCCATAAAAGCAAATTATGGAGAAGCTGCATTCCAGAATATTGACTCAGCTGATCTCAGGACTGTGTGACATGTAAAATTCTTCCTGCATTATCGTTGACAAAAGCAGTTTCTAAACTACAACTGAAAGCTTGATCGGAGAAAAGCTCAGCATTATTGCAATTAATTTTCTTACTTTTATGTTCTGGAATGTGATAATGAAACACAGATCAGTCTTGCACACCCCAGGGCTTCCATCTGGCTTGTTATCAATAGCACCTTATCCAGTAAGCTATTAATTTCAATTGGTTTTACAATGATGTCACTGATGGAATGTCTACTTAAAATGTTAAGTTACTCTTCCCCCTTTCTTAAACTTGTAAATCCACTTTTTCATTTCCAGCATTCTCTTTGTTTAGAATTATGAGGGCAGAAATTATGGTCAGTACTAATTTTGCTTAGCCTGTTTGAACCAAATTCTTTTTCTTTTTCTTTTAATACAAGCATTAGTCTGTTTACAGCAATTTAATCATGTCCAGGGCAAATGTTCTTAATTCTCCTCCATTGTCTGATCTCCATTAGCTAACATGCCCCAGAAGTACAGTTAAGAACAACAATTTGGCAAATTCAACTTCAGTTTGAATACGTTCCTATTTTCCTACAAGTTGAAACTCTGATAGTGTATTGCAAGTTACTGTCAAACTTCATAGAAATAGTTTAGCTCAGATTCAGGAAGCAACATTATATCTATATATGCAGATGAGTGTGCACATCTTTATTGGATAAGCATATATGCACAAAACCAAAATTCAGTTTTGATTTCTAGAGTAATACTTGCTTTATCATCGACTTGTTTTGAGCTGATTCTGTACTTTTCATTGAAAACTTGAAAGTATATTATATTTTCTCTTAAAAAATATTATTTGATATTCACAAGCCAATTGTAAGTCTCCAGGAACATGTCTAAGTGTGTTCTATGTAGATTCTGTCTTGATTTCACAAAACTTCAAAATTATCTGCCACATGTCTTTAAAGATATTTAATTCAATCACGCTGTTTAGTTACAATCCTCTTCTCTGCCTGGTTTGGGACAATCTCATGCCATCCTGAGTCATGTGATAAAGAAAGTCAGCCAATGTCGTGATCACCAGACATGACCACAATGTGATCAATGAGCTGCAGGTTAATACAACACTTGTTGGCTTCTTTTAAGCTAAAAATGTGTTGCTGGAAAAGCGCAGCAGGTCAGGCAGCATCCAAGGAACAGGAGAATCGATGTTTCTGGCATAAGCCCTTCTTCAGCCCCTCTTTTAAGCTGTAATGGTTCAAGTCAAAGTCAGGCTTCCTTGCAAATAGGTTAAAGGTTATTTTGTTACAAGTTGTTACTGAACGTTCTTTAGGGATAAAGAGATTAAATTATTGACAAGAAATTATAGACACCCACATTAAAACAATCAGAGATACGAAGAAAGAATATAAGAAGGGGCCTGTTGTTTTCAGATCTTTGTTGGTGAAGCAAAGAGGTCAATATTGAAATCTGACCCAGCAGCTGTGTTGGTTTCTATAGTTGAATCTTTGGTGTTTTCCTGTACAGGCAGGTCCCTCAGAATTTGGGAGGGAGAGAAGGTTTCTCATTCCTCAGCCTTTCTGTGCTTTCAGCATGATTTTCCTTCAACAGAGCAGTATTTGGTTTCTGTTTACCTTTTTCCCTTGGTCGCACCTCCCCTCTGGGTGCAGTTTGTCAAAGTAACCTTCTAGGATGCCTGTCCCCGAAGATAGCTGTAAGTTTATAGTTTCATCTCGAAAACATGTCTGTTCCAAACTGATGCAACAACTTGCTGACTAATTTGGATGATTAAAACATTTTTGAGCTAAACCAAAACATTATCTTTTAGCTGTGGTAACCAGCTTTTCAAATGTTGTAGCTAAGACATCAAATGGCTAGCACTTGGATGTCTGTTGAGGCAGTATACACTGTTATTCACCTCAGAAGGATCCATTGCACAGCCCAGGGTTATTGCATTCTAAAAGTCTCCCTGTTCTGATTTCAGACTAGAGCATAGTTCAGTCGGATTTGAAACCGCCCACTGTAGCAAACGTGACCTCATATGATTGGGGAGACCTTTGAAAATTAATTTCCAGATTTTTTAAAACTTAAATGATTTTTAAAGCAAATATGTTCCTTCCCAAGAGTTCTTTGAGAAACCTATAATATTAGATGACAAGTTGGAACACCCAGGAAATAAGGCACAGTACATAATTCAAATGTATCTCAGACAGAGAGTGCTGGAGTCCATCAGTAAAATTTGTGTCTTCATTATTTTGTCAGATTTATAAACTGTATTTATAGTTCCACTTTTGGTGAGATGTTTGGTACCTTGTCTCTTGTCTGAAGTTTACTGAGTTTTTAAAATATTTCTGAACTGAGCCACTAACTGGCAGCTTACAATCATGTTTCTCTTTTCAGTTATGCAGAAAGTGTTTGTCATTTTGCTCCCTCTAAGTCTGGTTCTCCTGGTGCTTGGAGGTATCTGTGGGCTGGTCAGCTCTTTGGCACATGGTCTGTACATGCTGCTGTTCACTGGTTCATACTTTCTACTTGGAGGTAAGTGTGATTGATGTCCCTGTTCCAGACAAGAGAAAGAAAAATTCTCTACTTGCATAGTTTTGAGGCTCATTCATTTTCTTTAGGTAACACAAGTGATTGCATAGTGATTCAAAAATTGCTAATATTTAATTGAAAATACTCCATTTCAGGTACAGGAGTGTAATATTTCCCTTTAGCGACAGTAGAAGCTGAAAGTATCCAATATAGTTCAGCAACATGTTCTGTTCCTCCCCATCTTCTGATGGATTCTAATGAACCCAATTAGCAGCCAGGATTGCAGAGCTATACTTGCCTGAGTTCTACAGTCTGAAGTAAGTAGAACCAAAACAGATCAAGAGATCCAAAACTTTGACTTATACTTCAGAATAAGTGACATTTAAAAGCAATGATATCCAAGAGGTTCCAACAATTACATTTTCTATGACATTTCCTCAATGACCAATGCTGACACTTTGCAATATCTGGCACCTCTTTCCGTGTACAGTGCTTAAGATTATTTGAGCTAGTTCCCTGTCACCAATCATCATTTGTCTTCGCTTTGTCTTAGGCCTATCTAATGATTAATGGTAGATAATACACCACCATTGAATATCTACAGAAGAGGCACTGTTTTTAGAAAACAAGAAGGTCTATTGCAACCCATGACCTCATGACCAGGAGCAGGGACTGAAACCATCGGCCCAGGAGCTGCTTCTCCCCAAGGCTCCCAGATTTTCCCCACCCCTGACCCAAACACAGTGGCCCCTGGAGACCCTGTTATTTGATCATGATGCATCCTCCAAACTGCAGGAACCACCACAAAAATGGTCCTGCTTAGGGTTGGTAGCAACTGAACCAAATTCTGGATTAGGGGAGATGGAAGAGCACAGCAGTTCAGGCAGCATCCGAGGAGCAGTAAAATCGACGTTTCGGGCAAAAGCCCTTCATCAGGAATAAAGGCAGAGAGCCTGAAGCGTGGAGAGATAAGTGTGGAGCCCTCCTCTAGCTCATCTCTCCACGCTTCAGGCTCTCTGCCTTTATTCCTGATGAAGGGCTTTTGCCTAAATCGTCGATTTTACTGCTCCTCGGATGCTGCCTGAACTGCTGTGCACTTTCAGCGCCACTAATCCAGAATCTGGTTTCCAGCATCTGCAGTCATTGTTTGTACCTAGCAACTGAACCAAGCTCATGCAAGTGAAGGAAGATGAAAAGCTGGGTTACTGAGGTAATCAGCCAGTTATACTATCCAACATTTAATATAGAAATAGAAACAGAAAATAATTATTTCCATTACTTAAATTAAAACTGTCACAAAATTCATAATTTTCAGCTCCTGATTTGAATTTTGATGAAGCATTATACACAGTTCCTGATAAATATCTTTTATCATTTATTTATACACAACATATTATTTCTTAGCTTACAATAACATCTGTAGAGTCAGAATAGACATGTACAGCAGTTGAATTATGGAATTGCAACCAGTCCCTGCAACGCAACATTATATCACATTTAAATTTGAGTAATTACATTTTGTCATAAGAGGTTTAACAGAAATGACATACAAGCACAAGGATGTAGGAAGAAAGGATATTGTTTTATTAATCTAAATTCCGCTACAGGCAGAAAGTTTAATATTTTTTCCCAGCACAAAATCAATTCTCTCCTCATTTCTACTCAAACTAGAATTGCTTCAGTACTTTTAAAATACCCAGATGTTTTTTACTTCACCGTGTGATAGGAATTATAAGGAATTATTTAGTTTGTGGCTTCTTTAGCTCAGTTGTAAAGACTGAGGAGGTGTTGGATCCCTGCTCTGTATTGATTTAGTCAGCCTAAGCCAGGTAGTCATATTGTATTCAGTAGCAAGATTTCTGGAAGAAAATCAGCTGGAGTTCCAGCCCATAACTACTGTTTATAGATTGTTATTACGAAGTAAGCACGTGGACATCAGATTGGAGCAATTTGTGGGTAGTACGTTGGCTCCAATAATCAAGCAATCTGCTGATGCTCCCTGTCAAAAGTCACATGTGAATAATGAGCCAGTCCCTACTAAGTGAAAGTTGCTGATGCACAAATCATCGCCTTCGAGAACAGCTGAGAAAAAGGGAAAAAAGCATGAAGGCCAAATAATTCTCTCCAGGGTTATAAATCCCAATGCAAAATAAAATGTTTCTTCCTCCATTTGAATGACCTTTTCTTTCCTCTATTGACCTGTCTCAATTGCATAAATGTCAGTGATCAAAGCTAACGCTGTTATATGTGAATATAAGGACGGAGAGTGAGAGGTGGCAATGTTTAGTTCCACTTCAGTTGAGATCAAATGCTGCAAGTGGAGCTCAAAGGTATTCAAAGCGGATATCACCATTGCTACTTTAATCTCATGCCCTACTAATAATTAATGTGCGAGCTGTTATGATCTCCATAGCATCTGATCATTTTTATTAGAAATTTGAACTTTAACAACTGAAAGGATTACACATCAAAATTTCAAGTTTTAAAATGTTTTCTGTAACAGATTAATTAAAAATACTATTCACTAGACACTATTTTCTTTTCATAGGCAACTTATACTTTAATATGCAGAAGAGAGATCACTATTTAATTTTTCACATGTCCACAAATCTCCCATTGCATTTATATGTTATATTGTTCCTTAAGTGGACATGTCATCCTCCTGGAGCCAGGCAAGAATTATTCTTTGCTCTAGGAGGCTTGTTTCCTTCCTGGTTTCCAACTGGGTAATGGGAGAAGTTCTCTGGTCTTTCTCTGGTCCTAAAACAATGTGGGTACAAAATAAAGTTTTACCCAATTCTTGATTTGTCCTATTGTAGTCTTTCTGTATGATATGAAATGAAAGCATCCACCAACCAGGCATCTTTAAGAAATAACAATATTATTGATTTATTATCAAACAAAACTTTATTGAATAGTGATGCTAAACTGGTCAAAATGTTTAGTTTGGAACATGAAAATATAAACACCAACATCATTTAAAAACACACACACACTGACACCTACCTTCCTGCAGCCAAAGCTCATAAAGCTGCAGTTAGACCACAACTGAAGTACTGTCTGCAATTCTGGTCATCACGTTATAGGGAAGTTGTGATTGCATTAAAGACGGTACAGAGGAGATTTACCAGGATGCTACTTGGATGAGAGGGACTCAACTATGAGGAAGGATTGGATAGGCTAGGGTGTTTTCCTTGGAGCAGTGAAAGTAGAGAGGGGACCCGGTAAAGGGACATTTATAGGATGGCTAGGACGGCACATTTTCCAATAATTGAGAGGTCAATAACTAGGGAGCATAGACTTAATTTAAGAAGTAGATGTCTGTGAAGGTGTTGAAGAGAAAGTTTCTAACCCAGATAATGGTGGAAGTTTAGAACTCACTGCCTAAAATGGTGGCTCAGTCAGAAATTCTTGGAACAGTTAAGCAATATTTGGATGTTCACTTGTGTTGTATCACCTTCCAAGGCTATAGGCCAAGAGTAGTATTGTCAGATCTTTATTATCCAGTGCAACCATAATGGGCTAAATAGCCTCCTTCTGTGTTGAAATTCTGTTTGGGGGAAAAAAGAAAATCTTAATATTTGAAAGCGAGAAAAGCTAAGGTATAGAATCCATTGTTCTCAGTGGATTATAAAAATTAAAATACTGCCTGTCTGAACAGTGAAATTAAAGCAGTCTTGGAACAGCAAATATGTTTTTCCCACTGGTTGGGACATAAGAATCTTTGAGAAGCATAAGCAGTGTCTTTAAATGTCATCGGCATTAATCAATTTAACAAGGTATTTGCATTGGCATGCATTTGTAATTTGACAACCTACAAAATTATTTCTGTACTTTAACTAACAATTGCTGCTCTAGATTGTAATAACAGAAAAGTTTACTAGTCCTCATTCTGTAGACTTCAGTCAGAGGCTATGATGGATTATCATGCAGTTTACATGTGGACTGTTAGCCCAACTCAGTCCCATCTTGTTCAGGGTTAGAATGTCAATCGTGGATGAAACCAGTACTCACTTGATGAAGGATTGCACACAAATCTGAATGTCTGTTAGCACTGGCACTACTCATTACTTGACTGCAGCTGGTCAGAGGTTCTCCATGGGTATGTTTGTATTATTTTATTTTGGTACAAATAAACCGTGTATCCTGTTCCTTCCCAACAGCTTTACCAGTGTCATGTGTGTATTTCACAAATACACCCAGATACATGCACACACACACACGTTCAGTTGTCAATGTATTACTTTGGCATCACTCACAACCTCAGAATATCACAAAGCACGTCACAACAAAATAGGTATTTCCGATATCCAGTCACAATTACAATCTTAGAAACTCAGAGCTAGTTAATGGACAGCAAGATCCTACAGTAGACAGTCAGGAGGCTGTGAAAACACAGCAAGGCAGGCAGCATCAGGGGGCTGGGAGAACACAGCAAGGCAGGCAGCATCAGGAGGCTGGGAGAACACAGCAAGGTAAAAACAATGACTGCAGATGCTGGAAACTAGATTCTGGATTAATGGTGCTGGAAGAGCACAGCAGTTCAGGCAGCATCCAAGGAGCTTCGAAATCGATGTTTCGGGCTGGGAGAACACAGCCAGCCAGGCAGCATCAGGAGGCTGGGAGAACACAGCCAGCCAGGCAGCATCAGGAGGCTGGGAGAAAACAGCAAGGCAGGCAGCATCAGGATGTGCAGAGGTCAATGTTTCGGGTGTAACTCTTCTTCAGGACTGAGGGTGGGTGTACAGGAGCTGCATATAAAGGTGAGGGGGCAGGGTGGTGAAGTGGGGATATGTGAAGACAGGTAGAGAGTATGGCCTGGTTGGTCAATGGGAGGAATGAATCCTGTTGGTGGCAGGGAGCAGTGGAAGGGAGGTGGAGGGGCTGGGGAAGGAGTCAGGGGATGGGAAGGGAGGTTATTTGAAATTGGTGAATTCAATGTTGAATCCTTTGGGCTGTAGGCTGCCCATGCAGAAGATAAGGTGTTGTTCCTCCAATTTGCGGTGTGGTTCATTGTGGCAATGAAGGAATCCAAGGTTGGACATGTCAGAAAGGGAGTGCAAGCAGTAATGAGATAAATGGTGAGATGAGTAATTAGTCAGGACACTTGCAAGAATAGCCATGACCTTCTTTCCCTTCCACCTGAGGGGATGATGGAACCGTGCTTACTTGAAATTTGGCAACTCTGATGGTGCTGCACTGGAGACAAGATTGTGTCTCTGGTGAGGCTATAAATTACATCCTTCTGTCTCATGAGGCAAAGGGCCCATTCTTGTTGCAAGGGAGACCTCTTCACAAGCTGGGTAGAGTGAGTAGAGACTGAGTAGAAAGGGTGCTTTGATTGGTGTGAGCGTTCATAGGAATGAATACAAAGTTGCTTGAAAAGATGGGTCTTGACACTGAGCTTAGTGAGGTGGAGAGTAAATGTTAATCAGGAGGTATTTACAGTGAAATTTGCAGATATAACAAGGTGACTCATGGTTGCTGAAATGAAGGAAGATTAAAGTGCACAGAAGCCAGAAATTGAGGTACAGGGTCAGAGTGAATTGAAACTATGGTGGGATTTGAAATTAGGAAATGAGGATTTTGAAGTCGGCAGTTTGGGGACATTGCAAGTCAGCACAGATTAGAGTGGTAGGTAACTGGAACAAAGTGCAGGTTTGGACATAGGTACTGGAGTCAAAAAGCTAGAGCTGGTAAAGCACAGCAGGTCAGGCAGCATCTGAGGGCCAGGAGATTCAACGTTTTGACATAAGCCCTTCATCAGGAATGTGGACTTGGGATGGGGGGTGTGGGTGGGGAAGGGGGCTGAGAGATAAATAGAATGGTGGGGGTTGGGGGGAAGGTAGTTGGGAAGGCACTAGGTGGACGTGATGGTGATATGTCCATGGGGAGGATGGAGCAGATAGGTTGGAAGGAAGATGGACAAGTGGGACAGGTCAAAAGGGTGGTGCCGAGCTGGATGGTTGGATCTGGGATGAATGGGGGTGGGACGGGGGGGTCGGGTGGGGAGCTTGTGAAGTTGACATTGATGCTGTGTCTTTGAAGGTTGTCAGGGCAGAAGGTGAGGAATTCTTCCTCCAGTCATTGAGTAGCTTGGCTTTGGCGGTGGAGGAGGCCCAGGACTTGTATGTCCTTGGGGGGAGTGGGAGGGGGAACTGCAGGTTCATAGTTTCTTGGAATTGGAATCACAGATAGACAGGAAAGTGAAGAAGGCATTTGGTATGCTTGCCTTTATTGGTCAGTGCATTGAGTGTAGGAATTGGGAGGTCATGTAGCAGCTGTACAGGACATTGGTTAGGCCACTTTTGGAATATTGTGTTCAGTTCTACTCTCCATGCTATTGGAAGGATGTTGTGAAACTTGAAAGGGTTCAGAAAAGATTCACAAGGATGTTTCCAGGGTTGGAGGGTTTGTGCTATTGGGAGAGGCTGAACAGACTGGGACTGTTTTTTTTTCTGGAGTGTCGGAGGCTGAGGGGTGACCTTATAGAGGTTTATACAATCATGAGGGGCATGGATACAGTGAATAGACAAGGACATTTCCCCAGGGTAGGGGAGTCTAAAATTAGAGGGCAGAGATGAGAGAAGAAAGAGGAAAGGGAACCCAAGAGGCAACTTTTTCACACAGAATGTGTTGTGTGTATGGAATTAGCTGCCAGAGGAAGTGGTGGAGGCTGGTACAATGACAACATTTAAATGGCAACTGGATGGTTACCTTAATAGGAAGGGTTTAGAGAGATATGGGCCAAGTGCTGGCAAATGGGACCAGATTAATTTAGGATATCTGGTCAGCATGGATGAGTTGGATTGAAGGGTCTGTTTCTGTGCTGTACATCTGTATGACTGTGACACCAAAGAAAAAATTTCTCAGAGTACCGCCAACTGTATTTACACAATAATCTGTGCTGTGACGAAGAATACAAGAGAGATTGATGGACATTTCAGGGCCAGAACAAAGCAATTTTAACAGTTCTTTTGTATCAAGCAGTGAGGTAATCTCCTGTGATTGACTGTTTTACTCAGAGAGTGATGAATTAACTACTTGGCTGAATCCTGGCCATCTGATTTTGCTGTTCCTCGGATGCTGCCTGAACTGCTGTGCTCTTCCAGCACGACTAATCCAAAATCTGGTTTCCAGCATCTGCAGTCATTGTTTTTACCTAGCTTTCACCAAGTGTCTGTCGTTTCATTGAATAAATATACTCAGGGGATACAAACCTTGATCATTTATTTAATCTTCTAGTTTTACTTTGTTAAAAGAAACTTGACTTTTTAAGAAAGATATGTGACTAAGCAGTTTTAGAGCATAGCAATCTGATGAAAATATAATGGAATGAATGCTCCAGAATTCTAGCAGGGTACCAGAGGTGATTGTTTCTCATGGAAGTTTGTCTAATTGTCTGTGATTTATGAAACCAACCAGGATTTTTACTTGATGCGCTCAGGCAGATTGCCAGCACATTGGTTCGAGTATTTATTGATCAAACTGTGTGAGTACAGTAATTGAAATCTTTCATAACCTCGGGATATCAAAAAGCACAACACAGCCAATGAAGTACTGTTGAAGTATTGCTACTGTTATAACATAAGAGAGGTTGTATGTGACAGATGTCACTCCACGTTGGTGAACTATAGGTTCTTATAAAAGTGCCAGGATTAAAGAGGTGAAAATTGAAGCTGAATGAGGTGTTGTTCATCTGGAGCTGCGTATCGACCTAGAGTCTCTCTGTCAGCTGTGGGCATCATGTCTTGGAATCTCCACCATGGAGGCAACTTGGACATTAGCTCGCACACCTTAGCCCCATGAAGGTGCATGGCCTGCTTCCACACTTGTAGGGATTCTATCATGATTATATGAACATGGCAGCTGCCGGGAATCTTTCGTTTAAAAAAAAGGGGCAGCACCATGCCTCACAGCATAAGGGAACCGGGTTCCTTGGGCAACTGTCTGTGTGGAGTGTGCACATTCTCTCCGTGTCTGTGTGGGTTTCCTCCGGCTGCTTCGGTTTCCTCCCTCAGGCCAGAGATCTGCAGGTTAGGTGGATTGGCCATGGGAAATGCAGGTTTATAGGGACAGAGTAGGGGGTTGGGTTTGCATGGGATGCTCTTTGGCGGGTTGGTGTAGACTTGTTGGGCCAAATGGCCTGCTTCCACAATATAGGGATTCTATGAAGATATGCTGCATCCCCTCTCCCCCACATTTAAGTATCACTGGGTACTGCATCCGTTCTCCCCCCATTCAGGTTTTCCAGGGAGCTCTCTCCCCTCTACCCACCGTGTGCGTACAGCTGGGCCCTGCATCTCCATCACCTCCCCCTCCTCAAGTGAAGCTATGCAGAGTAATATGATACTAAATTACTAAAGTTTGTATCAGTAAATGTTAAGTAAAAATAATAAATTATGCAAATTAATGAAAATGCTTTGATTGCATGATTAAGCGAGTTAAGCAAACTGTGAAATATCAATCTCTCTACAGGACTCCTAAAGTGTTCTGCAGGTTGCTATCTGCTTCAGTTAGGGACCTTAATGCCCGCCTTCAGTTCAAGCAGAAACTATAGAGACAGGCATTCTGTCCCTGTGTATCTGACCCTTCTGTATTTGCCTCTGCAATAGCTGGAACCTGAACCCGAGGCTTCTGGTCTAGATGCAGATCTTTTTGATTCTTGAGTTCATGGACAATATTTATCACTTCTTAACATTAAAGACATAATGAATCTTGCCGTATTTGAATAACCACTTGGAAGATTAATGAGTGAAGCTGAAAACAACTAATTTAATTCCTTCTTGACCACCCAGGACTTGAAATCTGAGTGTACGCTGTTGTAAACCTAATTTCTTCATCATCTTATTGCCTTCAGCAGCTCTCCAACAGCAGCATTTTTTAAACACACTTCTTAACTCTAATACATCATGGCACATACACGTTCCAGTTTGTGTGTATGCCCAGAATAATTGTCAAATTAAGCTTCTCAATTGATCTACTTCGTCATGGGCTGTTGAGCCTTTGTGTGGGATTTATCAGGATCCTAGGTTCGATTCCAGCCTCAGGCGACTGTCTGTGTGGAGTTTGCACATTCCCCCCACGTCTGCATGGGTTAACATTTGCTCGATAATACAGTTGATTCAGGGTTTTTCCCAACTTCGTTTGTTTAATATCCAATTCTATATATTTCAATTTCATTTTCTTTCATCATGTTTTGATCTTTCATACTTAAATAATCGATGTAACACTGTAGCCAGTCCATTGCATACACTCTGAATGTGATATTTTCCTAACCACCTGTTTGGAGATGTTAATACAGAGGAACCTCGATTATCCGGTATTCAATTAACTGAATTTCAGATTATCCGAACAAGATCGCAAGGTCCTGATGCTTGGCTAACTATGTTATCCAGCATTCGATTAACTGAACAAGATAATCGAGGTTCCTCTGTACGCACTTCTGCAGCAGGTGGGACTTGAACCTGAGAGTTCTGGCTTAGAAGTAATGATATGATCATGGGAGCCCGCTAAGCATTACAGATGTACCCCCATTATCTAGAAGCATGTGATTGAATGGATCTTCACACAGAACTTGCTACACCATTCAAAAAAACCCAGCAATCTTCCTGGCTGGCTTTTCTTTATATATTTTTAAAATATCTTTAATCAACCTATTCAGCAATGCTACAACATGCCTCTGGAGCAGGTGTAACTTGACTCCAGGTCTTCTAGCCTAGGGGTACTGTGCCACAAACCCGTCTTCAGATTTGAGTACTCTTCTGCAGAAACAAAATTGCACCAAATTTAAAAAGAATTCAAACAGCCCAGGGCACAATTGTTTAATACGATCAAACAAACAATCCCCAACACTTGCATGCCATGTTAGCTTTATTGTCTAGACATTGAGCATCTTATTGACGGAAATAGATGCTAACAGGAAATGACACAAAAAAACATTCTGTTTCGTCAATGACTGGCAATAAAACTGTTGTTGTGTACTCCAGGTTAAAATGTAATGAGATTTATAGGTCTAAGAATCTGAAATCATTACATTAGATTCCCTACAGTGTGGAAACAGGCCCTTTGGCCCAACAAGTCCATACCGACCCTCCGAAGAGTAACCCACCCAGACCCATTTCCCTTTGACTAATGCACCTAATACTATGGGCAAATTAGCATGGCCAATTCACCTGACCTGCACATCTTTGGACTGTGGGAGGAAACCCATGCAGATGTGGGGGGAATGTGCAAACTCCACACAGACAGTTGCCTGAGGCTGGTATCGAACCTAGGTCCCGATGCTGTGAGGCAGTAGTGCTAACCACTGAGCCACCGTACTGCCCCTTGACATGACAGAGTTGTCATGTACAATGCAGGTTTTGAATGCCCATTATGAATCATGAGATGGGTGTGTGGCTCCTTTGGTATGATGAACGGATCCGTTCAACCATCTAATTCCACCATTACTTTCATGCACTTCACAATAGTACAACTCACTATTCTGTCTCAATTTCAACGTACATTTATAAACCTAGCCCTAGAGTCAAAAATCCCTGTGATCAGTTGATCAAACACACGGACTTCCTATGCCACAGAGATCACCATTCCCTGGGGAAATCAGCCATGTTCAATTTTACGTGTCATTTCCCCTTCCTCCTCCTCCTGCTGCTAGGTAACATTGGACTGCTGCAGACTCCTAATTATCTCATAACCATTTGAGAAAGTCAAACTTTCTGCCTGAGTAATGTTTCTCAACATGTTATTAATATCATAATGGTACAGAAAATGTTTGAACAAAGAACAAAGAAAATTGCAGCACAGGAACAGGCCCTTCGACCTGCCAAGCCTGCACCAATCCAGATCCTCTATCTCGGTCGGGTCTAGGACCTAGTGTTTTGCAGCTTGTGTCCTCCTATCCCAGTCCTATGTTGTCATCACTTACATCTGGCCTGCATTGCTCTGAAATCCTGGGTATCTGGTAGATATATTTTCCAAAGCTATCACCATCTCCAGCTGGTACTGCTGTTGTCATCCTTTGATTGATCAGCCATTCTCAGTGGCTGGTACATCCTACCTCAGAGTTCTGTTGCTGTGGAAAGTCTGTTGAAGGCTTGCTAGCTGTCTGATTGGTTCTTAATAAAGCAGAGTTGAAACACGTGGTGCTGGAAAAGCACAGCAGGTCAGGCAGCATCTGAGGAGCAGGAGAGTCGACATTTCGGGCATAAACCCTTCATCATGATTCTCTTGCCAGCTCTCCAGCTGGTACACAAGACATACATTGCCTCCATCAAATTCCTTCACCCCAATATATTTCTTTAATGAATATGAAAATTAAAAATATCAACTCATTATTTATGTAGACCAGGCCTAGATTGCTTTAACATTCCTCCATGGGGGAAGTTTTACAAAGTTTTGACGCGTCTTATTTGAATAAATGCATTCACAGAAGAAGAGAAGCATGGCTCTGAGCAGCAGCTGTTTTTGTCAAACAGTTGCAATAAAACACCAGAAATGATTCTGCTGGCTGGTGAGCAAACACATTGTAGTACAGTTGCAGGGAGGTACAACAATTATATTAAGCAGAAATAACTTCAGTGTTTGGGAGCCAGAGAAATTTGTAAGAGACTGCAGAGGTTTGGGTGTGTGTGGTATTTGTACAAGTAACTCCCCAAAACTCTCAGTCTTTTAGGCTAAGCATCCGAGCTATGCCCAGATTGCACGCATTGAGCATATATATGTAGGATATTTCATTAGCTATCTACATGGATTGCATCCACTCTGTTTTACACTGTTGCCAATGGGTGGAAATTCAAAGCACAAAACTGCACCTACTTTAGCATCCAAGAAAATCAGAGTCTTACTTAGTACGGAAGATGGAAATGTCATTGTGAATGTTTAAGAACATGTATTGAATTCTTCAAGAAGACATCTGCAGAGGGAGGTAATTTCTGTGCAAATTGTAAATTTGATATGCTAATAATATTGAAAGGATGGTAAAATCGGTTTAAGAGAATAATTAGTAATAATTGAAGCATAAATGAACAGACAAAATAATGTAATTGATAATTCTGGACAGATCCTAACCAAGAGAAATGCTAATTAATCATCACAAAATAGGATGAGATTAAGCCAATGCCCAATAAAGCCAAGAGACGGATAGAAATTGGGACAGATTGAAGGACCTCTGGGTGGATCTGATCCTGAGTCTGGCCAAGCTGACCATAAACAAGTCCAGGCAGCGGGTCATGGAGCATTATAGCTGATTGACTGCCCCTCTTCCATGGTTACGTCCGTGTCCGGGTGTCCCTGGAGAAGGAGAATGCGTCTATTTCGAGGTTTTCAGCAACGGTGGGCACTGATGGGCGGGGAGTATTATATTGCCCCCTCCGGTTCTATTTTGATTTAATCCTGACCTCCTCTTCACTTTTCCAATCACGTAGGCATTGCCCCTAAAGAGAAAGGGCACTGTTTGTCACTGGCAACTCAGATGTTTCCTTTCTTCTTGGTGTGGAATATCAATCAGGTTTTCTGCACCTGTTGTTTCTTCACTGTGTCCTACACCTGCACACCCACACACACACACACCCACATGACATGGTTGCTGTGGGGGTGGGAAATAAGCACGAGTGTAGAAAAGAAAAATTAAACCAATGAGACAAATAGAAATTGGGACAGATTGAAAGGCCTCCTGGTGGGTCTGCTCCAGAGCCTGGCCAGAAACAGGTCTAGGCAGTGCGCTGTGAAGAGACTCATCTCTGCAAACTGCCTGCCCCTCTTCCGCAGTTAGACTCAAGCCTGGGTGTCCTTAGAGAAGGAATACATGGTGTCCACCAATGCTCTCGATGCCTTCATTTTAATTTAATCCTTCCCCTCCCCCTTCACTTCGTCTTCTTTTCTGGTGTGCGATTGGGGGGTGGGTGGTTGCCTTTGGAGGAAGCGGGGAGAGGTTATCGACTTTTGTTCTACCAGGAGTGCTTAGGATTACAGAATGGTGGGGATGGGTTGAGTGCCCACTTTTAATTTTCGTGTCATGTTTGTATTTTTTTTCTTCTTTGTGTTGTCTGGGGCAGGGGCATGGCTTCAGCTAGAAAGAGGCCTGGAGGGTTAATGGGTGGTATGAGTGACCCCTGTGGGTAAGGGGGAAGGTCTCCTTTCATTTATGTTATATGTTGGTATGTTGTAGAAGTAGCTGTTCGAAGTTTTGATTTGGTAGTTTTGCAAGTTGTATTTTTAAATTTATACAAACTGTTTATGGTTTTCACTCGGCGTGCTATGAATGGGGTTCTTCCTCCTGGGGATTCGCGGACTCTTTCGAGATCATAGCTAGCCCTTCGTTTAAGTGTTAAGGGGAGTCATTCACCAATTAAGAGAAAAAAGATACTGTCAAGCCTTAGAAAAGGGAGAGTCGATGTAATCTTGCTGCAACAAACACATTTAACCGATAAGGAGCATTTGAAGTTGCAGCAGGGAGGGTTCAGCGAGGTGTTTTTCTTATCCTTTAATTCGATAAGTAGAGGAGTTGCTATTCTCATCCGGAAGAACCTCCTGTTTCAAATGCTAGACCAAATTAAGGATGAGTGTGGGCAATTTATAATTCTTAAAGCTTTAATACATGAAGAGGAATATGAGATTCTGAATGTATCTTGCCCCCTTAAATTTTTAACAAATGCGTTTTCCAGGTTGATGGCCCTTGGGGAGCGTCATACAATTATAGGGGGAGACTTTAATCGTCTTATTGATCCCGAGGTGGACAGGATGCCTAAGGGGTCTTGTGGGTATGCCCCACAATCCAGGCAGTTAGTGGACCTGAACAGGGAGCTGGGGTTGGTGGATGTGTGGAGACGTCTTCACCCCAAAGGTAGGGATTTCACCTTTTTTTCTAATCCACAGAAGAACTATACTAGAAATGACGTTTTTTGTCCCATCAACCTTTTTGAACTCTGTGCTGTCTTGCAGACTCAGGAACATAGCCGTTTCCGATCATGCGGCATTGTACATGGAGGTCAAGGCTGGTGGTGGTGGGACAGATTCCTGACAATGGTGCATGGACCCCTTCCTCCTGAAAGATAGCAAGTTTATAGAGTACTTTTTGCGGGAATTTGAAATCTTTTGGGATATCAGTTTGGGTATGGCCATAGTCCATCGCTGCTTTGGGAGACTGCCAAGGCCTATGAACGGAGTTTGATTATTTCTTACTCTGCGACCCGGAAGTGACAGTGGGGAGAGCAGCAATGTTTGCTCAAGGCTAGCCTGAAGGCAGCTGTGTTAGCATACTTTGACAGACCATCTCTAACTAAATTGGAGCAGATTACAGCCGTCAGGGCTACTCTGAATGCGGCATTCACCCAGACAGCAAAGAGGGAAATCTGTTTTGCGAAACAAAGTTACTTCAGTACAGTGATAAACCGGGTAGCTATCTGGGGTACCTGGCCAGAAAGAAGAATGCCCCCCCCCCCCCCCCGCCAATCTATTAAATCGATCAGAGGGAGTGCTGGCACTCTTACTTGCAATGACAAAAAGATTAATGCAGCATTTAGGAAGTCTTATTCTGAGCTGTACCTGTCGGAGGGCTGTGAGGACAGACTGATGAAGATGGAATCCTTTTTTCTGACCC
This sequence comes from Chiloscyllium plagiosum, assembly GCF_004010195.1. Taxonomy (NCBI): domain Eukaryota; kingdom Metazoa; phylum Chordata; class Chondrichthyes; order Orectolobiformes; family Hemiscylliidae; genus Chiloscyllium; species Chiloscyllium plagiosum. Next base: position 43,872,909 of record NC_057733.1, on the reverse strand, counting down.
TGGACCTTCTGGGTATAACTTCAGCGCAGGCGTCCTTTCTGAATGCCCCCCTGACAATTCAGGAAATACAGGAGGTGGTGAGGCTGCTCCAGAGTGGTAAAGTGGCCGGTCCAGACAGATTTCATAGTGAGTTTTATAAGGAATTTATAGACACGTTGGCCAAGCCACACTTGGATATGTACAATTACTCATTCAGTCAGGGTTGCCTCCCATCTTCTTTTAGAGAAGCAAATATTTCTCTTACTCTTAAGAAAGGAAAAGCACCTCACAGAGGATTGCACTTCACAGAGGCCCATACCGTTATTGAACGTGGATTTTAAAATCCTGTCGAAAATGCTGGCATTAAGGCTGGAGAGGGTATTGCCTTTCCTTGTAAAGGAGGATCAGACAGGTTTTATCAAGGGTCATAGGTCTATCAACAATATCAGAAGAGTATAAATATGGTCCAGGTATGCCAGCAAGGGTCGATACCAGGTTTGGTAGTCTCCCTGGATGCAGACAAAGCGTTTGATTGGGTGGAATGGTACCTCTTCTATGTCCTGGAGTGGTTTGGTCTTGGAGAGGTTTCTGCCAAGTGGGTGGCAATGTTATATAGTGACCCGAAAGCAGCAGTTCTCACTGATGGTATAAGGTTGGGTAATTTTAGATTCGGCAGAGGCTGCCGACATGGTGCCCTCTCTCGCCTCTATTATTTACATTGGAGATTGAGCCACTGGTGGAGGCCATCCAGAAGGATCCCAACATAATTGTCTCGGAGGTAGGATCAGGCAGGCATAAAATTACTCTCTATGTGGATGATGTCCTTCTCTTTTTAACTGATCCAATGTCATCTGCGCCTCATTTAATACAAGTGATTAATTAATTTGGTTTGTTTTCATGCTTTAAAATTAATTTCACGAAGTCAGAGGCCATGCCTGTGGGGGCCTTACTAGAAAATCTGATTTTAGGGATGGAATCTGTTTCCCCTTCCGGTGGTCACAGGGAGGTTTCCTGTATTTAAGCATTTTTATCACCCTGGTCTTCGATCAATTATATAAAGCTAGTTTTGTGTAGTTACTAGAGAATATAAAGCAGGACCTTCAGCGCTGGGAGGATCTTCTGATATCCTGGTTGGGTAGAATAGCTCTGGTTAAGCTGAATGTTCTTCCTCGCATATTATATCCCATGTGAATGGTCCCTTTGATGCTGCCTGGGCAAGCACTACTGTGGCTTTACAGCTGGCTTGGATCTTTTATCTGGCATCATAGGCGGCCTCTTATTAAGCTGAATAAATTGCAGCTTCCCGCAGGGGAAGGGAGGTTTGGATTTCCCGGACTTTAAGAAATATTAATTGAGTTCCTTACTATCCTATTTGGCTGACTGGGTCTGCCAGGACCCGCGATCAATCTGGTTGGACATTGAGGCCTCCTAGGCAAAATGCCCCCTCATCAATTTGATGTTTATGGACAAGATGAGGACTGTTATGGACCACTGCAAAATCCAATTGCTCCTAATACAGTTAAAGCATGGAGAATGATGTGGCAAGGTGAGGGCAACTTATGAAAAACTTCCCCTTTCACACCCATACTGGGAATGTTGGGATTCCGGCCAGGGTCAATGGACTCTGGCTTTAAGTTCTGAGTCTAGAGGAATCTCCTGTTTGGGAGATTTATTTGATGGGGAGGTCATGATGTCTTTTGAGCAGCTGAGTCAGAAATTTGAGCTACCTAGGAGAGATCTCTTTCGTTACTTCCAGGTTATGGACACTATACAAAAAAAGACTACATTGATGGGTTAGTGCCTATACGTCAGATATGGAAAGGAGAATGCTCCAGTCTACTGCCACGCTCTCGGTCAGCACCCTCTATCACTCATTAGGAAGTAATGTTTTGAAGGACATTGAGCAGCTATGCAGAATCTGGATTCAAGAATGGGGGGTGGAAATCTCGTCAGAGGTGTGGTTGGATATTTGGGAGAACGTTAGCAAGATTTCGATTTGTAACAGGACCCAGGCTATCCAACTGAAGATACTACATAGGACTCATAGAACGGCTTGCAAAAATCAAGACAGGAGTGTCCCCAATGTGCCCAAAATATAAAATGGATGTTGGTACTCTTACTCATTGCTTGTGGTCATGCCACAAGCTTCGTAGGTATTGGGGATGCCATAGCGAGTGTTTTGGAAGAGGTTTTGGGAACTGAGGTTAAGTTGGATCCGGTGTCCCTCCTCTTGGGTCTTCCAAACCTCCCCTCTTTGGACGTGCACGGGAAGAAATTGTTTAATATTCTTTCATTTTGTGTGAGGAAGAACATTCTAATGAGCTGGGTGTTGGAGAATCCCCCAGGACTTTTGGGCTGGCGTAGATTAGTTATGGAGCACATCTGTCTGTTCTTCCTTACGAGTATGGTGCACCAGAAAACTGAACTGTTTTATAGAACATGGCAGTCCTTTCTGAACTATATTGATGCAGACTTGTCGGCTATATTGATCAGGGCCTTTGTGTAGCCACGAGGGCTATGTCTGGTGGTCTGGGGGCCCCTGAGGGGAAGAATCCTAAATAAATACGGGTTTGCTTACTAATGCTCCCAGTGGGATTGCGCTGAGTGTAGTAACTTAATTGAATATAATTTACCTTGTTTTAATTTTATTTTGTTTATTTATTTTTCTTTTTTTCCTTTAGTTATTTATTGAATTGTACCTTTTGTAGGGTTTTTTTCCTGTCTCGTTTCAGCATTTTGTGGAGCAGTAGTTTGTTTCCTGTTATTGTCATTATATTGTAAAGTTGTCACTATTTTGTAGTGGCTTTGTAATTTTGTAAAAAAACTTAACACCTTTTTTTCTCAATATGAATATTTACAGAAAAAAAGTCAACCACATTACTGTGGGTCTGGAGTCACAAGTAGGACAGGATAGGTAAGAATAGCAGATTATTTAACATTACTGGCTGGGTTAGTTCATGAGCATGCAGGTACATACAGTTAAGAGTTTTGAGATTAGCACTGCTTTCTGAAAGGTCTTGTGACATAGTGGTAGTGTCCCTACATCTCAGCCAAGAGACGCGAGTTTAAGTCCCATGTGTAATAATACACACAGGTTGATTAAAATAGCTTAGAAGTGTTTTCTGTATTTAACCTTGCTGTCATGGGTAGTGAAATGGAAACTCTTGCTTAGTCATTCAGGAAAGGTGGGCTTCGCTGGCTGGGCCAGTTTATATTTCACATCCATCATGTCCTTGAGAAGGTGGTGGTGAGCTGCCTTCTTGATCTGCCGCAGTCTGGTGGGTGTAGGTAGACCCAAAATACTTCTCGATCGGGAGTTTCAGGAATTTGACCCAGCAACATTGAAGGATTGGTGCTGATGAACTAACCCAGCCAGTAATGTTAAATAATCTGCCATTCTTATCTATCCTGACCTACATGTGACTCCAGCCCTACAGTAATGTGGTTGGCTTTAATTGGCTGGGCACTATATGATGGATGGGCAATAAATACTGGACTGACCAGCAACACCCACATTCAATGAGCACAATTTTAAAATGTACCACAGATGGCTAAACACTCAGGTGTCACATCATCTCCAGAAAATTGCCTGACATATGTTTCTAAAGAATTGCAACCAAAATAAATTCAAAAGGCTGGTAACTGCAGGAACAGTTCTCCCAGATCATGACCCATCCCATCAATCACACAACTAGTCAGCAATCTCAACTTCTACTTTTTACATTTAAAAAAACCCATGTGGCCAGTGAACCATTAACAAGCAAAGCCTGATGAGGGCAATGTTTATGTGAATAAGTGAAGAGGGAGGGGAAGGATTAAATCAAAATGAAGGCATCGAGAGCATTGGTGGACACCATGTATTCCTTCTCTAAGGACACCCAGGCTTGAGTCTAACTGCGGAAGAGGGACAGGCAGTTTGCAGAGATGAGTCTCTTCACAGCGCACTGCCTGGACCTGTTTCTGGCCAGGCCTTGGAGCAGCCCCACCAGGAGGCCTTTCAATCTGTCCCAATTTCTATTCAGGTCAGAATGGTGAGTGGCTTGGAGGAGAACCTGCAGGTGATGATTGTCTCATGACTGTATCCTCTGCCTTGTCCTTCTAGATAGTAGTGTTCTTGGGTTTGGAAGGTGCTGTGTAAAGAAATTTGGTGAATTTCTCCAGTTTCTGTTTTTATTGTTGATGGTACACACTGTGGCTACTGGGCAGAATAAATATTGAAGGCGGTGAATGAGATACCAATTAAGAGGGTTTGCTTTGTTTGGGATGGTGTCAAGCTTTTTGAATTGTTGGAGCTAGACTCATCCAGGCAACTGGAGACTATTTTATCACACTCCTCACATGTGCATCATGGATGGTGGACATATACAAAGGAGACAAGAGGCAAGTTACTTGCTGCAGGATTTCTAGCCTCTGATCTGCTCTTTCGCCACAATACTTATCTGGCTAGTCCAGTTTTGGTTTCTGGTCAATGGTTATCCCTGGGATGTTGACAGTGCTGGATTCAATGATGTTAATGTCATTTAACGTCAAGAGGCAATGGTTAGGTTCTCTCTTGTTGGAGATAGTCACTGCCGAGCCTTTCCCCGAGTTTAAGGTGAATACCCTTCCATACCAATGCCCTGTTTTTTGTTTGGGATGCACAAAAATGGATAATTTGGCTTGAATTTCTAATAGCATTTGTTTTTTATGTTTCAGGTGCATTGACCCTGGCTGGGATCTCTGTATACATCGCTTATTCAAAAGCAGCCTTCGCCATTGCCATGAGTTTGTACGGACACAAGTTGTTTGATAATGTTTACATTGGTTTTAGTTGGTCCATGGGTCTGGCCTGCCTTTCTTGTGTCTTAGAGGTCATTGCTGGGGCTTTGTTTCTTCTGGCTGCCAAGCTCACTGCTGTACAGCAACGCGAGCAGTCAGCAACCATATGAACATGTTGTTCACATCCAATTGTGCAGCAGTTTGTTATTGTTTAGTACTCTGCTGAGTTCTGTGATAAGCTAAAATCTGAAATGTGTTGTGAACAGTGGAGGTATCTGTGAATACTTGTCTGCCAGTTTGGCATATACTTTCTTCTGGGTGTTAAGTGTAATGAGAAACTATACATGAGGATATGACAGAAAATGAAAAAGAGCAATATACTTGTTAAGGACGAATTAGTTGACAGTTTCATATCCACAGTTATGTAGAGGGAAGTGAGGGAAATAAAACTGGTGTTCTGAACACATAATCCAGCCAATGGGTCAATTGTGCAAAGGTTGGGGCATTAAGATCATGGACACAGCAGGTATTCCCATCAGGATGAAGGGAGTTTAATTTAGATAAATGTGAGATTCTGTATTTTTGAAAGGCAAATCAGGGTAGGACATACACTTAATGGTATGTTCCTGGGGAGCGTTGCTGAACAAAGAGACCTGGGATTGCATGTTCGTAGTTCCTTGAAAGTCTCAGTAGATAAGATAGTGAAGAAGGTGTTTGGTATGCTTCCCTTTATAGGAGGTGGGAGGTGACTTTGCAGCTTTACAGGACATTGGTTTAGACCACTGTTGGGGTATTGTGTGCAATTCCAGTCTCCTAAAGGATGTTGTGAAACTTGAAAGGGTTCAGCTTTACAAGGATGTTGCCAGGGTCTGAGGTATTTCCAATCAATACCAGAATGCATCCTGTGGTGTAAAGGTTGGACGATAGTAGTGTCCTTTACCATCAGTGGTGCTCAGTGTAAATAATAGATGTCTCCCTCCAGGTCTCAATGATCTCATGGCACAATCTGTAACACCCAAGCCTGTTATTGTCTATCCCTCATCATACCCAGGAAGCTGACTCTTTGGTGGTAAAACTACTGACTGGATTGGTATCTGCCATCCATTTCCTTTCCCCCCAACTGTTGCTCGAGATACCTTGAGTCTCATCTGAAGTTAAATGCTGATTGCATTTTAAGTGCACCATATGGTTCTGTGACACTGCACAGGCCTTTCATTGACAAATCCTCAGCACAATGTTTGTGCAGCCACTTTTGAACAGGTGGGGCTTTCAGAGAAGCACTGATGAATTGTCCGCTTATGCTTTCTATGCCTTTATTCATAACCATGTTTTCATCCATTTACTGAACGAGAAAGAAAAAAGAGCAACGTTATTCCACAAACAATTTTTGCTGGTAATACAGTAGATAGAACCACTTACTTATAAAAATATACAAGCGATGGAAAGGGAATACATAGAAAATGCTTCAAAAAATTCTGAGAATGAGGATTATTGTGAGGAGTGAGGATACCAGGAATGCTTAATGATGGAGGATGGAATGCTGTTTCCAGTACTGTCTGTTCTGAAACAAAACTTTTACTGAATTAATCCATCCAGCACTGATTAAAGACATAAGCATCCAACTACAGCATAATTCGGAAGCATTTTTAGCTATATAATTATTGAGACTGCACAGTAATTAACTCGAACATTCACATAATTTCCTATCCTTCACCTCTTGGGGTTAGTGATACTTTCTTTCTCTCCCCTGCTGTTACTACGTCACTGAGCAAAGGTTACGACAAGGAACCAGATGGTTAAAAGAAAGCAGAACAGTTGGGTTGTGACGCTGCTGCCTCTATGTTATTTGCTGACCTGGGTTTCGCATTATGATTTGAATTAATACATTAATTCACCCTGAGCATACGTGATTAACAAGAGAGATGCAGGCAGGGAACCTGGTTCCAAGCTTCTCAAATACTGTTTGAAACCAAATGAGATGATGGTGAAGGATATTCCAATGACAGCTATCCCTGTCTCAAAGAAGAAACTGTTTAGTCTGTCAGTTCACTTTCTTTTCTCTTTGAAAATGTCTTTAGCCTTTGTATTATCTCGTGAAATAGATTAATCATGTGATATACAATGTAATGACAACACAGGACAGCAGTAAGTACCAGGAAAGGTGCATTGTCACACATGGTAACAGGCTGCATTTCACAGGGCAAGAGGGCTGATCAAAAGGATGTGTTGTGTGGTACCCGGAACAAATTGAGCAAAGACTGAACACTATGATATTGAGTTTGTGTTCTGATGTTAATGCATTTGTATGATATTCTTATCTGTTAAATATTTTAGCAGGATATCTTAAACCAGGTAAACCAAATTAAAGAAATTTCGAGCGTGTCTTTGTCAGTGATATTCGCAAGCTGATTTGACCTCTATGGTTTGCCACACAGGGAGATCAGAGAATTGATTTAGTTTAGCAGCAGACGTGCAGAGAGGAGAAGACAGTGCCTCTTTGTTCTGCACAATGACTCCCCTGGGACACAGTGACTCATTGCCAGGGAAATAAATGGAATGCTGCATTGATTTCTAGTTCAGCAATTCAGATTCAGCCCCTGATTGAGAATAAGTTAGTGCAGGTCACATTTGATGAGCTATCTTCACACATCAGTTCTATCTGGTCAAGAGGTGTCTTTGTCCTTTAAACACAGAATATAAGAGTTGGAGTAGGCCATTTAGCCCTTGAGTCTTAATTTAACAGAATCTGGCTGATCATCCAACTCAGCATCCTGTTCTCACTTTCTCTGCCTTTGCCTTTAACCCTTTAGACCTAATAACTAATGTGCATCTGCCTTGAAATGTGCTCATTTACAGGATGTGAGTATTGCTGGCTGGGCTAGCATTCACTACCAATCCCCAATTGCACAGAAGACAGTTAAGAATCAACCACATTGCCATGGGTTTGGAGTCACATGTAGACAGACCTGGTAGGGATGGCGATTTCCTTCCCTACAGAGCATTGATAAACAGATGGATTTTTTTCACTGACAATCATCATCATAATTCCAGATTTTTATTGAATTCGAATTCCATCTTCTGCCATGGCGAGATTCAAACCTGGGTCCTCAGAACATTACCTGAGTGTCTGAATTAATGCCTTGTCATAACAGCACTAGGCCTTCACTTTCCCTTAACGTACAGCAAAGAAAGATTTGAGATAGATCCTGTCTCATGGGGATGAGTTCAACAGGGAGAAAGCGAGGACTGCAGATGCTGGAGATCAGAGTCGGGAGTGTGGCGCTGGAAAAGCACAGCAGGTCAGGCTGCATCCGAGAAGCAGGAGAATCGACGTTTCAGGTATAAGATCTACATCAGGAATGAGTTCAACATTCAGGCAACATCTGACAAATTGTTGGTTTAAGTGTCCTTCCCATTTTTTATATGCAATGAACCTTAAAAGTATTTTTGGTGACTGCTAAGGAAGAGGAGGAGGGATAATGAGGTGACAGAAGACATTGGTGGAATCTTTTTCTCTAACTTTCAATTTTAATTCTAAACTTTGCACAGTGTAAGTACATAAGTCAAATGGAATGCCAGATCTTTGTCAAGCTTTGAATATGAAAGCTATAACAGCAACTCCCTCAGCTACAAAACACAACACAAATTACCTAAGAGCTTTGACTAAGTAACTTGTTCAGTTGAAATAAAATCATCAACTCGAATTGGAAGCTGTCTCTCACCATTTTGAGTCATAACATACATGCTTTTAATAAAGTAAATGACCGTGTCTCAATTATCATTGCCCTCCACATTTTAAACTGTTGAATTGTTTAAAATAATTGTTGAATTCCACATAATTGTTGAATGATTGAATAAACCATAAAAATTAACCATTTCTTTATTGCCGGAGGTAAACATTCAACAATTTTTAGGTTTGTTTTCTTCTGGCATTTGTAATAAATATCCTTCATTTCATGATTCCCTGTGGGGATAAAAGTGTTTAGCCATCAATCCCGCACTCATAAGCAAAATGTTGGGCCTGATTTTGCTGTGCTGTGATTATGAACAGCTAATTGCCTATTTGTGAACTTTACACTAAACAATGGCAATGCAGCAAACAGAACACCAAACTGATCATGTCAAATCTCCACTGGCTAAAGAAATACTGACAAACAGAGCAGGGGATTTGATCCATCAACTCATTCTGTTTACTTGTTTACCTGATCTCCAAACCAGCAGCAGCCAAATCCTAATAACAGATTTAGTAGAAATTAAATAATGATTGGAATCAATTTTGAGTATATTACCAGCAGATAACACAAGCAGTATTTGTTCTGAAACGGTATTGTAACTATCAGGATCAGAGGTATTCTGGATTGTTTCTGTAGTGTTAGAATGAGAACGCTTTTCTATGGGATTTCATCAACATGACAGTTTCACAATAAAGTCTGTCTCTTGGTCTAAAAAACGTCTCCTCGTTTCCTTGAACTGTTTCTGCTTTTCTGTGGTGTTATCCCAGGACTTGGAGCCCAGGCAACTGAGGCGCACCAATCAATGGTGGAGCAATTAAAATCCGGGATGCTGAAGAAGGGTTCAAACATCTCGGATCATTGTGGTGCTGGGGGTGAATAGAAATGATGGGACAATGCATCTGAAAACCAGGATGAGTGTTTAAAAATCAGCGTTCATAATTCACAAAATCAAACAGTACAAATTGCTGTGAATGATCAGACCTGGCAAGTGAATTACAAATATCTCTCACAGTCTGACTTGAGAATTTTCCATTCTTATACAAGCCACAATTATTGTCTTTCAACGATTGCAAAGTTTGGATAAACAATTGCTATTTTTGATTGACTTTCTGTATCACATACTGCAATTTCTGTAATGCCAGCTCAGTGTCCTCCTCTGATACATCTACATGCCAAACAGCTCGGACTTTGTGCCCATATACTGGGTTCATTAACACTCGAACACCATGCCCCATCACAGTTATTTCATCGTCCGTCACCTCCGCCATCTTGTCACAGAATTCCTCAGGTGACATCCTTGGGTCATTCACTGTAAGCATTAGAATATTTGTTTCCACTGCATCGATATTGATGTCACACAAGGAGGAAGCAAACGTCTGAACACCTGTGAACAGTATTTACCAAATCAGTCACTGAAGAGCATTTATTAGAATAACAGTTGGCCATTTAGCCTTTTACGTTTATTCTGCTTTTTAATGAAATCACGGCTGATCGGTTTTGTAACAACTGCAACTCACTTGTCCCATATCCTTTGGGACTTTTTGGCTAACGAGGTAAATACTGATATCGCTAGCTGTGTATGTACAGACATCACAGTATGTAGTTGACTAATCAAAACAGCAACGCAAACTCAATCATTATGTATCATCTTGCCCGATGATCTATTTCTGCCTTTCAGTCTTGTATGCTGTGCTTGTTAACATTACTGATCTTTATCTACTTATGATCAGCAGCCCTTCAATTTTCAGTAAAAACACTTTGGCAATTAGCTAATAAGCCATTTCAAGTTTCTTGAACCATAGCAACACTGAACACAAGGAGAGATGAGGCTGATATGGTACACACAATGGAATACACATTGCATTACATATTCTGTAAATTACTTAGCATTTCAATTCCCCATCCACATTCTGTGTCATTTCCACAGTCAAATCCCAGAGGTACTCGTCATACACAGTAAATTCCAAAAGCATTTAACTTGAGGAGAGAATCTACCCCTTGACTGATAAATTGTTCTTTTAATAATTCCAATGTTTAATGATTATTCTGCCACAATTTACATACCTTGGTGGTACAAGGGAAGCTGTCACTTTGAGAATGCTGTTGTCCCAATTCACTTCCTCAGTTTAGCAGTGACCCAGCAACAGATTGATACAATTGTTTGTTGCAAAGAACTGATAGGAGACTCAAGGCAGAGGGTCTCAGTCAGGACTGGACGTGGATCAGATTACTTTGGTGACACCCTCAAGCCATATAGAAATACAAGACACTGCATTCTACCAGTCCTGATGAACGGGGAGCATTTGGAGAGCCATCTATCCCCGTTAATTTTTTTTTAGATTAGATTCCCTACAGTGTGGAAACAAGCCCTTTGGCCCAACAAGTCCACACCGACCCTCTGAAGAGTAACCCACCCAAACCCATTCCCCTACTCCCTACTAATCTACCTAACACTATGGGCAATTTAGCATGGCCAACTCACCTAACCTGCACATCTTTGGACTGCGGGAGAAAACCAAGCACCCAGAGGAAACCCACGCAGGCACGAGGAGAATGTGCAAACTCCACACAGACAGTTGCCCGAGGCTGAATTGAATCCTGGCCCCTGGCGCTGTGAGACAGCAGTGCAAACCACTGAGCCACCGTGCCACCCATTGGCATTTTCAATTTCTGATCCAGGCAATCTCATTGCTGAGGCACCTGGTGTTAATCCAGACCAGTGAAGCAGGATTGTTTTCCTTGTAGCAGAGATGGCTGATGGGTGATGTGATTGAGGTATACAAAACGTGAGGGGTAAAGATAGCGTAGATGGCGAACCCATTTCCCTTGTCAGAGAGTTCAAAAACGTCATAGATTCACGTTAAGCGGCAGAAGGATTAGAGGTGACATGGGGAAGAAGGTTCTTTTACGCAGAGGGTGGTGAGTGTTTGGAATTCGCTGCCTGGGTTGTTGGTGGATCAAGAGATCCTAAACTCTTTCAAAAAGTAGCTGGATCTACTCCTAATGTGCTGTAAGCTTCAGGAAGATGGGATTGGAAAGGGTATCTGGGTGTCTCTGTGTCAACACAGACAAGATGAGTTGAATGGCTGCCTTCTGAGCTGTATCATTTCTATGGTTTTATGGTTCTACATTCAACTGGGACCACAACTCAAACATCCTCCATGTTTCTGCTCACTTCTTTGGCAGCCACCATTCAACACTGCCTTTAGCTTTCGTTGCAACCCCAAAAGTATATAGTGGACTCTTGAGCCAAATGGTATCCCGTGAAGGCATGGCTGATGCCCCTTAATAGTACCCTGAGAGAAAGGCAGGGGCAACAAATCAATGTCACCCATTCAGTAGGACAGCAGCTGAGCAAGCCACTCGGCCTCTGAAGATGCTCTTCTGGTCCTGGGCCACTCAAGTGCTGTTTTCCATGGAATCTCAGAATTACAGCACAGGAGGCGGCCATTCGCTCCATCGTGTTCATACTGGCTCTTCAAATGACCAGTACATCCAGTGTCACTCTTCGGCACTCTCCCTATAATCTTGCTTATAATCATTTTCAGATAAAAATTCAATTCCCTTTTGAAAAGTTCCAACAGATCTGCCTCCCCTACATTCTCAGGCAGTGCATCCCAGACCCTAACTACACACTGAGTGAATAAAAAACTTAGCCTTCTTGTCAATGATCCATTCACCAATAGGAACAGTTAGGCCCCCACCAACTATATCTGGACGGCACATGATTTTGAACACCTCTGTCAACATTCCCTTCGCCAAAAGAACATCACCCTCATTTCTCCTCTGGAACCATTCTCATAAACCTATTCCACCCTAAAGCGTAGAAACCAGAAGTGGCCATATTACCCCAATTGAGGCTGTACCAGTGATTTTATATGCATGGAGAATAACCTCCTTGCTCTTATAGTCTCTGCCCAGAACCTCCTCAGTCACTGTGGAGTCCTGCTGCATTCTCGATAACCTGACACTCCAGTGGAGTGTGGAATGTGAGGATGGTGAGGCCCAGGACTGAGACAGTTCATTGGGGAAGGAGCCCAGAACTTTCACAGCTACAAGCCAACGGTTGAAACCTGGGATTAGTGCAGACAGGTTGGCTCAGACTTCATGGGCCTTTTCTATGGCTATCAGTAAGGGCTGAGCTGTTTGAGTACATCGTCCATGCATGTGGGAGCTCAGGTAGCTTAGTCTCCCCTCCATGCCTGCCCCTCAACCTGGCTCAGGGTCACTGGGCTGAAACATTCCTGGGAACCCTTCATGTTCATGGCATCTTCACAGGATCTTTGCACCCCTCCTAGTGGAGCAGGGGCAACTCTCTATTCAGTGCCATCTCCTCTTGCCTTCTCTCCCTTCTCCTGCACATTCCTGAACGAGAGAAGTACATTTGCCCAGAGGCTTTTGCTCCCCTACGTGGCAGGTCCCATTTTATGTTCATTACTCCACATTCCCAGTCAGGGCCACAATAACAAATATTCCCAGATACCAGGCTTAAAGTGTCATTAATTATGCAGAATAAAGGGGAAATCACTAATCAAAAACAGGAGACAGGCACCACAGTCACACACACACACACACACACACACACACAACAAAATGGACTGGTCTCCCTCCTGCTGTCCTCTGGGAACGAGGAACTCCCCCATTTCACTCACGGTCTCCAACATTAGGTCAAGGTTGTTACTGAACAATAAAAGCTTTGCTCAGAACCAGTGGACAAGTGTCCTGCTCCCATGTGGCATCTCTGGTGCTGTGGAGGGCTTCAGTAACATCCTTAGGGAGACCAGCAGCCTCAGTGACAGCGAAGTGAGTCTCACACTTTATTATCTGTTCCTGCTGCGGGGCTCGAAGTGGACAGGACAGCTGGCCCCGTCAAGGCTCACCCTCACAAAACTCTGAATTCTAATCAGTTGGCCCTGCAGGGGCAGGTTTCTGATCCAGGGCTTCTGCTCCCCCACCTCCATCCTAAAGATTCTGCTCTTAGATTTCATCCTTCAATTGCCCGCAGTGACCTGCACCGGGACGATCTGACATCTCAGCTGCCTGGGGACTGAGCCTGGATTGGTCTGTGGGACACAGGAACAGGCAGAGCTCCATGTTCTATCCCTGTAATATCTCAACCATCCCATGCATCACTCAGCAACAGCTCCCCTTACTCCAGCACATGGCCATTGTGGTTCAGACAGAAACACACTGCCTCTCAGCACGATATCTCATCGGGCCATTTCACTTGTGTGCACGCGCTTCATCGCAATTTATCCGGAGATAAAAGCAAGGTACAACAGTTGCTGGAAATCTGAAACAAACATAGAAAATATTCTTAAGAAAAGTAACATCACACTCGAAATGTTAACTCTGTTTCTCTCTCCGTGTATCCAGCTAGGCCTGCTGAGTTTATCCCGCATTCTCTGTGTTTTGTTTCAGACAGTGTACAGGACCGGGTACATTGGAATGGACAAAACTGAATCAGTGTTACACAGAGATAAATTTTATGATTAAAGGAGGCGAACCATAAACATTTCCAAACGTTGGTACCTTGGGCAAACATCCTGGCGTTTCTGTGATCATCCTGGAGTCTGTCGACCATATCGGAGATGGAGAGGAGTCCTGCTGCAGCTAGTAGGCCGGCTTGCCTCATCCCCCCTCCGAGCACCTTCCTCACTCGGACCGCCTGGTCAATAAATTCCTTTCGCCCGCCGATGAGAGAGCCGACTGGGGCTCCTAAACCCTGCAAAACCCACAAATACATAGTCAGCCCCACAGGAGAGACTCTGTCAGAGTCATGGTGTGGAGGTGCCGATTTTGGACTACGGTGGACAAAGTTTAAAATTACACCACACCAGGTTATTGTCCAACAGACTTATTTGGAAGCACTAGCTTTTGGAGCGCTGCTCCTTCATCAGGTCACTGTGGAGCAGGACCATAAGAGACAGAATTTATAGCAAAAGATTACAGTGTCTTGCAGAGGCTGTAAGATCAGCTTCCCTGAGGACATTCAGCTGACACTCCTGGCTGAACAGCTTCCCTTTGAATATCTGAAGCTGCAGCTTTCAAATTGGTACTGCCTCCCACTGCCCAGACCCTGTAACATAGTGAACAAACAATCACCCAAATCACCCGAAGATTGAGAACAATCACTTGAAGCGCCCAGAAAAAAACAACAGGGAAGGCCACTCTGCCAACTGATCTGTACTAGCTTGCTCCTTCATCAGAGCCATCTATTCTAATTCCAGTTCCAGTCTCGCTTCTATCATTCTTTAATGATCTCTTCAAATACATCAAAAGTTCCTGTTTAACTGACGGCATAGCTTTTGTCTCAATATTCACTTGTGCTAAAATCTCCCATGTTGTAATAACCCATTGCAACAATATTTCTTTTTATTTCCTCCTTCTAATGACAATCCTGAATTTCTGAACATTTTCAGTGAGATACTAACCACTGAAAACAATCGCTCACTGTTTATCTTCAGAAAACCTTTTGAAACTCTCTCTTAGGAGATCCTTAGCTTTTTCAGAGGCAGCAAATGAAGGATTAAAACTTTCAAATCACTCAACCAGCCTTACAGCATCTGTAGTGAAAATTTTTCCCCGTTTCCCTTACCTTCAAGTAGCCCACCTCATCCTTTTTCTCAACCTGTTCCTGAACTTCTTGGGTTCTAATCCTGGAGTTAGGCAGCCCACCAACATCGGTTCTGAAGAAGGGTCTCTGGACCCGAAACGTTAACACTATTTTTCTTTTGCAGATGCTGCAAGAACTGCTGAGTTTTTCCAGCACTTTTCAGTTTTTTTGTTTCGGTTTTGAATGATTTGACTCAAACGATTACCTGGACTCTTTCTCCTTCCACAGCTTTTCCTACGAGGCCTCCCCTTTTCCCAGTTGATGGCTCATACCTTGCTCAGACACATGGATACGGAGTCACAGAATCGCAGTATCTCCGAGGCCTTCACACCCAAAGCTACCGCTGCGTTCATCAGGCGAGCCCCATCCACGTGGACAGGCAGCTGGTACTTGTCAGCAAGAGTTTGCACCTGTACCCCGAGAAGAAGCAACAGTGACCTCGAGATAATGAACAGACCACTCAGACAGTGAATGGTGTCACACTCAGCATCTCACACTGACAAGAATCAACAGTGAAGCATTCATTTCCAAAAACTATTAAACAGAATCATTTGTGCAAAACCTTACAAGAGCTCTTGTTGGTTCGTACTTGCTCACAGTTAAGAGTGTTGCCAAGCCTGACCTGGAGGCTCTGGGAAAGAAGGGCTAATCACCTTGCAATGGAAATAGCCCTCAGGCCAAACAATCCAAAAACACAGCATCACTTTTCACAAGTTACCAGTGACAGTCAGTCTACCTCATATCTAGGTCTGCCTCCACTTCCTGTAAATTGTCAGATCGCTAATCTGATGTCTGGTTTTGGATGAGCAGAAATTTCCAGCATCTAAATGTTGGGTCAGAGAACATCTGGTCCCAGCCATAAGTTACGCTCTCACCACCAGTTCATCCCACAGCCTGGTAACTAACTGAGGCTCCAGACTGTTAACTTTGACCAGGTGCTTACATCGGTAGTGCTCATCCTGTCTGAGCTGAATGAATAGGTAACTGCCAGGCTGGAATGCAACAGGTGCGGAAGGGAAAGATCCTACATCCTCAGCCTCACCAATCTCCCCTGTCTCAGGTGGGTATGTCCATGATGGTGTTGGTTCGGATGACACCTCAGTTCTTGCCACTGGTTCAGAATCCTAACACTTCCTTCCTCAAAGCACTGTGGGTGTATCCCAAAGCTGTAGCAGTCTTAAAGAAGCAGCTCACTAACATCACCAGGACCAATAGGAATGAATAAATGCTTGGAGAAAGTGAAGACTGCAGATGCTGGAGACCAGAGTTGAAAAATGTGGTGCTGGAAAAACACAGCAGGCCCGGCAGCATTCGAGGAGCAGGAGAATCAACGTTTCGGGCATAAGCCCTTCTTCAGGAGAAGGGCTTATGCCTGAAACGTCGATTTCTCCTGCTCCTCAGATGCTGCATGAACAAATGCTTGCCCAGTCGGAAACACCCATATCCCACAACAGATAAGAAAGAAAAATGAACTCCCACCTTCTCATTGAGGGTGCTCTCTGTTGCATTGTGTGGTACTACCACTGTGTTAAATGGGACAGATTCTGAACAGATCTAGCAGCTATAACTGTACTAAACCACAATCTGTGACCTTATGGCCCAGTATATCCCTAGTCTACCATTACAATCAAACCAAGGAATCAACCCTGGGTTAATAAAGGGTACGGGAGGACATGCCAGGAGTAGCACCACACATGGTGAACAAACAGGCTTCAACCTGTGAAGCTGCAGAGTAGGATTACATGTATATTAAACAATGGAAGCAGCATGCTAAAGAGAAAGTTAAGTGTTTCCACAACCCATGGATCTGACCAAAGCTCTGATGTCTTGTCACATCCAGTCACGAATGGTAATGGATAATTAAATAACTCACAGGAGGAGATAACTCGATAAATATCCCCATCCTCAACAATGGGAGCCCAATACAACAGGAAAAAGACAAGGCTGAACTTTTTGCATCCATCTTCAACCAGAAGTGCTGAGTGGATGAGCTATCTTGGCTTTCTCCTTATGTCCCCAGTGTTGTCTTTAAGGAATACTAGCTAAGTGATAAGAAACAAAGTAATGGTTAATGGACATTTTTCAGGTTGGAGAAAGGTTTGCAGTGAGATTCCCAAGGATTGGTATTGGGATCCTTGCTTTTTCTGATATATATTAATGATGTAGATCGTGGTGTGTAGGAGACAACTTTAAAATTTACAGATGACACGGAATTGTAAGCTAAGAGGAGGACAGTTTAGAACTTCAAACAGACATAGACAATCTGGAAGAGTGGGCAGACAGGTGGCAGATGAAGTTCAATGCAGAGATGTGTAAGGTGATGCTTTTTGGTCAGATGACCATGGGTGCGGTAGCAGAGGGACATGACTGTAAAGGTTACAGGATGGGTGCAGAGAACGGTTAACAAAGCATGCAGTTTCCTGAAGCTTATTAATAGGGGCATACACAGGAGTAAAGGAGATTGAACTTGTCTCAGATACTAGTTAGACCCCGGCTGGGATGTTGTGATTGCTTCAAAGCCTTGGAGAGGAAAAGGAGAAGAGGAAATTTGGCAGAGGTTTTCAAAATCATGAGCCAAATCATGGAAATAGAAAACTTGTTCCAGTTTGTAAATGAATTGAGAATGAGTGACACAGATTTTAAGTTATTAGCGAAAGACGCAAATGCATTGTGTGAGAAAATGTTTTCACTCAGTGAGTGGTTTAAGTCTGGAACGCACTGCCTGGAGGTCTGGTGGATACAGGGTTAAATTGAGACATTCAAAAGGACATCAGATGATTGTTTGAATAGAAATAATGTGCAAGGCACCCGATCCACTGTTTTAAACATTCACTTCCTCCACTCCATGATCCACTGCACCTCACCAAGGCTTTCTGTGACTACACCTTCC
The DNA here is from genome assembly GCF_004010195.1 of Chiloscyllium plagiosum. NCBI lineage: Eukaryota > Metazoa > Chordata > Chondrichthyes > Orectolobiformes > Hemiscylliidae > Chiloscyllium > Chiloscyllium plagiosum. Next base: position 43,854,932 of record NC_057733.1, on the reverse strand, counting down.
AAATCTGTGAGCTCTATCACCTCGAAGGAATAGGGCAGTAGATACATGGGAACCTCACCTGCAAGGTTCCCTCTGCAAGCCACACATCATCCTGAATTGAATCTATATCGCTGTTCCTTCATTGTCACTGGAACAAGATCTGGATTCCCTGCCTAAGAGCATCGTGTTTGCAGTGCTTTGAGAATGCGGCTCACCCCCAACATCCTTGCGGGCAAGAAGGATGGGACAGCAAATGCAGTCCTTGCCAATGACACTCATATCCCATGAACAAATAAAACAACAGATTACTTGGTGTCAATTCTGCTTGATAACTGTGCTGTGACATAGCCTGGAATGTTTCACTACACTCAAGGCACTGCATAAATACCAGTTGTTGTTATTGAATGGGGTTCAGTGCTGTTATTGTGCTCCCTCTAGAGGCAGCAGTGAGCCACCCACCAGTTAGAGATGGTGGAGTGGGTTCAGTATCTGTGTCAGTCAGACTCAGACTAAAACTAATCCCTGCTTCCTCCTCTGCTCATGGTAACGGCTGCCGCTGAGTTAAAGCGCTGCTTGTACCTAGTTAAAAGTTTGACTTCAAAAATTGTGTTAATAGCAACAGTTGCCTCACCTCCTGGAGAAAGAAGAGTGGCAGAACCCTCCCTCCAGCCTCATTATGAGTGTTCTCGAGGCAAATTACGCCAGTCCTAGGGTAGTGAGAGTCTGGGAAATGCTGCCGTATTTTTGATTCGACCTCATTCAAATCAAACGTTCCATCCGGAAGATTCTTTACAACGCGTGAGTGAATTCCAGCAATCTGAAAAGAGAAGATACGGTCATAGAAACATAAAAGCATACACATCTGGAACAGGAACAGGTGATCTGGCCCATCAAGCCTGCTTCACCATTCACCACGATCAAGGCTGATCCTCATATCAATGCCATATTCCTGCTTTCTCCCTAAACTCTTTGATGCCTTTAAAATCTAAAAAAAATCTTTTTTTGAATGTATTCAGTGACTTGGCCTCCTCAACCTCCCATGGTAGAGAATTCCACAGGTTTTCTAACCATCCAGTGAAGATTTTTTTCATCTCAGTCCTCCACAGTTTACCCTGCATTCAGAGATTCTGTTTATGATTAGATTAGATTCCCCACAGTGCGGAAACAGGCCCTTCGGCCCAACCAGTCCACACAGACCCTCCGAAGAGAAACCCACTCTGACCCATTTCCCTCTGACTAGTGCACCTAACACTACGGGCAATTTAGCATGGCCAATTCACCTGACCTGCAAATCTTTGGACTATGGGAGGAAACCGGAGAAAACCCACGCAGACACAGGGAGAACGTGCAAACTCCACACAGTCGCCCGCTGCTGGAATCGAACCTGGGACCCTGGAGCAGTGAGGCAGCAGTGCTAACCACTGAGCCACCGTGCCGCCCCAGGTTGCCTGGTGTTAGACTCTAGGGAAATCCTCCTCCCTCCATCGAGTCTGTCCAGCCCTGCTAGAATTTTGTGTGTTTCAATCAGATCCCCTCTCACTCTTTGACACCCAACAAATCGTTCTTGACACAACAGTCCTGCCATTCCTGGTAACAGCTGAGTGAACCTCTACTGCATTTTCTCTATGGTAAGGAGACAAATTGCACAAAATATTGCAGGTGTGGTCTCACCTTGGCCCGGTATAACCGGAGGGAGACATTCTGACTTCTGAACTCAAATGATCAACGTTAATGATTTAAACAGCTCTTGGTGAAGCATGTTGGGCTGAATAATCCCCTCCTGTGTGGTAACAAACCGTGATGCTAATACTGCAACAGTGGAGGATTTCCTGCCCATTAACTGCAGAATTAAACAAACAGGAAGACCACAGGGAGACAATCAGGGCCAAAGAGGAAGCAAAGCAGGACAGAAAGAAGCACAAAAGTGGAGCGAAAGAGAGATAAAGAGTTGAGAAGCAACTGAACAACATCAATTTAACTTTCTACTTTCATAATTTAACTTTCACTAATTCAGGTTGCGGAGCATGCAATCCTAAACTGAAATGTAACAAAACACCTCTAGAGGGCAGCAACTGAGCAAGAATAGGAACGTTTGAATGCACAGGGTCAAAGTGACAGCTAATTCACTGTCACAATTGTCTGTCACATTATATTTGTTCATCAATTTTATTTTATATTCTAAGTTAACACAATAACTTTGTTTGCCTGAAGACATAGGAGGAGGCTGTTTGGACAAGTGTCATGGTGTAGTAAACTGATTCTGTCAGTTCACTGGCAAAGCTGCTGCATTTAATATGTGCCATCAATTCAAAGTGAGAGTCATTGTTTCCTAACTTTAATTGAACTTAATAAGGCAAACGTCTGACCCTGAGACAATGAGTTGCAGTTTACTGTTGTAAGGAGATTCATGATCTGTTTGAACTTGTGAGATAAAGTGGGTGAATAGATTTGGTGATCTGTATTTATCTTGTGTTAAGGGGAACTCTGATGAAACCAGAAAGAGCAGAGAGAGAGACCGTACGGTCAATGATTCCCAGGGTTTCTGGTCATTCAGCTCCTGTCTTCAGAATTTCACTCCAGTCGTTGCTACTTTTGGGACTTCGCGGTGCACAATTCGGCTGTCAATTCTCAACATTATAACTTGCAAAGACATTATAACTAGCCCTGAAGCACCTTAGTATGCCCTGAGGTGGTGAAAGGTGCTACACAAATGCAAGATTTTTCTCACACTGCTTTAATGTCTCATCTGAGAGACTGAACTTCTGGCAGTGTGGCATTCCCTCAGTACTGCACTGCACCTTAGATTATTCGATCTGGTCTTTGCAATGAAATGTGGCCAGACACCCACCACTCAAAAAAACAGGAGGTCCCACTGAACCAAGACCAGCAATTCTTTGTGCTTGCAGAGAAGGGCAGGACTTGTACACTTAATGGTAAGGTCCTAGGGAGTGTTGCTGAACAAAGGGACTTCAGAGTTCCTTGAAAGTGGAGTCACAGGTAGAAAGGATAGTGAAGAAAGTGTTTGGTATGCTTGGATTTATTGGTCAGTGCACTAAGTATAGGTGTTGGGAGATCATATTGCGGCTGTACAGGGACATTGGTTAGGACACTTTTGGAGTATTTTATGCTGTTCTGGTCTCACTCCTTTAGGGAGGATGTTGTAAAACTTGCAAGGGTTCAGGAAATATTTACAAGGATGTTGCCAAGGTTGGAAAGTTTGAGCTATAGGGAGAGGCTTAATAGGCTGGGGCTGTTTTCCCTGGAGCATTGGAGGCTGTGGGGTGACTGTATAGAAGCTTATAAAATCATGAGGGACATAACAGGGTGAATAGCCAAAGTCTTTTCCACAGGGTAGAGGAGTCCAAAACTAGAGGGCATAGGTTTAGGGTGAAAGAGGAAAGATTTAAAAGGCACATAAGGGGCAACGTTTTCACACAGAGGGTGGTATGTGTGTGGAATGAGCTGCCAGAGGAAGTTGGTACAATTACAACATTCAAAAGTCATTTGGATGGGTATATGAATAGGAAGGGTTTAGAGGGATTTGGGCCAAATGTGGGCAAATGGACTAGATTAATTTAGTATATGTGGTTGGCATGGACAAGTTGGACTGAAAGGTCTGTTTCCAGGCTGTATAACTTTATGTCTCTGTGACTCTATGAGAAGATTCTTAAAATTCCACAATACAGTCTCTCTGCAAGAACTTCAAAGTTAGTACCAGGGACAATTACAGGAACTGGGGATTAGCCGTGGGGAAGTAGAGGTGCAGGTCTTAAATAAAGTCTTGAAGTTTGCAGAGACAGATGGCTCATGAGGATGGAGTAGGAATGGGATTGCTTCTGAGTTTGCATCAGAGACCCAGATTTGAGCAGGTCAGGGATTTGTATCTTGGAGTTATGGTGCTCACACCGGGTGCAAAATAACCCTGTTTCCCAGAATCGCCTCTACAACCACAAGCTGAAAGCTCCACTAAGATAAACCTCAAGTCAAAAGAAAGCAAAAGTGTCTGACTGTGTTAATGATGGGTTAGTTGGATGCCAGTTAAAATTTTAAAAAGTGAGTCCACTTAGTGTTACGTGGTAACGTATTCCTTCTGCTGTGAGTGTTTGAGATTCTGAACAGCTACTCTAAGGACTAAAGCACACTGGACTTTAGTTAAAACACTTTTATTTTATATAGAAGATATTTTAGGTGGTTTAGTAGGTTGCACTGCTATTTGCCATTTAGCAACTCAAATATACAGTAACTATTGGACATTTCAGAACCCCATGTGCAATCTGGGTGTGTTGTAATTTAAGAAGGCCCAGCAGTACTTATTCACAGGCTCAGCATTTTTAATTTGGTCTTCATGCAGCACAACATCAATCACAGTACCTCCCCCACTCCCTCCACCACCAACAAAGCCAAATTTAGTTAGACGTTGTTATTACGCTTACCACAAAATAGAGTTACAGGGACACACAGTATAGTTTACTGACAGGTTTAATCAAGATGAAACAGCCAAGTGTCACATTCTCTTCCACCCTGTGCTCAGTGCAGAATAAGCTGCTGGTACCTGAGCAACACCTCCCTGTTCATAGAGATGGATATGTGCCTGGTCACCAACTATCAGTTCAGCTCCCCTCTCCCGGCAATGACACATGACTGCAAAGGAGAAAAGAGATACAGTCATTACTTAAACTGTGGAGGTTTCCCAGTAACTCTCGTGGGAATCAGTTAAGCTGATGCACACTTCAAATTAAAATAAAGTTTGGAAACATACTGTCAGGCAAGTCCCCGATTTGCTCCTCCTAAATATGAACCACATTTACTGTAAGAGCCACAGTGAAAGGAGTGGTCTTGTCCAGTTATGGGAAATGATCTGGCCATCAGGAATTGCTGTAAAGAGGCTGATTGAAGACACATGTCACTTTATTTCCATTTCATGACTTTCTCCACCTCGCACATCTGTCTCCAGTTACCTTTCAGCAGTTGGGACTATAGTGTGCAAATCTACATATTTAAGCTAGAATAAAAATGCCTTCGCCTGAGAAAGGGACTGAGTGTGAGGGAGAGGGGAGAATACCTCCCCCACCCAGGTATGTGATGGCCAGCTGACTGATTGTAAGGCAGTCACTACAAGAACAACCCAATGTGTTCTTTTTATGTGATTTCAGTCAATCAATTGGCCTCATGACATAAATAAAATAAGTCTTTTTTGCTATGCGTCAGGGAGTCATGTGGCTGGCAGGAAGTCAAAGGACTGCAGCAGCTCAAAAAACCATCCATTCCCTTTCTCTAGGGGATAGAGTCCTACATCACGGAGACAGGCCCTTTGGCCCAAACTGGTCCATGCCGACCAAAATGTCCATCCACGCTAATCCCATTTCCCTGCACTTGGCCCATATCCTTCTAATCCTTTCCTATCCATGTGTTTGTCCAAATACCTTTTAAATGATGTTAATGTAACCGCCTCAACCACTTCCACTAGCAACTTATTCCATACTCGTACCACCCTCTATGTAAAAAGGTTGCCCCTCAGGTTCCCTTTTATTCTTTCCCCTCTAAACTGATGGCCTCCAGTCTTTGACTTTGGGAAAAAGACTGAGTGCATTCACCCTATCTATGTCTCTCATGATCTTATACACCTCTATAAAGGACCCCCCCCCTCCACCTCCTATGCTTTAACGAAAGAAATCCTAGCTTATCCAGACCACTGCATCCAAGCAATATCCTTGTAAATTTCTTCTGTATTCTTTCCAGTTTAATAACATCCTTCCCATTGCAAGATGACCAAAACTAAGCATAATACTCCAAGTGCGGCCTCATCAATGTCCTGTATAACTACAACATAACTTCCCAACTTCTATTCTCATTGAAGGCTAGTTTGCCAAAAGCCTTCTTCACTGTCCTATCTACATGTGACTCCCCTTTCAGAGCACTGTGAACTGAACTTCAAGATCCCTCTGTTCCACTACTCTTCTTAAGGCCCGACCATTCACCATGAAATTCCTAATTTGATTTGACTTTCCAAAATGCAAGATCTCACACTTATCTATATTAAATTCCATTTACCAATTCTCAGCCCACTTCACCAGCTGATCAAGATCCTGCTGCAATTTCTGACAACCTTCCTCACTGTCCATGATACCTATTTTAGTGTCGTTAGCAAACTTACTAACCACGATAACTATGAACCTGCCAGTGATGCCCAATCTGGAAATTAATATGAATGCATGAATGTCTGACAGGATATTTGCTTTAAAGTAAGATCTGCAACTTTCCTTGTTGATAAGTTGTGAAACAGAAAGTGACATTGTTAGGGGACATGCTGACTCCTTTCTTAACCAGGTTACATTGCTATACGAACCTGTGGATAGCTAACTCTTACTCAAACCTTGCTATCTATCTCACATGATACAACATGTACTTCAGACTTTGTAATATAGGGGCTGTGAACAACATGGGTCAGATGATTTTCCAACTAGGCAGCCTAAGTTACTGCTAAAAATATTCATATTTTGTTTATTTACATTATAATCTCAAATATCAGGCAAGATGACATTGCCAAGAATAAACTTGTGCCAACAAGTTTTAGTCATCTTGCACTGATGAACATCTCTTGACTTTGGCAATATGGGGGTAATTTGTGTCATAGATTCTTCTCCACAGAATCATTCTCCTTCCGTCATTATAACTTTGTGCAATATTGCAGATGGTATTGATTTATAGATTAATTTGATATCAGTGTGTCAGTCATCCTTCTGCACAGCTGTTAACTGTTTCCAAGCTGTTACAATGCTTATTAATAGGGCTTCTGAGTTTCCTGTTACAGAATCTTGAAAGCAAGTAAATGCCCGAGATTACAATAAGCTCTAGAAATGGAGATAGGATCAAATTCAGGACAGAGAAGGTGTATAGAATAGATAACGTGTGACAAACTGAGGGGGAGCTTGACAGATACTTGAAGTGATTAAGAGGCTTTCATTTTGATACCAATATGCTTTCCTGGTCCTACGTGTTCCTAAACACTGTCATTCTAAGGTTCCAGTTCATTGAGCCTCGTTTTTCTGTCACTGTTGATCTACTGGTAGAGAACTGCGGAGCTAATCATAATCAGCTTTCCTAAAATAATTAAAGGAGAAATAGCATTCCTGAAGACATATTGTTCAGCATATTGTACCTAGCCACCAATTACAATGGCAGTATTCACAAAACATAACAGCTCATGATAATGTCAAATGGGTTCTGTTCAGAGAAGGATCAAGTTTACACAAGAGAGTGGAAATATGCCACCACTCCTTGGACCACTGCACTGCACTCATGTAGTAAATGAGGACTGATTTAAGAATGAACCATGACATGTTCCAGCGAAAACAGAATGAAGCTGATTGCAGTGTACATTTAAGGGCTGGTTTCCCCAGTTGGGCGAATCAGTCAGGAAGGGGAGTGAGCAGATTGAAATTTGCATTGAACCGTGAATGACAAGTAAACAGCAGTGGAAGATATACTGATCCCTGCTGTGATAAATGGATGACTGCAATATCACATGCACAAAGAGGCACCTTGCACGTGCAGAAAAGATAGAGGAAGATGTAATGCCTGTTCTGCACACTCATTCCATTGAACTCCAAACAGAACCAGTTCTGCTTCTGGAGAAAACCAATACTTCCTTAATTCTTCAATGAAGTGCAAAATGCAAATAGTCCCTAAACCTGAGCTTGTGACAACACCCTCAGATTTTGATCACTGTGCTGAATACTGTCAAGTCACATAAAGAATCTTGAAAACCAACTCAGTCTGATGCTAAATGTCTGCATTTAACCAGAGAGGTAAAACGCCCAATTTACCACAATCCTCCATGTTTAATATCTTCAATGTGGAAGTAATTAGCATAGCCCCTGGTTGAGTCAGGATTTTGATGTTTGGCATCTTTCATTTTTATGAGGTTTCCAGTTCATTTCTAATACAAGGATCTGTACAATCCAAACTCAGCTCATATAGCATACAGCTGTTCTTTCTCACAGGGTATGTGAACAAGTATTTAATTTCACCTCTTTCAACCTAAATTCTATTTTTGTGACAGATATTCACACGTTCAGAAAGACAACAAGCTTCAGCCTCACTGTGAATGCAGCTCCCTGCCTCTATGTCAGGATTTCCTCTTCATCATTGTACATTTTCACTGTCATAGCATCTTAGGGTTGATGGACTTCTACTCACTTAAACATAAAGGATAGTTTCGGACTCTCGTAGTGCACATCATATTGTTCTTCCGTTTCCACTTGGCTATCTCAGAACTGGGCCAGCGTGGTAGCTTAGTGGCTAGCACTGCTGCCTCACAGTATCAGGGACGCAGATTTGATTCCATTTTCAGGTAGCTGTATATGTGGAGTTTGCACATTCTCCCAGTGTCTGTGCAGGTTTCCTCCCAAAGTCCAAAGATACGCAGGTTTGCTGGGTTGGCCATGCGAAATTGCTTATAGTGTGTAGGCTGGGTGGATTAGCCATGGGAAATGCAAAATGACAGGGTAGGGGGTAAGTCTGTTTGGATGCTCCTTGGAGAGTCAATGTGGACTTGTTGGGCTGAATGGCCTGTTTCCACACTATAGGGATTCTATTCCATGAACATAGTTGTCAAGGTCCTTGCTTTATTCATTCATGGATGGGGTGTCACTGACTAGGCTAACATTTATTGCTCATTCATAATTGCCCCTCAGTAAATGAGCACTCTTTATGCACGGCTGCTCTCACACAGGGTATGGGCACTGACAGTACTGTGACAGCGCCTTTGTTTCATAGGAACCTTTTGGAAAAAGACTTGACACAATGAGATACTAGGCCAAGTGACCAGCCGTTGGTAGCTTTCACATTTAAAAAAACCATGTGAACCAAAAGATTAGATAGAATCCAACAGTTTTATTTTGAGTAAAAACTATTCCATGCATTTTCGTAAACTGAATGAGTATTACAGATGTGAATTTATGCATTTGGAATAAATTAGGTTAATGGAGCTAACCTAATTGGTGTGAGGTTATGATCACTGGTTTGACATTCAGTGAACCTCAGGGCCACGTATAAAATTTAACTTTAACTTCCCCTAAATCTGTAGATATTCAAACTGTCAATATGAAAGATGTAGCTATTCTGATTTTGCCTTCATGCAAGCCTTCAAACCCACCAACTGGCAAAATACAAACTGAGCTGAATTCTCAGACCCCAGTTTGCTCATGTCTATTTTAAGGAATCCAAAAGTATTAAACACAAAATTGAAAGCATAACTACGCTAAACGAATCTTCTATCATCAGTTCCACTTTTCGATTTGTGTCTATTTTTAGGTGTTGGCTCTATTCCCCTCAACAATTTGACAGACAGATGTACCTCCCATCTCTGCAAACACTAATAAAATTGACAGCTTGCATCTAATGCAACAAAATGTGCCTCTGGGGGTGGGGCTTACGAAACAAAATCTGAAACTGAGCCACATAAAATGGATAATAGAACAGAGATGGTGAAGAGGATAAGATGGGAATTCCAGAGTTCAGGGCCTGAGCAGCTGAAGGCATCAGCACCAAACAGTGAAGGGAGGGATGTTCAAGTGGGAAAGGTGTGCAGAGATAATGAAAGCACCTAGACATCCTGCACATCACTTGTCAAGAGGCCAATAATGGACCACCTGTGCCTATGTGCTGTTGGAAATGCTGTGAGCCATCAGCAGCAGCAGCTGAATTGTCTACCAGCACATTCTTTAATCCAATGACTGGCATATACCCCACTCAACCATTACCATCAAACCAGGGGATCAACCCTGGTTCAATGGAGAATGCAAGAGGGCATGCCAGGAGCAGCACAAGGCATACCTAACATGAAGTGGTAATCCATGACACTACCAAACAGAACTACTTGCGTGCTAAACAATGAAGAAAGTAGGCAAAAGACGAGACTAAGTGACCTCACAATCATTAGATCAGATCAAAGCTCTGCTATCCTCCCATATCCAGTTATGAATCCGAGTGGTGAACAACTAAATGATTAACAAGAAGTTCCTCCATGAAGAGGAGCCTAGCACATCCTTCCAAAAGGCAAGGCTGATGCATTTGCACACATCTTTGGCTAAGTAAGTGCTGAGTAGATGATCCATCTTGGCCTCCTCCAGTGATCCCCAATATCATTGACACCCCTTTTCAGCCAATTCGATTCACTCCAAAAAATGGCTGAAGGCACTGGATACTGCAAAGGGTATGAGCCTTGACAATATTTCAGCAATAGTACTGAAGACGTGTGCTCCAGAACTTACTGCCCTCATGACCAAGCACTTCCAGTAAAGTTACACCACTGGCATCTATCCAACAATAAGGAAAACTGTTCAGGTATGTCCCGCACATAAAAAGCAATTTAAATCCAACTGTGGCAATTACCCCACCGGTCTACTCTCAGTCATCAGTTAAAAATCACACAACACCAGGTTATAGTCCAACAGGTTTAATTGGAAGCACAACTAGCTTTCGGAGCGACGCTCCTTCATCATCAGGTGACTATCATCTGATGAAGGAGCAGCACTCCGAAAGCTAGTGTGCTTCCAATTAAACCTGTTGGACTATTACCTGGTGTTGTGTGATTTTTAACTTTGTACACCCCAGTTCAACACCGGCATCTCCAACTCAGTCATCAGCAAAGTGATGAAAGGCATCAACAACACTGCTAGCAAGCAGCATCTGTTCAGCAATAACCTGATCACCGACACCCAGTTTGGGTTCTGCCAGGGATATTCTGACCTCATTTCAGCCTTGGTTCAAATATGGACAAAACAAGCTGAACTCCAGAGGGGAGAAGGAGATATACCGTGTTTGACATCAAGGCCACCAGCTGACTGAGTGTGGCTTGGGAATGCTAGTATCAAGAGGAATTGAGGGGAAACTCTCCACTGGTTGGAGTCAGAGCAGAAACAGCTATGGTGGTGGTTGTTGGAGATCAAACTCCTTAACTGTGAGATATTGCACCGTTCTGACTCAGAACTATATCACCATTCCATCAGTGTTAAAACATTGAGATTAGATTAGATTACATGATTAGATTAGATTAGATTACATTACATTACAGTGTGGAAACAGGCCCTTCGGCCCAACAAGTCCACACCGACCCACCGAAGCGCAACCCACCCATACCCCTACATTTACCCCTTACCTAACACTACGGGCAATTTAGCATGGCCAATTCACCTTACCTGCACATCTTTGGACTGTGAGAGGAAACCGGAGCACCCGGAGGAAACCCACGCAGACACGGGGAGAACGTACAAACTCCACACAGTCAGTCGCCTGAGGCGGGAATTGAACCCGGGTCTCTGGCGCTGTGAGGCAGCAGTGCTAACCACTGTGCCACCGTGCCGCCCACGGGAAGGAGCATCCTTCCCAGGAACACTATGGGAATACATGGATCAGTTCAAGAACCTAGTTCACCAGCATTTTCTGAAGCACAATTAGGGATAGGTAACGAACCCATATCCCATAAAAGAATTTTAAAAATTGTTCCAGATATTGCCAATAGAGGACATTCAGCTTTGGAATATTGCTATCAATGAGCAGAGTGACACAAGTCAAAATATCCCCCCAGGTCTGATCCCTTATATGTACTTCTGATTCTCTTTTGCAGAATACTTTCTGTGTAAGTTAGTGTGTATCCTAATAAAAGGCTTTTGCCCGAAATGTTGATGCTCCTGCTCCTCGGATGTTGCCTGACCGGCTATGCTTTTCCAGCACCACACTCTCGACTCTGATCTCCAGCATCTGCAGTCCTCACTTTAGCCCTGTATCGACCACATTGTTGGCTGATCTGTATTTCAGACAGACAGTGTGACAGAGGTCATTAACATCAGCAAGTAGTAACCTGCATTGCCTCCAAGAGACGGGCAGTTCAACTCGGGATGTTCCCTGACCTGCATCAGGCCTCCCAATGTGCTAGCAGCACAATGAAATTTAAACAGCTGTAATTGTTAAAACATGGCAGAACTGCATGAGTGTTCTTGCTTTCTAAAAAAACAGGCTAGCTGTAGTCACCCAACTGTACATACAACATTCTGAGGAAGAGTGGAACAAGGTAAAGGGAAGTGAGATTGAGGGCAGGGCCAGAGGTCAGGCAGTGCAAAGGACGGGGCAAAGGTGTGGGCAGGGTAAGGCTGAGGGTGAGGGTAGGGCAAGGACGAGAGCAGGGCGAGGTGAGCTGAAGACAAGGGGAAGTTGATGAAAACGCTCACAAACGTAGGTATATGGCAGCTGTGTTTTACATTGCAATTGGTGTTTTGCAACATGAAACGATAAAAATCCCATTGAAAAATTCCAGAAACCTGAACAACGTTGGAAACATCTTCAATGTACTACAGAAATACACGTAGGTTGATGGCTGCAGAGGGTGATTTACTACACGGACTTCATTTTACTGCAGAACAAAAGGGAAACCCATTCTTTGAGAGTGGTCCTCAGACTTGAATAAATTGTCAATTAGTGCCTGACAGACTAGAAATAAACATAACAGGCCACAGAAAATAATATTTATGATGTTTATGTTACTACTCTTTCCCTTGTCATAGTATGGCAGTAAATGTCAGACATAAATATGGTCAACTGAACTTAGCTCAGGGTTCACAAACCTGTGGTTCTTTGACCTGATTATATATGGTACAGGCTGGCTTCAAATAACTAGTTCACTGATTCAGTTTGACAATTATTGGTAGTCCACAAAGTTGCGTCAATTTAATGACTGTGGGTCTCCCACATTTCTAAACTCACAGCAATAACCATCGGATCAAGGATTCCAGGATGGAATGTTTGACAGAGTGATTTCAGTTCTCATGAAGGAAGTGTGTGTCAGTATGCTCTCTTTCATCCTGGTTAGTTATAATAAAATCATACATTTAATTCTTTAGTGCGCAAACAGTAAATCACTGACACCATGCATCAAGTAAGTGTGTTACTTGTCACTTTCAATGCTCTGAAGATGTGTTACATTGTATGGGATAATACTGGTCAAGGATTTTTGACTTTTTAATTCCTGCTTTTAAAATGGACTAAGTCTAGATGCCATTTAGCTCAGTTGGTTGGATGGCGAGTGGTAAATTCAGATTAATGCTAACAGTGAGGGTTCAATTCCCATATGGGCAGAGATAGACTTAGGACCTGCCTCTTCACCCTGCCCCTGAGAGTGGAAGAAATTGACAAAAAAAAAACACCAAGTAAACAGCCACAAGCTGAAACATCAACAGCCAATGATGATGCCCTGACAATGCTAAGACAACAAGCCAAGGACCTGTCCTTGGGCAGAGCACTCATGAAACTACAGCAGTAAAATGCATGGAGCAAGGCTTTCAGAGCAACCCTTACCTGGTAGTGAGGACTTGAAACCAGGATTAGAGTGAATATTTGGTAAAAGCAACATGATGAAAGAATGAAGACCCATGAGCTACAATACAACCGAGATAAAATTACAGGTGGACAAATTGGGATCGTCAACTTAATTCAACTTGATCAGAATCCGAGAACAGTTGGATAATGGATAACTTCATTCAGACACATGTTCATCATGGATTCTGATAATGCTCTCGGCACAATGAAGAAACACTGTGTACTTTCAAGGACACTGGCTGCTAACAACAAGGGATAAACAGAGAAGACAGCCAAGCTGGACCTTAGGAAAGGAGAGGAAAACAACAAGTCCATTTATGGCCATTCCACTCAATAACAAACTTAAAAGCATACACATAACTTGGACTCAGCTAAGTGATTTTTCAGGAGCACTGCACGAGACGTATGAACAAGATACCATAAGATGGGACACTTCATACCACCCAGCCAAAGGGCCAGTGTAAAGAATCTAAAGTATCATGCTGCTGTTGAGGGTTTGATAGCACTAAACATTGTTACGCAATTTTTGAATAAGTTTAAATTCCTTCAGCATTAATATTTGGTTATTCTCCTAAAGACATTGTGTACTCACCATTTTAGTTACTTACTTTAAAGTCATTTGCTTTTTTAAAATGAAATATATTTTGGCATTAATGGAAGCCAAACTGATGACTGCCCTTTGGAAGGTGCATGGTCCAAATGTGTGCCGTTTTTCTGCTATGTTTAGATCTTTTACTAAAGATATCTATAAAGGTATGCCAGTGAATATTAATGTAGGACATAGAGTCATAGAGATGCACAGCATGGAAACAGACCCTTCGGTCCAACTCATCCATGCCGAACAGATAGTGCAACCTAATCTAGTCCCACCTCCAGCACCCGGCTCATATCCCTCCAAACCCTTCCTATTCATATACCCATTCAGATGTCTTTTAAATGTTGCAACTGTATGAGCCTCCACCACTTCCTCTGGCAGCTCATTCCAGATACGTACTACCCTCTGCGTGAAAATGTTGCCTCTTTTACAGCTTTCCCCTCTCACCCTAAACCTATGCCCTCTAGTTCTGGACTCCTCCACCCCAAGGAAAAGACTTTGTCTATTTATCCTATCCATCAATTTTGGTTGTGTATAGTTCTTCCACATAGGTACTCCATCGTGTATCTTGCCATTCCTTCATGTTAGTTGTATTCACCAGCGTAAGGTTGAATGTAAAAATGTTACTATCTTCCTAATAAAACTATTACACAGAACATGGAACAATACAGAACAGGAACATGGCCTCTGCACCAACCATAGTGCTATTCTAAACGAATCCTACCGGCCTGCACATAGTCCGAATTGCTCTACTCCCTGCCTGTTCATGTCTATGTCTAAATGTCTCTTAAAAAGGATAACAGCGACTTTATTTTGGATCTATTTTGAAGGAATGGGAAGTATGTTTGCAAGAAATACATTTAATGGCCAAGGTCTCCCAGTATCTGGAGCACTGACACACTTAACATAAGCCTCTAGTACATACCAAGACCCTGAGAACATCCTGATACAATAAAACTTCCAATGGGCCTTTTACACAGGCCCATACGCTCCATGAATACCTCTTACAGAGAGCTCAGGACTGGATACTTCAACTAGATACACATTAAACACCCGGACACTTGCCCTGGGATTGTTACGTTGTTTAATCTCTGGTGCAACTCCATCGTTTATGAGTGCCACATAAAATTCTTTAAGTTAGTAAAGTAACTGCAGTGTCCTGACATTTAGTATGCTAATCATAGAACGGAGACACTTGTGTGGCACAGAACCATAACATAAATTCTGCTAAGTACTGCAATTTATTACTTACAAGAGGAAATCATTGGATGCTTAAAGAGCTTTAATACATGATTTTGCTTTTACAAATTATAATGATTACATGAGAAAGTGCAGATAAAGGAATAGTGGTAAATCTTACAAATCGAATAATATGCACAGAGCAATTGTGACACCACCCTTAATGACATTCTTGGCTCTGAGTAGGAATGTCATGGGTTCAAGTGACCGGAGCACAGAGAACAGGTTGATTCCTCAACACAGTGTTGCACTGTTGGAGGAGAGACATCTTTTGGACGAAACATAAAACCAAGATTCCAGGTTATATGTTTGCTCACTGAGCTGGAAGGTTTGTTTTCAGACATTTCATCACCATGCTAGGTAACATCATCAGTTAGCCTCCAGTGAAGCACTGGTGTTATGTCCCAGGACTCACTGATGATGTTACGTAGCATGGTAATGAAACATCTGAAAACAAACCTTCCAGCTCAATGAGCAAACTTACAACCTGAACCTCAACCTGAGCTATAAATCTTCTCAAAAATCGCAACCAAGATTCCATTTCTCCCTTACATAGCAAAAATGATCCCATGATACAACTCAAAGAGAAATTTAGATCAGCTGATGTTCCTGTCAATATTTATCCCAGATCCAATTTCATTAAAGGAGATCATTTATCTTGTTGTTATATGAGGGACAGCTATGCAGAAATAGGCTTTCCTTTTCAATGAACTCGGAAGGTTGCAGTTACTCCTGTTGGGCTCCTTAACTTTGTTTCCAATCTTTGGATTGCTACTCAACGAGTTTTACATTTAACAATGCTCTATGCATCTGTTCAAGCGGATGCAGAAAGATAGAATGTACTTGTGACCTTTGAGAACAATTTATTTTCTCTCCCAGTAGGGTTTAACACACCACTGATCTTGTAGCTGCTGCTTAATCTGGATTTAATTCGTACAACAGGGCTCGCTGGAGTACTATTCAGCAGTTAAAACAATTTAACACATTTTCTTCAGAACTGTATCTGCTTCAGTTACATGACAGTGAAATATGTTTTGCTTCTAAAACAAAGTAAGCTATTTTTCTTGTATTGTGTCCTCATGAATGTGTGCAAAGATCATGGTGACCAAAGTTCCTTGTTACAGTTTTATTTGAACCTGCATCAAGAAAAGAACATATATTTTTCAACTGTTTTGCAATGTTTGAAGTTACGTATTAATGAGCCAAGAACAAACACTAGAATAAGATTCTTTCTATTCCCTGAATTCTTCAATCACTTGCACACCCCTCAGATTAAAGTCTTAAGTGGTAGCTGCTGGGGGGGCTTAAGCAGACAAGAATCGGCTGAAATCAGAAATATTACAGCATGGCTTGAAGTGGAGTGAGTTCACATGGTTGATAACACGAATGACCTGTGTGCTTTGTACACAGTGAACATCCAATTATGGAAAAACAAACAGGAGAAGTATCCATTGAGCGAGGTCAAGGTAAAGTTCATAGACATTGGTGCAAACATAAAATATTTGGAAAACATCAGGTAATATATTCAGCATTTTAGTAATGCAAGGTCAATTTGCATGAAGATACTTGAAGTGTGTGAGCTCTTGTACTGGCACTTATATTGCAGTTTTCTCAAAGTTGCCTCCCAATCCAGACAGATAAATCTCCATTAATGCAACACAGGAAGGCAGAAGAATATCCTTCAGCGGTTTCTTATATAGGAAACAAAATTATGACATGAAATGTGCAGAATCCTATAATTAGAAATCATCTGAAAGTTGAACCATAACATGCACTACTTTCCGGTGTTTGTACCAAAGAATTTAGTTTGAAATCCTTTCTTTAGATAAACCCTCAAAGTGTGGTTATAAATGGTAATCACATGCAACTTTTCACTGTCGGGCATATGATTCAAGTCCGTTATTTTATTATTTGTCTTCCCTCTGAAAAAACAATACAGCAAAACTGTGCGTCATTTCAAGGTTGCAGTGCACTCTCCCTTCCTTTGTGGTCAGTTCTCATAAATGTTATCAGATTGTCAGAGTGAACTGCACGAGCTGCACATGGTATGTGACACAGGAAGACCATTCCAAATCTACATATGGTTGTGAATGCTACCCAGCCCAGCTTCCTGTGTTTTTTCCTCTTAGATTTAGCAAGCTAGACATCTTCCTCAAAAAAATCTAGTCTAAGCAATAATCTTCACAGTCTATTTGCACTATCTTTCTAAGAACTAGGCAGGATGCAAGAAGAAACATTCTGAGGCACAACTTGTGAAAAAACCAGATGCCAAAGGGTTATTTTTCCATAATGCAGCACGCATTACTCACTATCATTATATACAAGATCAAAACATTATTTCTCTGTAATCTCACATGATCTCTTCTTTGTAAACGGTGAAGAACAAATCCTGCAAAGCCACTTAAAAGAGGCAGAGCTTTATCTAACCTAAAAGATGGCTTCAGTTCTTTAGCTGGAAGTAGTCATCTAGAAGTTGATGTCTGAGAGGTAGATTGACCCCACAATGTAATTTGAAAATTGGAACTTCTCTTGCTAGTTGAGAGGTCACTTGATAAAAGGAGACAGACCAAAGGGATTTGTTGCCTTGGACCGAAACATAGAACATAGAAGAATACAGCGCAGTACAGGCCCTTCGGCCCTCGATGTTGCGCCGATCCAAGCCCACCTAACCTACACTAGCCCACTATCCTCCATATGCCTATCCAATGCCCGCTTAAATGCCCATAATGAGGGAGAGTCCACCACTGCTACTGGCAGGGCATTCCATGAACTCACGACTCGCTGAGTAAAGAACCTACCCCTAACATCTGTCCGAAACCTACCTCCCCTTAATTTAAAG
>NC_057733.1:43789113-43833873 GCF_004010195.1 Chiloscyllium plagiosum | reverse complement strand
AAACCACCCCCAAGAGCACTAGCAAACCTCCCACCAAGGATACTGGTGCCCCTCAGGTTCAGGTGCAGACCATCCTGTTTATAGAGGTCCAGGATGAAACAAACTGCTCCTCTGTTTTTGGCACATGCTAATCCTTGCAACTGAATTAAATGTTTTATAAGAGCAATTGCTTTTTTCTAATTCAGAATTCACAATAAAAGCTTCACTCACTGATGTAAATCAGAGAGAATTGCAGCCACATTTCAATACAGATTGCACAATTTCTGACCATAACTTTAGCAGAGGTCAGAGAAACACCAACCATTTACAGAAGTCCTTCCAGCTTTCTGACGAGCATCATCCCAAACTTATGATAGATAATTGGAAGAAGCCTTGTGGAAATTCTTACAGCAGACATTTTGTGCAGGCAATCTGTGATTTAACCTTGGTGCAGCATGTACATATATGAAGTTTGAATGGCAGCATATTGTTAATGTGACTGGGCTAATCATTAAGAAAAATCCAGAGAAAGCTCAACCCCTACCACAACAATTTGAAACCTGGATTCGGTTTACAATCTGGAAATAAACCAAACGTAGAACGGAGTATGAGAATCCAGTTTAATGAAGATCCAAAGCAAAAACATAAAGTGCTGGAGAAATTCAGCAGATCTGGCAGCATGTGTGGAGAGGGAGACATAGTGCTTTGAGCTTAGAGACCCTTTTTTCAGAACTGTTCTGAACTCCAGTTCTGAAGGAGGGTCACTGGACTGGAAATGCCACAGATGCTTCCAGAGCTGCTGCATTTCCCCCCCAGCACTTTCTGTTTTTGTTTTAGATTTCTAGCATCTGCACTTCTTTGTGTTATATTATTCCTAAAGATCTAACCTGATTCACAGATGTTCTTTAAGGAAGACGAATGCCACCTTTATCTGGTTTGGTATATATGTTTGGCAGGCTTACATTAACAAGTTGCCTCTTAACTGCAGAGGCCTAGCATGCCACACAGTCATATGAAAGCTCAGGGAAACTAAGGATAGACAATAAACAAACTCCCACATCTTGGGAACAATCAGGAAAATCTCCTATGTTTGTTACTGGAAGAATCCTGAACTGCAACCCCATACAGAGTGTACAATTTGAATTATACAAATAAGGCTCTAATCTCTTGGACCAAAACTCTGGTGATTCACAAAGACTGACTGTTCACTCAGTTTATGGGAATTAGCCTCAAAGCACACGCCTGGAGTGAACTGCTGCGAATTGATGCAGCTTTACATTATTTAGCACTGCCCTGCAAATACATTCTACTGGGAATTCAAGTACCAAGGAAAGGATTCACAGCATACCAACACTGTGAGGTCTTTAACAAGCTCCCCAAGGAACATCAATTTCTTTGGGATTTTCAAGACAGAAAAGGAAGGTGGACAAGAAATAAAAGTTATTTTTTACACAGTATAGTAACCACATAGAGCAGACAATGCTGGCAAAATTAAAAAGGAAACTACACTAGTTTTTGATTATTAAAAAAAACAATGCCGAAAGGAACAAGAGACAAAGAACTCTGATGCTTTGTGTAGTTTGGGACTAGCCACATGCACTGCAGCAGCAGCTTCTACTGATGTTGGATAGGTTCCTATACTTGGAAAAGAAGTCATGAGAGACATGGATGTGTTCCCTCATTCCAGTCTACACCAATCTCAGTGACAGTGCCCATTTTGACTATCACATGCCAGAACAGATTTCAAAAATACTTTAAAACATTTGGGTGGAGCACAGACATGTTAAAGGTATTTATGTGGAGGATCTGTTTGAGTCTAGATTCAGAGAAATGAGAGCAATCTCTGATCTGGTCAGTTCTTCTTCATAGCAGCCTCTTGCAGTTAAAGATGACTTGCTTCCACGTTAAAACAGGGTTCTCTGGTGACCGAAGAGCGCAATATATGCCTTTCAGTCTCTATTACAGGAGGGGCAGGAGGTGGCTGGGGAAATGGGAGGAGGGATGCCTGGGTTGCCATACATTTCTTTCTCTGTTGATGCTTAACTTCAGCTTGTCATTGGTGAGGAGATTCAAGGCGTACACAGCCTTCCCAGACGCTTTCCCGCGACTTCAGCAGGTCTTGAGCCAGGTTCCTAATTGTTGTCGGGAATGGTACTTTTCTTCAAGAAGGATTCAAGGTTGTCCTTGAATGGTTTCCACTATCCTCCTGAGGCCCACTTGCCATGTCAAAGCCGAGTGGAACTTTTGTTTTGAGAGTCCCAAGTCAGACATGTGGATGATATGGTTTGCCCAGTAGAGTTGGATGAATACAGTCATGTTTCAGTGCTGGTGACATGGTGGCTTCAACGAGAACAGTAACATTGAGGAGCCTATTCTGCCAATTAATTTGCAGGATTTTGAACAGGCAGCAACTGGTGGTACTTCTCCAGGGTTTATGAGGTGTCTGTCTCATGTAGTTCATATCTCTGTGCCACTGCTTGGTGGATCATGAGCTTGGTACCAGGTTTCATGTCCTGGCCATCAAATGCTCTCTTCCTCAGGCAAGACTGTGTTGGCACAATGAAGGTGGCTTTGAAACTCATTGATGTCTGCTCTTGTTTAGAGTAAGCTCCCAAGGTATGGAAAATAGTCCATGTTGTCCAAGGTTTTGTCATGGATTTTGATAATCTTGGGATGGGCATTGCAGTGTGGCAGGAGCAGGTTAGTACAAGACCATTGCTTTATGGAAGTTTAGCATGCTGCCCATGATGTCATGTGCTTCAGTAAAGGTGTTGATGAAGTTCAGCCTCAGAGTGTGCAGATACAAGAATTGTCTTCACATAACTGTCCAATGACATGAGCTTGGATCAGCAGCAGAGGGTGAATAAGTTCCAGTTTGTTCAGTAGATTAGCCCCACTCCAGCAGGGAGCTTTTTGGGGGTGAGATGAAACATTGCAAAAGGAAAGATCAAGAAGAATGTTTGACCCCAGTCTGAATGTGAATTGGCCAAGATTTCCGTTTCGCCGGCCCCCAACCCCTCATCTTCACCATGGACATCCAATCCCTCTACCCCTTCATCCGCCATGACCAGGGCCTCCAAGCCCTCTGTTTCTTCCTCTCCCGATCCCCAACAGTACCCTTCCACCGACACTCTCATTTGTTTGGCTGAACTGGTCCTCACCCTTAACAATTTCTCCTTCGAATCCTCTACTTCCTCCAGATGAAAGAGGTAGCCATGGGCACCCGCATGGGCCCCAGCTATGCCTGTCTCTTTGTCGGCTACGTAGAACAGCCCATTTTCCATAGTTACACTGGCACCACTCCCCACCTCTTCCTCTATTACATTGATGACTTCATCGGTGCCACCTCGTGCTCTTGCGAGGAGGTTGAGCAAGTCATCAACTTCACCAACACATTCCACCCTGACCTTAAATTTACCTGGACCATCTCTGACACCTCCCTCCCCTTCCTGGACCTCTCCATCTCCATCAATGATGACCGACTTAACACTGACATTTTTTACAAACTCACCAACTCCCACAGCTACCTGGATTACACCTCTTCCCATCCTACCTCCTGCAAAAATGCCGTCTCATATTCCCAATTCCTCCACCGTATCGGCTCCCAGGAGAACCAATTGCACCACAGAACACACCAGATGGCCTCCTTCTTTAAAGGCCGTAATTTCCCTTCCCATGTGGTTGAAGGTGCCCTCCAATGCATCTCACCCACATCCCACACCTCCGCCCTCAAACCCCACCCCTCCAACCGCACTAAGGACAGAAACCCCTGGTCCTCACCTTCCAACCTACCAACCTTTGCATAAACTGCAGCATCCACCAACATTTCTGCCACCTCCAAACAGACCCCACCAAGAGGGATATATTTCCCTCCCCAACCCTTTCTGCTTTCTGCAAAGACCGTTCCCTTCGTGATGACCTGGTCAGGTCCATGCCCCCCAACAACCCACCCTCTCCTCCTGGCACCTTCCCCTGCCACCGCAGGAATTGCAAAACCTGCGCCCACACCTCCTCCCTCACCTCCATCCAAGGCCCCGAAGGAGCCTTCCACATCCACCAAAGTTTTACCTGCACATCCACCAATGTCATTTATTGTATCCGATGCTCCCAATGTGATCTCCTCTACATTGGGGAAACTGGACGCCTTCTCGCAGAGCGCTTTAGGGAACATCTCCGGGACACCCGCACCAATCAACCCCACCGCCCCGTGGTCAAACATTTCAACTCCTCCTCCCACTCTGCCGAGGACATGGAGGTCCTAGGCCTCCTCCACCACCACTCCCTCACTACCCGACGCCTGGAGGAAGAACGCCTCATCTTCCGCCTCGGAACACTTCAACCCCAGGGCATCAATATGGACTTCACCAGTTTCCTCATTTCCCCTCGCCCCACCTTACCTCAGTTCCAACCTTCCAGTTCAGCACCATCCTCATGACCTGTCCTACCTGCCAATCTTCCTTCCTACCTACCCGATCCACTCTCCTCTCCTACCTACACCTTCATCCCTCACCTCCACCCACCTATTGTACTCTTGGCTACCTTCTCCCCAGCCCCATCCCCCTCCCATGTATCTCTCGGAGGCTCTCTGCCTCATTCCTGATGAAGGGCTTTTGCCCAAAATGTTGATTTTCCTGATCCTCAGATGCTGCCTGACCTGCTGTGCTTTTCCAGCGCCACTCTAATCTAGACTCTATGGTAACATCTCTAGCATTTAGCCATCATCATGAAACAATCCTAAAACCATCTACTTGATCTATATTGGATGCACAGTCACAATCCCAACTTTGGTTTTAATAATGCAACTTTAATTATTGAGGAGAGAGGAAGGGATGTGAAATTCAAACAATTGCAAAATCATAAGTGCATTCTTTGTAAACTTGGTTATGCATCTTGCTTGGAGCAAATCTTTCCTCTTGACATCTTTGCCATTTGGAGACAGTGTAACATATTTAATTATGTTTTACATGAGGGATAGCATTTAGCCTTGTGCAGATCAGAAAACTGAGAAACAGAAATGTCCTTCTTGTAATGTACAAGTCAAAACGCTTTTACTACACAAAATGAAGAGGCAATCCCATGAAGGCAGTGGAATGCATTCCCTAACAGACATTGGAAATTTGCAGGTCTGAACAAATAATAGACTACTCAGGGATTAGGTAACCTTTTCCCTGTTTGACAGCAGATCTTCACTGCAAAACTAGTCAACATGATCCAAAACCGGGTGAAGACGACAGCCACGCTAAATCCCTCCATTACAATGATAACTTATTAACTTGCTTCACCTCTAAACAGAGGAAACACAACCTCCTCAGTCACAGTCACAACTGCATTGCCCTATTAGGATGGTGGGGTATCTTTTCTAATTACAGTCCATTTCTCAGTGATACATGTCAACGCAACAGAAGGTTGTGATTGCACAACCACTGTATAATAAGATTATAATTAGGATTTAAAACGTGATGGAGGACAAAGCACACTTTGATACCAGAAAGGCAGACTTGTAATTACATCGCACCACTTCTGAGTTCATGGTGTCCCGGAAATAAAACATTCAATGTGAGTATAGCAAGCTCCAATGTGATGATGACCAGATAAACTATTTTAGTGGCGTTAATTCAGGGATAAAGGGGAACTTCAATGTTCTTCTTCAAAATAGTGTCATGGAGTCTTTTATGTTTACCCAAGGAAGCAGATGACATTTTAAGTTTAAAGTGTCACCCAAAAGCAGGCCTCACCAACAGTGCAGTACTGCCTCTGTACTGCCCTGCGATTGTTGGCCTAGATGTTGTGCTCAAGTCTCTTACAGTAGGACTCAATTGCACAATTTTTACATTCACATGTTAGAGGGTTACCACTGAGTCACAGCTGACACCAGCTAGAGCTGATCTAGATCTTTGGTGGTTCTGATTCGTTACGATTAAAAGCAAGTTTCGAAGCTATGGTGTGGTGAGAGGCTGCCTTACACTGACCTGAAACGAGATTTCCCATTGTTCCACTGGGTACAAATAAGGCATCCTCCATCCCAAACAGCTCAGCAGCTTGCCTCTGAAGCTCTGTGAGGGGAAAAAAACAAGAGTACCCCATTTGGATGTTAATACAGAATTATTACAAAGCCATTGATTTATTTAATCATTTTTCTAATTATTTTTATTAAGTGCATCTTCCATTTTCTACTTACTTTTAAAGCCTTGTGTATTTCTTTGATGAAATAAATGTGTAAGTAATGAAAATAAAATCTCAGTTCTTAAAAGTAATGGAGAGGCACGTTAGTTTTATGAATCAAATTGATCTGCACGTTCTAGAGATATGTAGCTCATGGCATATCTCTTAGTTTTCAAGATTACATTAATAATGGTGCGTATTATTAATATGCCATGATTTTTCCATTAGATACACAGCAAAGAAAACTAACAATCCAGTTCAATACTGATTGAATTCCAGATTGTTGGAAGTGCATCAGATAAAAGCTCTATTTGCTTTGGACACACACAGAATGTGAAAATGCTCTGCACAACGTTAAGAAATGCAACAAAAACAGAAATTGCTGGAAAAGCTCAGCAGGACTGGCAGCATTCACAGATCATTTCTCACTTCATTTCTCACTCAGCCAGAATAACAAGTAAGATCTTGTTATTTACAGAGATGGTCTAAAGAAGGCAAAAGGTAGCAACAACATCATTGAAGTGATGAAAAAATTAGGATTCTTTTAAAACAGGATCCCATAATGACATTTTTTTCTTACATGGAGAACATAAAGGTGCGGCACAGTGGCTCAGCGGTCAGCAATGCTGCCTCACAGGTTCGATTCCAGCCTCGGGCGACTGTCTGTGTGGAGTTTGCACATTCTCCCCGTGTCTATGTGGGTTTCCTCCGGGTGCTCCTGTTTTCTCCCACAGTCCAAAGATGCGCAGGTCAGATGAATTGCCCATAATGTTAGATGCATTAGTTAGAGGGAAATGGGTCTGGGTGGGTTACTCTTTGGAGGGTCGGTGTGGACTGGTTGGGCCGAAGAGCCTGTTTCCACACTGTAGGGAATCTAATCTAATCTAAACAGTGTTTAAAGAGAAGTTAATGTGAGACAGATTCAGCCAGATAGAGAAAAGTGCTGCTGAATGAAGGCAGAGACTGAATCTGAGAAAACATTAATCTTCCTTTAGAGCAAAGTTGAACACACAATTATGGGGATTAAGAAACCGCATGGCCATTATCATGCCAACAGGTCTTGCTTAAATTTTACTAATCCACGTGAATATTATGGTCTCAGCACTATAGGAGATTTGATGACAGGGAAAAGGGTCAGATGTGCAAGAGCAATATTTGTCTGAGGAAGCATACATGGAGACATAAGATAAGTAAGAATCATGTCGAAAGTTGGATTTTTTGAAATGATTGCACACGGGGGTGCAATGAGAGAGTCATTGTTGCGGATGTACAAAGTATCCATTCAATTGAACATGCTGAGGGGGGGGAGAAGTGGTGAGGGGGGAATCGATGAAACACTGAAAGAAATAGAAAATCAGTAAATGACACCAACAAAGGACACAAGCCCAGACATTCACTCACTCAGCAGTTGATTCCAAAAATGTAGGAAGACCTATTGATGCTTTTCCAGTATTTTCTGGTTTCACCATAGGGTTGGGTTTGACTCTGGTTATGACCTTCTCCATGGCTTTGATCGCTTTCAAACAAATCACTAAAACATGTCTCGCCAAATTACAATACTTAATTTTCTTTCCGATGTTAGATTTACTGTTGTACAAGTTAATGAATCGTGTCTCTTATTCTTAGAACAAAATGAATATGTGAGCCACTCCCTTGGTCTCAGGGCAGGTACTGTGTTTACACAACACCTACAAAAATGTTAATCATTATTACATCTTTTGTTACTCAACCCTTACATTCTCAAGTGCATTGCAACTGAATTGCATTGAATTGAATTTATTGTCACGGGTACCGAGGCACAGTGAAAAGCTTTGTCTTGCGAGCAATACAGGCAGATCACAGAGTTCAGTAGCATAGATAGTAAATAATAGGTAAACAGCGGCAAAAACAAAAACATAGGTCCAGGCGAATGTTAAGAGTTTGTGAGTCCATTCAGTCAACTGCTTGACATATTCAATTAACCTCATCATTCCTTGGTACCTTTCACATAGCCCTGTAATTTTCTTCCCCTTTCTAGTGATTATCCAATTCTGTTTTGAATGTTACGACAGGATCTCAGTCCAGAAAATTTCAGTTCACCTCTAACATCCAGAAGCCTGTGGGCAACGTTCCCTAATGTCTAAGGAAAGTCTAGATAGGAAACAGCAGGAGACCATTTAGCTCTGAGAATGTTTTACCATTCCATTAGGCTGTGACTGATGTGTACTTAATTGTTTGGTCTAACTTGATCTACACCCAATAAAAGTATGTTGATTCAGTTCTGAAAATGTAATTGACGCAGTATTCAAAATAGCCTTTTTTAAAAAGGCCCACTAATCTTTGTATGAAGGAGTCTTTCTTGATTTCACACCTGGAAACTTGGATAAGGGAATCTTTAATTATTTTCAAATCTATGGAATGATCTGCCAGAGGAATGTGTGGAGGTGGGTACAATTTCAACATTTTAAAGGCATTTTGATGGGTATATGAATAGGAAGGTTTTCGAGAGATATGGGCCAAATGATGGCAGATGGGACTAGATCAGTTTAGGATATCTGGTTGGCATGGGTGAGTTGGACCAAAGGATCTGTTTCCATGCTATATAACTCTATGAATCTAGCGATCTATTACGATGAATTCCCTGGACAGGTGGGACTCGAGCCTGGGTCTTCTGATCCACAAGCCAGATACTGCCTCTGTATAATGTTTGTGTAAAGATTTGCAGCTCGGGTGACAGTTGTCGTGGTTGTGGGTATGTTCGCCGAGCTGGGAAGTTGATTTGTAGACATTTCGTCCTCTGTCCAGGTGACATCATCAGTGCAGTGGAGCCTCCTGGGAAGCGCTGCGGTACTGTCTTTTCTGGAATTTATTAGGTTCCCTTCCTACTGCTTCCAGTTGTTTGTTGTAGTGGCCGGTATACTGGGTATAGGTCAATGTGCTTGTTGATGGAGTCTGTGGATAAGTGCCAAGCTTCTAGAAATTCTCTGGCTGTACTCTCTTTGGCTTGTGCTATGATCACTGTGTTGTCCCAGTTGAATTTGTGGTCCTTGTCATCTGTGTGTGGCTATTAGGGACAGCTAGACTTGGCGGTTAGTGGCTAGTTGGTGATGCTGATTGCTAGTTAAAAGGTAAAAACAATGACTGCAGATGTGGAAAGCAGAGTCTAGATTAGAATGGTGCTGGAAAAGCACAGCAGTTCAGGCAGCATCCGAGGAGCAATAAATCGACGTTTCAGGCAAAAGCCCTTCATCAGGCTGTATTCCTGATAAAGGGCTTTTGCCCGAAACGTCGATTTTAGTTGTCTGCTGGTTGTCCTATATAGTGTTGCGTGCAGTCTTTGCATGGAATCTTGTAAATTACGTTTGTCTTGCACATGATGTTTTATGTAAAGTATTGTGGCTAGTGAGTTAGGTCATGGCATGTCCTCATCATGTTGTTTGTCTGATAGACATTTGCGGACGAAGTTGTGCGGATATCCTTTCTAGGTGAATACTCTGTAGAGGTGTTCTTCTCTTGACAGCTTGGGAGTGCTGTAGTGTGTCGTTGCCCTATTGAACAGGAACTGACAGCTAGTCTTCTCCACCCACTGGGATCCATGACAGCCCATAAACTGACAGCCACACTCAGACAACAACTCACCAAGACAAAAGACCTTTTATTGATCATGTGCAAGACAAACGTAATTTACAATGCAAAGACTGCACACAACACTATACTGTATAGAGCAAACAGACAGACAACTAGGAATCAACATCCACAAACACTAACTAGCCACTAACCTCCACAATCAGATGTCCCCAAATACCTACACACACATGACAAGGACCACAACTTAGTGGGCGGCACGGTGGCACAGTGGTTAGCACTGCTGCCTCACAGCGCCAGAGACCTGGGTTCAATTCCCGACTCAGGCGACTGACTGTGTGGAGTTTGCACGTTCTCCCCGTGTCTGCGTGGGTTTCCTCCGGGTGCTCCGGTTTCCTCCCACAGTCCAAAGATGTGCAGGGTCAGGTGAATTGGCCACGCTAAATTGCCCATAGTGTTAGGTTAAAGGGGTAAATGTAGGGGTAGGGGTATGGGTGGGTTGCGCTTCGGCGGGTCAGTGTGGACTTGTTGGGCCGAAGGGCCTGTTTCCACCCTGTAAGTAATCTAATCTAATCTAATCTAAAACTTCAACTGGGACAACACAATGATCATAGGACAAGCTTAACAGAGGTACAGCCAGAGAATTTCTAGAAGCGGGACACTCATCCATGGACTCCATCAACAAACTCATAGACCTGGACCCAATATACCAACTACTACAAAGAGCAACTGGAAGCAGCAGGAAGAAAACCAAATAAATTCTAAAAGAGACAGAACAGCAGCGCATCACAGGAAGCTCCAAAGCACTGAAGATGTCACCTAGATAGGGCATGAAACGTCTACAAATCAACTTCCCAGCTCGGCTAACATACCCACAATCACAACTACCTCTGTACCTCAAGACCTTATGCCTTGACCCCATTTGGCCTATCTGATGAAAGCAGAGCAGAAATTCTCAGGGAACTCCACTTGCTTTATCCTTTCAATCAGAGGACACTCCCTCACTATCTGTCACATGCACCCTATCTCAATGACTAGTTTATGGTGCAAGGTTAACTTTAATACCATGCATTTTCATTTTTTCCCTGATAAATTACATTGGAGAATCTTCTAAAATACTCTGTCTCTGATGATCAATTCTCGTCATATTCTCACAGCTATGACTAAACAGACATTTCTGCAGTTACCTTTCTCCCACCCTTGCTTCTTAAATAACAGATGTACATTTGCAATTTTCTCACCAAAACATGACTCTTAAAGGAGCAATAGCGCTTTGGAAAATCGTGACTAATACATTGGTAATTTCCTCACTCATTTCTTTTAATACTCAGCGATGAGAACCATTTGGTCCTGGAGGCATGTTTATCTGAAGTGTATTTACCACTATTAATTTTCCTGAACATAAATAAACAGGATACAGAGTTCCTCCCCTTAATGCATTCTTATGTTTCCTTATTCCTAGTGTGTTGTCCAATTTACAGATATGAATAGGAAGGTTTTAGAGGGATATGGGCCAAGTGCTGGCAAATGGGACTAGATTAGTTTAGGATATCTGATCGGCATGGAGGAGTTGGACCGGGGGGTCTGTTTCCATGCTGTACATCTCTATGACTCTTAAGTGTTACATGATTGGCTAATAAGATGAGAATAAATGTTATGATCAAACCTTGCTAGTGCATAAGAGAGTGTCAAACAACATCCATGTGATTGAGTTTTGAAGAGTTGTGAAAAGCCACTGGACTGTGAACCTGTGGTATTAGCAGAGCCTTACTTTCTAGCATCCTACACTGGACACTGTTCTCAGTGGGCAGAAGCAGATTGTCAATAAATCAGGACACTGGGGAGGCCTCTCCTGGAGCATTCATTTCATAAGTGACAAACTTTAGTCATTGCATTTCCAGCAAACTTGCACAAGGGTGTAATACTTGCTGGGAAGGAAAGTTTACATCTCTTTCCCACATATTAAGTTTTATCCTTCCTGGTAGATTGTGCATATCTTCAGCTCCTTAATGAGTCACTAACAGAAGGATAGGGTGATTAACACTATTCTCGTATGTGCTTAATGCAAAGTACTGCTGAGCAGATGTTGTCTATTGTTTCAAAATTTTACGGGCTGTTTCAAACAATGTACTGTGGTAAGTCCTGACATATTGCACAAGACAATTGAGCAGTTTTTATCTGCAGCAACGGCAAAATGGGATTTCTCTTCAATGTGAAGAGGCACACACCTTAGTGCATTGTTAACAGGAGAAAAAGAAAACCAGGAACCGCAATACCACAGGTTAAAAATAAGTTACTTTTCGAGTAAAGGTTGGGTAACATTTTTGAAACTTGACCAGTGCTGTAACTTTATCTGAAGACATGCTGCCATTAAATAAAGTCGCCATAGCCTGGCCAGACTCAACAGAGAGAGGCAACTTGTGGTGGTTTAACCTGAGGGTCACCTCACATCAAGTGAAGGGAGAGTCTTTCATAGTAACCTTAACTGGTGGAAGAGATATACCCACATTGTTGGCATCACTCTGCTCTGCAAACTGGCCATCCAGCTATCTGAGCTAAGCAACCCCATTGTATTGGGCTAATGATGAAGAGACAAAGACCCAAAGTGTTACTTCTGCCTGCTTGTCTCCCCTCAGATGTTGTTAGACCTGCTGAGCATGTCATTATTTTCTGCTCTGATTGCAGATTTTATTTAGTATTTTCTGTACGTGTGTGTGTGTGTGTATGTGAGTGAGTGTGAGAGACTCCAGGTCAACTGCAGCCAAGATGTGGAGTCGGAGGTGACTGGTTGTTTATCAGAAGACCGTGGTTAACACTGATACCTCACAGCACCAAGGACCCAGATTCAATTCCAGCCTCGGATGACTGTCTGTGTGGAATTTGCACATTCTCCCCGTTTCCCGGGGTTTCCCGGGTTGCTCCGATTTCTTCCCACAGTCCAAAAGTGTATTGGCCATGCTAGATTTCCCTATAGTATCCAGGGGTGTGCAGGTTAGGTGGATTAGCCATGGGAAATATAAGAATGTCTACATCCCATGAAAAATAAAGCAAAAAAAACGCGACAGTTGTGAAAGCAGCAAGAATTTCCATACAGAAATTTCATAAGAATGTTCAGGATTTGCAAGCCAGCGGATTGCAAAACAGTCTGAATGTGGCTCCTCCTCTGTCAAGGGTTCACGCACCACAATATAATCACTATGAAATAGGAGCTTAGAGGCAACTACAGAGGAACCTCAATTATCTGGCATTCGATTATCCGAATATCAGATTACCTGGTAAAATCGCAAGATTCCGATGCTCGGTTAAACTATGTTAGCTGGTATTCGATTAACCAAATGAAATACTCCCCACCCATGTCCTTCGGATAACTGAGGTTCCTCTGTATTAACCAAGAGAGATAGCACTAATATGTAATGAGTTTTTAAAAGTGACAGCTCCCCGGAACAGGAACATTATTTGTTTTAATACAGGCCATAGCCGGAAGGTCATAGCCGGATGAAAGTCTGTTTAATTACCAATGCAACAACAACGTTTAGTGATATTTTCTAAACAACCTTGTCCAAAAGTGTTACAACACATCTCTGGAACAGGTGTGATTTAGAGATGCCGGTGTAGAACTGGGGTGCACAAAGTTAAAATCACACAACATCAGGTTATAGTCCAACAGGTTTAATTGGAAGCACACTAGCTTTCAGAGCGCTGCTCTTCCATCAGGTGGACAACCACCTGATGAAGGAGCATCGCTCCGAAAGCTAGTGTGCTTCCAATTAAACCTGTTGGACTATAACCTGGTGTTGTGTGTTTTTTAACTTGGAGCAAATGGGACTTGAATTCAGGCATCCTGGATCAGAGGCAAGGACACATCCACTGATTTGACATTGTTGCACAGCTTACACTTATATAATCTGTGCCAAGGCACTATACAAGTGTATTTTTTAAAAAAAACACTAAGCCACATAGTAGGTATCAGAACACGTGACGAAAATGATAGGTGTTAAGGAGCATTTTAAAGGGAGAGAACGAAGCAGAGGGACACATAGATTTAGGAAGATAATTCCAGAATTTAGGGCTTGGACAGATGAAAGCGTATCTCCCAAAAGCTAAGCAATTCAAATAAGTGATATGTAATAGGCCAGAATTAAAGGAACACAGAGGTTTTAAAGAATTTAAAATTTCTGCAGGGAATGTGCCCTCACCTATCTGGAATGTTTAGCAGAACAACTGCCAATGTCTGAAGTCTGAAACAGAAACACACAGCGAGTAGAGGGCTGAAGGTTGATCCAGTCAGTGTCTGAATAAACCTTTCTCAGGCATTAACCGACTGAATTTGGCCATCCACCTCAAAGAAAAGTTATTTTTAATCAACCTGTTCAGATATTATGACAGTTTCAGTACACGTGGGATTTGGAATCAAACCCCCTGCCCAGAGGGAAGCTCATTACTACTGTGCTGCAAGACCTCATTAAGCTATCCACTTATCTGTAAATGCTTGTATTTTATTTAACATTTTCACTTTCATTATTAAATTGACCATGTTACAGGGAAAAAAGACAATCAACATATCTGCATTTTAACCAAAGTCTCTTTAGCAGAAACATCAAGGTCCCGGCTTAAAAAATTAAATCATTTATCTTGGATATTAAACTACTTAAAAGTGTGTTGCATTTAAAGAAAAATGAAGGATTACTTCAGACTCATCAGAGTCTCCATATGGATATATTAATCAACAATTAGATAAGCCCTTAAACTATGGTCAAATAATATTTGCACTACGCTTATTGGAACCAGGAGCTTATAGGCTTGATAAGTGGGACATACAGTCCAAAAGGTCACTGCCATATTTCCAATTAATGTGGAATAGAGGTTTACTCTTACCACTATGCTTAAAACTGAAGACTGTCAAGTATAAGTCATCGATAAAATAACACCACAAAGATTCCACAAAGACTTGTAATGTCTGACTGTCAAGTAACATGTGTTCATGTGGTTTTTACTCTAGTAGAAAAGGTGAGTTTTTTTTTTAGTTGGCTGATAAGCACAATTGAAGCCAGGTTCAGTTACTCAGTTTACTTAGTAATCTTTCCCCCCATTTCCTTTCTAATTACCTACTCAGCATTTACTACTCAACTTTCTTCACATCAGATCAACCATTTAAAAAAAATGGGAGAAAGTGAGGACTGCAGATGCTGGAGACCAGAGTTGAAAAGTGTGGTGCTGGAAAAACACAGCAAGCCAGGCAGCATCCGACAGGCAGGAGAATCGACGTTTCGGGCATAAGCCCTTCTTCAGGAACCGATCAAACTCATTTCAGCAGGAGTGGAGAAATGAATATCAGTCAAAAGAATTGGCACTTGTCGATTCTGAATATTCACCAACATTGTACATTTTAAATTGACAGGCAGAAGGCTAATTTACATTTGGCAAAACCGAGGTCTGGGAAGAAACAGCAGACCCAAGAAGATAAATCAAAACAGATCGCTTTGCCATATCAAACAAAACCAATTGTCAAACATATATGCTGAAAAGGTCAAGGTCATTCAAAATAAATGAACCATTCACTTTTGAAGAATTATTGTTGGATGATTCTGTATGTTGGCTATTCATTTGTAGATATGCTTATGAGAAACTAATTGCATTTAAAGAGAGCCAGCAACACAGAGCTAAGTCAGAGATCTGAAAATCAACTCCTTTTCCCCAAAAGATTATGCAGCAGGTCAGGCAGCATCAAAGGAGCAGGAGAATCGACGTTTCGGGCATAAGCCCTTCTTCAGGAATTCCTGAAGAAGGGCTTATGCCCGAAATGTCGATTCTCCTGCTCCTTTGATGCTGCCTGACCTGCTGCACTTTTCCAGCAACACATTTTTCAGCTCTGATCTCCAGCATCTGCAGTCCTCACTTTCCCCTAAAAAATTATGCCCAGTTCATTGCTGATTAGTTGACACTTAACTTTTATGAATGCCTCTCACTTATAGTAATTACAACATTGAGAGAGATTTGGTTCTGAGAAGTGTGAAACAGTATTTAATATGCGCAGGCTGCTACGAGGCAGAATGCAAACAAACTGCGAAATTGAAACGGAACCCTTCAAAATTGGGCTTCTAGCCAAAATGATCCATTCCAACAAGGTTAAATTCACCAGCTAGATATGTACAACACATTGCTGGTTTACTAAGAATAAGGCAGTAAATAATATCACAAGTTGCCAAAAAGCCTTGTCAGCTTGATGCAAGATCCCATATTGCAAAATTGGAGACAACAGCAGAATAAAGGTGGCCTGACTAGAAATTATAGGATGTTTTATGTGAACTGACGCAGGCTTGTCACAGCCTGCATGAAGTCAGCTTGACAAACACGAAAAGGTGACTAGGCAATTACCTGGGAGCATTTTTACACAATACACTGTAACCATTGGAGGTTGAGCAATTCATCAACTTCACCAACACATTCCACCCTGACCTTAAATTTACCTGGACCATCTCTGACAACTCCCTCCCCTTCCTGGACCTCTCCATCTCTATTAATGACGACTGACTTGACACTGACATTTTTTACAAACCCACCAACTCCCACAGCTACCTGGATTACACCTCTTCCCACCCTACCTCTCGCAAAAATGCCATCCTGTATTCCCAATTCCTCCGCCTCCGCCGTATCTGCTCCCAGGAGGATCAGTTCCACCACAGAACACACCAGGTGGTCTCCTTCTTTAGAGACCACAATTTCCCTTCCCACGTGGTTAAAGATGCCCTCCAACGCATCTCGTCCACATCCCGCACCTCTGCCCTCAGACCCCACCCCTCCAATCCTAACAAGGACAGAACGCCCCTGGTGCTCACCTTCCACCCTACCAGCCTTCGCATAAACCAAATCATCCGCCAACATTTCCGCCACCTTCAAAAAGACCCCACGAGGTAGGGATATATTTCCCTCCCCAACCCTTTCCGCCTTCCGCAAAGACCGTTCCCTCTGTGACTACCTGGTCAGGTCCACGCCCCCCTACATCCACCCTCCCATCCTAGCACCTTCCCCTGCCACCGCAGGAACTGCAAAACCTGCGCCCACACCTCCTCCCTCACCTCTATCCAAGGCCCTAAAGGAGCCTTCCACATCCATCAAAGTTTTACCTGCAAATCCACTAATATCATTTATTGTACCCGTTGCTCCCGATTAGGTCTCCTCTACATTGGGCGCCTCCTAGCAGAGCGCTTTAGGGAACATCTCCGGGACACTCGCACCAATCAACCACACCTCCCCGTGGCCCAACATTTCAACTCCCCCTCCCACTCAGCTGAGGACATGGAGGTCCTGGGCCTCCTTCACCGCCGCTCCCTCACCACCAGACGCCTGAAGGAAGAACACCTCATCTTCCACCTCAGAACACTTCAACCCCAGGGCATCAATGTGGACTTCAACAGTTTCCTCATTTCCCCTTCCCCCACCTCACCCTAGTTCCAAACTTCCAGCTCAGCACTGTCCCCATGACTTGTCCGGACTTGTCCTACCTGCCTATCTCCTTTTCCAAGGAGAAAGTGAGGTCTGCAGATGCTGGAGATCAGAGCTGAAAATGTGTTGCTGGAAAAGCGCAGCAGGTCAGGCAGCATCTAGGGAACAGGAGAATCGACGTTTCGGGCATAAGCCCTTCTTCAGGAATGGCTTATGGCTTAAGGCTCTCTACCTTTATTCCTGAAGAAGGGCTTATGCCCGAAATGTCGATTCTCCTGTTCCCTGGATGCTGCCTGACCTGCTGCGCTATCTCCTTTTCCACCCATCCACTCCACCCTCTCCTCCCTGACCTATCACTTACATCCCTTCCCCCACTCACCTATTGTACTCTATGCTACTTTCTCCCCACCCCACCCTCCTCTAGCTTATCACTCCATGCTTAAGGCTCTCTACCTTTATTCCTGATGAAGGGCTTTTGCCCGAAACGTTGATTTCGCTGCTCCTTGGATGTTGCCTGAACTGCTGTGCTCTTCCAGCACCACTAATCCAGAATCTGGTTTCCAGCATCTGCAGTCATTGTTTTTACCTACCTGAGGAGAGGCCACCAAGACTCAATATCCAACATGTTGTTAAAATATAAGGGTATAACTGTACAAGGTTTCAGAGTAAGAACGAATAAACAACAAATGTATATGGTATTTCTCACATTCTCAGCTTATCTCAGTGCTTCGCAGTCAATCAAGTATTTCTGAAGTACGGTAAAATAGGAAACGCAGCAGGCAATTTGTGCACAGTGAAGTCACACAAATAGTAATAAGGTCATCAACCAGCTATTGCAAAACAAAGAACTGCAGGTGCTGAAGAGCTGAAACAATAATAGAAATTGTTGGGAGAAACTCAGCACTGGTAGCAATTATGGATTTCTCAATTAATATTTTATTTTATTGCTCTGAAGTCCTTTGTGTTATGCCTATACTTTTGAATGCACAGGTTCTGACCACAACATTGATGCAACAGAATTAGCTGCTCACACTCAGTTCTGCGACCTGCTGTCATTCAATCAGCCTACCACTTCATTCTCTCTCTCCTGAAGATCCTTGCTGCTCACTTTGCATAGTTCTACAAAGAAGGATTTTCTTCTGGTATGTTACCCATGTAGCTATTTAGCGCATGTGCTTTAAATTATTTGTATAGTGTCATAGATTCTTAGATATATACAAGCACGGAAACAGACTCTTCGGTTCAACTCGTCCATGGCAACCAGATATCCTAAATACATCTAGTCCCGTTTACCAGCACCCGACCCATATTCCTCTAAACCCTTCTTATTCATATATCTATCCAGATGCCTTTTAAATGTTGTAATTGTGCCAGCCTCTACCAGCTCATTCTGTACATGGACGACCCCTCTCACCCTAAACCTGTGCCCTCTAGTTCTGGACTCTTCCACCCCAGGGAAAAGACCTTGTCTATTTTACCCTATCCATGCCCCTCATGATTTTATAATATTCAATAAGGTCACCCCTCACCCTCCAATGCTCCAGGGAAAAAACCTTATTCAACCTCTCCCTATAGCTCAACATCCTTGTAAATCTTTTCCAAACCCTTTCAAGTTTCACACCATCCCTCCCATAGCAGGGAGACCAGAATTTCATGCAGTATTCCAAAAATGGCCTAACCAATATCCTGTACAGCCGCAACATGACTTCCCAACTCCTATACTCAATGCACTGACCAATAAAGCCAAGCATACCAAATGCCTTCTTCACTATCCTATCTACCTGCATATAATGCTCTTTATGTACTAAAAGGAACAAAAGCATTGCACAGGAACATTACAAATCAAAGTATGACATCAATATCTTCACAGGAGATATTAGGTCAGACGGCCTAAACCTTGGCCAAGTAGATAGGTTTTAAGATATTCCTTACAAAAAGAGGCTTAGTGACGGAGTGAGTGTATTCCTATTCCCATGATGAGGATCCTGGCAAACTGAAGGCATGGACACCACTGATTAAAACTAGGAAAGTGGACTGATTAAAATTAGGAATGCTCAACAGGCCAGAATTAGAGAAGCTGCAACAACTTGGAGGAGAATGGGGCTAGAGGAGATTATAGAGATAGGGAATGTCAATAGACAAACAGAAAAATCATATCCTGTGTTTTTTTAGGCAATTCAAACTGTGGTTTCAGGATATAGATTGGGATTACAAATCTAGCCCAATTTCCAATTCCTAATCCAGAGGCATGGAACAACATCATAGTGTTTCCTGGTAGGACAACTCGTGGAGCACTGGACTTTTCAGACTGGCTCAAATCTGTAGTTTACTGCCTCAAAGGGTTCCCTAGTTTCTGATCATCCAAATGTGCTATAGGTTACCATTTGTAAGGCATGGCCTTGTTCGGACTGCTCTGGTTATTTTCACCTTCGAGAATGGGACTTAGCCACAGGTTAGGAATATATATCGGACCATAATATATACTTATCATTTTAAAATTTCTTTTACAATGAATAATTAAATGAGTAATTATATTTTAAAGGCTTATTAGTAACATGGAGGATAGAAAAGTTTCCATTTTTTCTGTACATGCTCTCTCTGTGTTACGGGTCCCTGAACCCTGATTTCAGTCTAGAGAGTAAATCAGCTTTGAACATCTACATTGCTCCATCATGATTCATTGGTGACTACAATTTTTCCTTTCCAATGAAGTGATCAAATTCATCCCAAGAAAGAAATATGCATGAATATGTTTTCACAATAAGGAAGTGGTGCAGAGTTGGGCCTTGGGTATTAATTTCCAGCTCTTGGACTGTCCATATTATTTTATTCAGAAATCATGCAATACGTTTAAAGAGACAGCCATCTTCAGTGCTGAATTTTCTGACTGCAGTATTTTAAAGATTTTAAAGGATCATAAGACACAAAATTTATAGTAAAAGATCAAAGTGTCATTCAACTGATGCAATGTATTGAACAAACCTAGATTGTTAAGTCTTTAATCACTTAGAACGGGGATCTGACTTTCAAATACCACTTGGTGTTGAGTGATTTTTAACTTGGACTAGAAAGGTCACAGATTCTAGCTCTGGTCAGTAACAAATTAGTCATCAAATAACTTACTGCCAAAGATGATGGCTAAAGATGTGTCAGTTAGGGTGGGATCAGGTTTGCAATTGATGCTTCCCATGATTAAATCTTATTCATTCATGAGGGCATCACTGTATGGGCCAGCATTATTGCCGAGAGGGCAGTTAAGAGCCAGCCACATTGTTGTGGGTCTGGGGTCACATGTAGGCCAGACCAGGTAAGGATGGCAGTTTCCTTCCCTAAAGGACATTAGTGAACCAGATGGAGTTTTCCAACAATTGACAATGGATTCATGGTCATCATCAATCTTAATTCCAGATTTTTATTGAATTCAATTCTACCATTTGCCATGGTGGGATTTGGACCTGGGTCCCCAGAATAACCAACTAACATTCACAGTCAAGACTTAATCATGAAGAGGGTTACTTTAAACATTTATTGGAGAGTTGCTGGCTCCCACAGAAATTAAACTGGATTACCAACATGAGGCAAGAGCAAACCTTACTTTCATTTTTGCTGTTTCAGAACCATTGCATTTATTCAGGCTAGTGAGTTAAAGATGGCGTGGGAGGGACTTCTTTTGAAATTTGTGGGTAGAACAAAAAGCAGTGACTCCTCCCGCAGTTGCACACATTCGTGGCATTGTTTCAAAGATTATATGCGCTGGGTCAGATTAGTGTATTCAAGGCGAACACACTATCTAGTTCCATCTTGATTAGATCTACGCTTGAATGGAGTTACCTAGAATATATAAGATAAGAAAATGCAACGTTGTCACATTGAGTATGAGGGCTAGCCTACAAGAACATATTAATCATTTCAAAGTATTAGATATGTGGTAAACCAAAAGAGCAGCACCACCCATCGAAAGATTTTTTAAAAATCTCGTAGCCTATTTTCTCCAGAAGTGTGTTTGATATATCGTGTCTTCTGTTCAGACTCCGAGATGAAGAGGAATAAAAAGAGTAGATGTGCATTTTCACATTCATCCACGTTAGGAGAAGGGTGTATGTTGTATTTTCCTCCTGTTATATTTTGAAGCCCATTTTTGCTCCCCCCTAGTGCACCAACCCAGATCCTCCTCCTCCCTAATTATATTGCAAAGAGGGCAAAGTCACAATCATTAAGAATGAAGTAAATGATATGGAGGGAGATAAGTGATTATGAAAGGAAAATAGAGAATTTGAAATGGGATCATACAGCTAAAGGAGTTTATAAAGATTGACACTGAGGTATACCCATGGAGCAAAGTTATGGAGTTGAAAGTAATGAGTATTTTAAGAAAGAGAGGATTCTTGATTGGAAACTTCACAGAAGGTCAAATTAGTTGTCACAGTTGCAAAGAGCAGGTTGGGTAAGCTGGAAAGTGTAGAGGTAGCCAAAGCTTCAGTCTTCTCAATGTTTCCCTGGAAATTGAGGCCCATTAAAGAGTTCTTGTCAGGAAAGCACTTTGGGTTTCAGGCATTGCTTCAACTGTATGCTCTTGCCACTGCCTCTATTTCCCTCCCTGGCAACTTTCTCAAGTTCCACCAATCCCTTGATCCTGAATTGAGCTTCTGATTCCACATGTTGCTCACCACAAAGATCTTCAACCTCAATCTCTGTTCTAATATCTATATACATTCCTCAGTCCATTGTTTACAAAACTGTTATCCCTGCCTCAATTGTGAACACACCTCATGAAGCCAGTACTCTCCCCAGCTGGCCTTTCATTAAGCACCAAAACTCTTCTGAGCATATCGTCGCCAGCAAACAAATCACAATAGCAGTATCTCAGTCTCTGCTGATTGCATTTGGTTGCATTTGCTCAATGTCACATTTTAAAATTCTCACCCTTATGTCTAAATCCTCACCTGATCTCACCTTTCCATCCCTATGTAGTGTCTTGTCCCCACTATTAAGCTCTCCATCTGTCTCTGGTCTTTTTTCCTTCACTTCACTATTATGGGCCACCTGATGAAGAAGCAGCGCTCCGAAAGCTAGTGCTTCTAATTAAACCTGTTGGAATCTAACCTGGTGTTGTGTGATATTTAACTTTATTATGGGCCTTGTATTGAGCTACCTAAGTCTCACTTATAAATTCCCTTAGTCTACCCTTCTTCTCTTATCCTCTTAAGGCTTCCTTAAATCCCACCTCCCCAACCAATCTACATGAGATTAGTTTAAGATACAGTGCAGCATCTTGTTTTTCATTATTATATGGAAAGCAAAATATAAACACCACTGGTTATTAATAGCTTGCAGGCCACAAGATATCAACTGACGCTTGAGTGGTAAGTGAAAGTCTTTTTCAGTATCATTCTGAGTGATAAAATTCACTGTACACCAAAGAATTTAAAAGCTGCCTTAAATTAGTCAGAAATTAAGGACACCAATACTGAAATACAGAGTGAAAGAAGAGAGACCCTGAAAAGATTGTAGACAGCCATAACCAA
Organism: Chiloscyllium plagiosum; assembly: GCF_004010195.1. Taxonomy (NCBI): domain Eukaryota; kingdom Metazoa; phylum Chordata; class Chondrichthyes; order Orectolobiformes; family Hemiscylliidae; genus Chiloscyllium; species Chiloscyllium plagiosum. The sequence goes on along the minus strand of NC_057733.1, from coordinate 43,811,200 downwards.
GATTTTCTATTTGGTGGTCAATATGCGTTTAGCACTTGTGGACAATTGTTACCACCAGAATTATTTTTTTTTACTGTCAGTGGTAAGCCTAATATTTGCATTTAAAAACATTTTTTTATTGACAATTCACATGTGTTAACCTCTGAAACTGTGCGTGTGCAGATAAGGTGCAATAATCACCTAGTTTAGATATAACACTTCGGTTGGATTGGAGATGGGAGTAAATCAGGGAAAGTAATAGTATTTTGGAATAGAATGATACAATACAGGAGTAGACTGTTCAACTCATTAGGTCTGTGCTGGATCTTTGAAAGAATTCCAATTAAACCTATTTGTTGTGCTTCATTGTAGTTCTGTAATTTGTTTCCACTTCCAAGAACTTATCTAATTCTCTTTTGAAAGTTACTGAAACAGATAACAAAACCGTTCCAGACAGTGCATTCCAGATCACCAGAACTCACTGTGTAAATGGCATTCTCTTCTCAAAATCTCTGGTTCTTCTGTCAATTATTCTAACTCTGTATCCTTTGGTTACTGATCTTGTTGTCAAAAGTTTATTCTCATTTATTTGCACAAATCTTTTCATGATTTTCAACCATGTTACCAAATCTCTCTTTCACCTTATCTGCTCCAAGAACCAATCCAGTTTCTCCCTGTAGCTGAAGTCTCTCATCTTTGGTAACATTCTAAAGAATCTCCTCTGCTTCCTCTCCAAACCCTTGATGCTCAGAACAGGCCACAATACCCCATTTGGGACTTAGCCAGTGTAAGACATTTATGAAGCTATTTTAGCATAAATCCTTTCCCTTCTGATCTATGCTTTGATAAGTAAAGCAAAGGAGCCTGTATCCCTTTAAACAGTTTCCTCAACTTCTTCTGAAATAACTTCCCTTGTCTTTTACTGTGCAGAGATACAACTTGAGCTCTGCCCTACAATGAAACCTGCCTCCATTAACAGGAAGCAATTCTATTTCCCCCACTTTCCTGTCCATTTATCCGTTTTTCTTCCTTCCAAAGGCAAGGTGAGTACAGTTTTATGGGCACTGATGTTTGGATACATGTTAAGAGGAAATTCTTTATGCGTCAGCCTAAATGAGAGCCAACACAGGTTAGTCACCGCCTTAAACATCACATCAAGCCTAAGTATGTGTCTACTTGACCTCTGCAAATAGAAATGGCAATGAAATGCAGAAACCATTGACTTTCCCCCCTCTCAATCAGGTTTGTGAACCCAATACAAGCTGATAATTTCATTGTGCATTCCCTATGTCTAGGTTGGAATTTATATCAAGGAAATAAGGTAGCATCCCTACCTTTGAGCCAGAAGACCTGGTGTAAGTTCCATCTGCTGCAGAGATGGGCCATAACATCTGAACAGATTGATTAGAATATATAAACAAGGAAACAGTCTATTACACTCAATTGGTCTATACTAGTCTTCCTTCTTCCCATCCAATCAGAATATGCTGCCATTCCTTCCTTTCTCACGTACTTACTGATTTTGCCATTAAGTGCAGTTGTGGTAATTGTGTCCATGTGGTAGCAAGTTCCACATTTTGACTAGTGTTTCAGTAAACAAGTTTCTGAATTCCTTATTCTGTTTATTAAAGGCTAACTGATGACTCCTGATTTTGGAGTCAGTCACAAGTGGGAACATCCTTCTTAAATCTAATTGGCCTGATATTAAAATTATGTTTTGGTAACTGTATTGTTGGTCATCTCAGTTCCTTGATAATTGATGTTTTTCAGGTTCTACTATATGGTATTTTATTGAATTATTTAGACTGTGTTTAGGTCTATCACTGTTTAAAACTAAAATGCATTAATTTAACTAACACGTTTAAGAATTAGGCCCTAAGTCAATATAAAGTTTATTTTTTAAAGAGATTTTTTATTAAATTTTTCTTTCTTTACAAAACCATAAAAAAGGAAGATAAATTACAACATCAGAAAACATTATTCTATACACATATAACAATGAAAAAAAGGAAAAAACCCAGAACAGCAGCAACAATACACCCAAAACACAACCACACTCGTGCAAAGCAGACAAATCAATAAAGGTAGTTATGAACAACTGAACAAGCAAATAGCTCAGCACAACAAAACATTAGCCCTCGACGTCCATGAACACTAAGTATTGCACATAACATATTCTGAATTCTTCCTTCAAGGACATCAAGTACACTAAACCAGAATGCCATGGCTACACGAAAGCCCTAGTTAAAATGGCAGATAAATCTGCATCCAAGTAGACCAGAAAGGGCTGCCATATCCTATAAAGTTTTCTATTTTCTGATGCACCATATTCGTGAAAATGTCTAGAGGGATATGTTCCAAAATAAGCCTACGCCAAGCCAGCAGACCCAGGGGAGTTTCAGAAACCCAACACATTAAAATATTTTCCCTAGCGCAAAAACTGAGGAAAGTAAACGTTTTTTCTCCATGAGCATCCAAAGAAGGTACACTGGGTATGCCCAGGAGGAGAGAGATAGAGTTCATCTTAACCTCGGCCCTCAAGACCCTCCCTATAACCCCTGCCACAGAACTCCAATATGTACAGAGCCTGTAGCAGGACCATAAACAATGAGGGAAAGCATCGATGTTTATCTTACACCTACGACAAAAGAGGGATGCTCCCACCTTAAACTGTGAAAGATGGTCTGGGGCCAGATGCACCCTATGCAAAATCTTTGACTGTATGGCATGGGACCTGTTACAAATCAAGATCTTCTTCACATTCTCGTAAACGTACCCCCATGCCTCCATAGAAATTTCAACCCTTAAATCCCTCTCCCAAACCCCACAAAGCCACTCAATGTCTTCTGAAGTATTTACCCCCATTTGATGACATTTTGGACATATTAACTTCCCTCTGCTGCATTATCCTGCATGCCTTAACTGTATTAACAGTACTAATAACAATTGGCTTACAGCAATATCCCATGACCATCTTCATTTTATCTAAGAATAAAAGGCAGATGAGGGGACATTTTGTCTGGCAAGCCTCAATATCGAGCCACATTGATGCCTAGTCTTTACAGGCCCAATCACTAACAAATGATGGAAGAAAACTTAATTGGTATCTTCAAAAATCTGGGAAATCTACTCCCCCCAACCCATGAGACAACTGTAGTTTTGACAACTTGATAAAAGGCTGTCTACTGCACCAAATAAAACAGCTAAACCATCCATTAAGTCTCTGGAATATTTGCCTTGGGAAAATCAGAGGAAGTTTTTGTACAGGATAGAGCAAACAGGGGAGATAGCCGGCCTAGCCAGGATATTGGAAGCGCTTTCCATCACTGAAAATCTTGCTTAATCCTGTGCACTAAGTGAGCAAAGTTGGCCTTAAACAACTGATCAAAAACAGGGGTAATACAGATGCCTAAATAAGAAAAACCCTTCTGTGACTATTTGAAGGGGAACCATAGTTCACCCTCCACCTCAAATATTCTCCAAAGACTCCCCATAGGCATAGCTTTCGATTTTGAGAGATTAACCTTATAGCCTGAAAAAGCAGACAAATGAATTAATGCATTGTATAAGATGGGATACCGAAACCTGTGGATTCAACAGAAAAACCAGAACATCATCTGCATACAATGCGATCTTATGCCACTTAGATCCTACTTTTGTGGCGATTATATTAGGATCCCTATGAATCGCCTCTGCCAGTGGCTCAATCACCAACGTGAAAAGTAATGGTGAAAGGGGACAGCCTTGCCAACTGCCCCTACAAATATCAAAATTACTAGACCTCACACCATTGATGAGAACCGCCGCCAGGGAATCACCATAGAGGCCGCTCACCTACCTAATAAAAAGCTACCCCAATCCAAATCACTTAAAGACGTAAAAAAAAGGTATGGCCACTCAACCCGATCAAATGCTTTTTTTGCGTCTAAGGAGACCACTAATCCCTGAACCAAATGCCGTTGACAAGATTGAATCACATTCAGCAACCTCCTGACATTATTAGAGGATCTAAGGCCTTTTATAAAGCCAGTCTGATCGCCCCTAACAATGGAAGGCAGCACAGTTTCCAATTTTTACTCGGAAGCCTTGGACAAAATTTTAAAGTCAGAGATCAGAAGTGAGATGTATCTACAAGTGGCACATTCCTCTGGAGTCTTCCCCTTCTTCAGAAAGAGAGAGATATTAGCCTCTCTCAAGGATGGTGGGAGACGATCATGGCTGAATGATTCATTATACATGTTCAGCATTAGTCCCAACAATATACTTATAAGTTCCTTATAAAACTCACTGGGGAGACCATCAGGGCCAGCCACCTTCCCATTCTGCATCTGTATCACAGCCTCCTGTACTGTTAAAGGGGCGTTAAGAGGCTTGCTTAGGAGTGACACTTGGAAGATCCAAGTTTTTCAAGAAAGACTCCATCTTAGCCCATCCATCCTCACAATGCTCAAACTGGTATTGCTCAAGGTAGAATTTCCAAAATGCTGCACTGATCATTTTAGTTAAAAATCACACAACACCAGGTTATAGTCCAACAGGTTTAATTGGAAGCACACTAGCTTTCGGAGCGACGCTCCTTCATCAGGTGACAATCACCTGATGAAGGAGCGTCGCTCCGAAAGCTAGTGTGCTTCCAATTAAACCTGTTGGACTATAACCTGGTGTTGTGTGATTTTTAACTTTGTACACCCCAGTCCAACACCGGCATCTCCAAATCATGATCTTTTTAGAGTCACAAGTGACCATCCCATTTCATCCCCGATTGAGGTAATGGACTGGGAGGCATTCTTTCTCTGAACAAGATATGCTAGGTACCTGCCCGGCTTGTCACCATGTACAGTCGCTGTTTCTTAAAGGAGTGTCCTTTCCTTGCTGTCTGTGTAAGCACAGAGTTCACCACACAGTGGACCAGATAAAACCCACACAGACACGGGGAGAATGTGCAAACTCCACACAGACAGTTGCCTGAGGTGGGAATTGAACCCGGGTCTCTGGCGCAGTGAGGCAGCAGTGCTAACTGCTGTGTCACCGTGCCTCCCAGTAGACTGTGGAGAATGTGTTGAATGGCCTCTAGGCATTCTATCCACTGTGGAGTCCATAAGGTGATTAAAGTCTCCCCTTATTTCTTTTACATATTACATGTGCATCTTTTTTGTAAAACTGAGTTCTGCACATTTAATCTTTTTTTAATAAACTAAGTTCAACTCAGTCAATTTGAACTGTATTGAAAAGTGCTCCAGAAACACTGGGAACTATTTTCTCATCAATTCTCTTTCATTCCAGTCACAGAGTACAAGATTTTCTTTCAGAATCAAAAAGATATCAATTTCATCAGTTACTATATTGAAAATTATTTCATGGTGGACAATACTGTAAACATAGAGCCACAGCTCTGTCACTGAGACACCTTATTTGAATGCTAATTGGGACAAACAAGAACATTTGATGAACCGAAGTGAAATGTGATAATTAAATAGCAAGTACTGATAACTGAAAGTGTGAGGGATGACTGAGAGGACAGGACAGGAGATAAAGGAGCTGCAACTGTTGGGGTCAGGGAGCCATTGCTGCCTTTGAGCTTACAACCTCAACATTTCAGAGTTGTGATTCCACTTGAGGTCCCAACCTCCAATTTGGGGAGCTCTGATCTAAACTGACTTTTCTGACAATCTCTCAAATTCCAGGAGAAGGCTCAAGTGTTGTCCATCTGACTCCTGTTATCTACAAATTGCACTTGTTTGTCACACTACAAAGAGATTCCTGATAAAACTGCACAGAGGATGTGGCTGGGTTACTGGACACACAGATTATTTGAGAATTAGGTTTTTTTGAAACTCCAACTTCTGTCTTTTTTAGATTGCAATAGAAATATCATTTAGCAGTTTTATCCAACATTTCACCTTTGAAGTACTTTCTAAACTGTTTTTACACATATGTCTTATGGTAGCAAGAGTTAATTAAATATACTGTACAAAAAAAAACTTTTCAGCATTGAACAAAGAACAGTGACATAAAATTAAGGGTAGGTAGCTTTGTGTGAAGTCCTGGGACTATCCAAAGATCACAATGACTCCTTTGCTGTTCTTCCTGAAATTCAACACACAATAGCGGCACAGTGGCTCAGTGGTTAGCACTGCTGCCTCACAGCACCAGGGTCCCAGGTTCAATTCCAGCCTTGGGCAACTGTCTGTGTGGAGTTAGCACATTCTCCCCATGTCTGTGTGGGTCTTCTCTGGGTGCTCCGGTTTCCTCCCACAGTCCAAAGATGTGCAGGTAAGGTGAATTGGCCATGCTAAATTGCCCATGGTGTTAGGTGCACTAGTCAGAGGGAAATGGGTCTGGGTGGATTACTCTTCGGAGGGTCGTTGTGGACTGGTTGGGCCGCACTGTAGGGAAGTTAATCTAATCTAGCTGTGTTACCATAATGGCAGCTTTTTAAAATATTACACATTCTGTAAACATCCAGCGCTCCAGGAAAATATCAAAGAACTAAATTGGCAAACCTTCTAAACTAAATCTAATCTAAATAAAGTAAAAATAAAACGTATTGGTAATGCACATTTATCAGATTTATTAATCAGAAAAGTCAGTTAGTTCAGATGGTTGGACAGCTAGTTTGTAAAGCAGTGTGAGGTTCAATTCCTACACTGGTTGAGGATACCATGAAGGTCTAACCTTCTTGACCTTGTCTGAGGTGTGGTGAACTTCAGGTTAAATTCACCACTAGTCCCCCTAATGAGAGCTCCCCTATGGTCCTCTAGTGGCTTTAATCGGAAAGGTCACAGAACTGAACATTCTACCTTTGCTTCTCTTTACAGATCTGCTAGACCTGCTGAATATTTTCAACATTTGTTGTGGTTCTGTTCGCCAAGCTGGGAATTTGTGTTGTAGACGTTTCGTCCCCTGTCTGGGTGACATCCTCAGAGCTTGGGAGCCTCCTGTGAAGCCTATGAAGCTTCACAGGAGGTTCCCAAGTACTGAGGATGTCACCTAGACAGGGGACGAAACGTCTACAACACAAATTCCCAGCTCGGCGAACAGAACCACAACAACGAGCACCCGAGCTACAAATCTTCTCCCAAAAATTTCCAATATTTCTTTTTCAGAGAATCCCTACAATATGGAAACAGGACATTAGACCCAACACGTCCACACCACCTCTCTGAGGAGTAACCCTTCAAAACCCTATCCTATCACTCTACATTTACGCCTGACCATTGCACCTAACTTATACACACCTGAGCACAATGGGCAACTTAGATTGGACAATTCACCTAACCGGCACATCTTTGGATTGTGGGAGGAAACCCACGCAGACACGGGGAGAAATGTGCCAACTCCACACAGACAGTTGTCCGAGGGTGGAACTGAACCCGGGTCCCTGGTGCTGTGATGCAGCAGTGCTATCCACTGAGCCAATAGTTTCTGTTTATATTTCTTCCATCTGCAATGTTTTGCTTTTGATATTTTTATCATTTCATACAGAAAGTCACTACTTTTTAAAAAGTCCTTTCTAAAAGGATGGCAGAAATATTTTCTCAAACTTGTAAATTCAAACTATAGCCCACAGAACAATACAAGCCAGAAAGTCCCACCTCCAATTTTGCTTCTGGGTCTGTTGCACTCTGCTCCTACTTAATGTTGTTGGATTTTTGAGGGGAGGCTCTGGCAATTTGGCACTGATCTCCCTCAGTGCTGAATGAACTTTGAATCTGTAGCATGCATTAACACAGCAACTGCACTGTCTTGCATTGTCCCCAAAGTGAAACATTATTGAACAAATATAGGCTGACTCAGAGTGCTGAGGTTGGTGGTCTCAATCTGAGTACTGAGAATTTATGTTTCACAGGTCCTCTGGAATTTGTGGAGGTTAACAGTCCAAGATTAGTATAGTGTTGTTGAAAATAGGTGCAAAGCTGAGACTGTTTCTCACTAAATGTGTCCAATTATACTTCACAATCAACATGCGTGCAAAATACCACGAACATCCAATTAATCTCCAAATGCAGCCAGAATTCCATGGTGCATGCCTAAATGGCCAAGAAAGGCAAATCTCTAAACAATGTGAAGAGATGGTTTATACATTGTGTATATAGAAACATGCATGTGGGAACACATGGAAAAAAACTGAAATGTACACGATTTTTTGAAAAACTGATAGCATCAGTAGTTTGGGCTTCAAGTAACCAAAGCTGAGGGGGTGGAGAAACCTATAGCACATCTACATGAACAAGTGTTAAAAAAATTTCATAATGAACACTTTAGAACTACCAGAATAGAACAGGAAAACCAAATCATGTTACCTACAAACTGTGAAAGCCGAATACATAGTGGAAAATATTTTTCTTACTTTGAGGCAATGATTTTCCATGCTAGTGGTTGGGGGGGGGGGGGGGTTCCAGATTCAGTTCTTATTCTAATTGTCACCATCATTGGGTACAGAGCAATTTTTCACAGAAGATCTTTGTTAAAATGCTTCCACTGTAAAATAACATATTCCTCCTCATGTTCAATGTAAAATAAATTACTCAGGAATGCATTCCTGATAGAAAGAGCTTAAAGGTAATTAAAGGAATAAATTGGGAGATGTTTCTATTTCCGGATAGAAAATTGCTTAATATTACTTACTTATATTTTATTTACAACAACTTTGTCTCTACCCTCACACCCAGATTGTCCACCATCTCAAATTAAAGTTTTCTTGAAGTTACTAATTTTGCACTTTTAAGGTGCATCAAAGACTACACCATAGGTTCAGCAGCAACTTCTTGCAATAACGGAGCAGGAGCAGCCACTCAGTCCTCCAAGTCTCCTCTGCCATTAATTATGATCATGGATGATCATCCAACTCAATAGCATAATCCTGCTTTTCCCTAGGTCCTTTGATCTCTTTAGGCCCAAATTATATCCAACTTATTTTTTAAAACATAAAAACTGAAAAAATGACTGCAGCAAGTGAATAGTTTGATTTCTGAACTGCAGCATGGACATTATCATATGATAATTTTACACACTTGTACTTTTGCAAACAGTTACTGATAATGCCTGAATCACTGAACACACTTAACAGGAAGGACACACGAAAAAAAGTATGTACATTTTCATGTTTCTACAGTGATTATTATATAGAGTAGCAATCAGGTTGATACGTGTTACTATTGTAGGTGAACTCCAAATTTGCAAACTTACCTGCTTTTAATTCAGATGGTGCAATATCAATTTTTCACACTTCTATATGAATATATGTATGAAGGGAAAGCTAATTTATTGCACTGTAAGGATTAAATAATTACTTTAAAATTCTTCCTACAAAACAACTTTTGATATGAAAAGAAATGCATCATAAACAGCCGTCAGATATTATTTGAATCTAAAGAGATGGTGTACTTCTTGCAAACATTGGCTAGTTGTCTAAGAGGATGGACAACATGGTCACAGGTCTTCACAATACACTCTGTCAGCTACCGCAATCTGATCCATTGCATCAATTAACATCTGGAGACTGTTTTTATTTCAAAAATATACTTTACACATAAAAATATACATTTAATGTGGAGGTGCCAGTGTTGGACTGGGGTGGACAAAGTTAAAAATAATACAACACCAGGATATAGTTCAAATAAAGCTGTTGGACTATAACCTGGTGTGTTATTTTTAACTTTATATACATAGTCACCAAAGAACTTTGGTTCTGTACAGTAGCATATGGAGAAACAAATAAACACTGGAGTTTGACTCTATCCAATCAGCAAACCAAAGGCATTTCTTACTTATACAAGGCTATATTTATAGTCAGTTCTGCTATAACGCAGTAGTCCCATTCACATGCAATTCCGTGTAATGAGAAAGTGACGTAATAGCAGCACCACTTAAAATAAGGGGGTCGGAATCGCGTTATAACCAATATACGCTTTAAAACTTTGTGCTTAAGAAACAGAGTCCCCAATTTGTCAATTGTGTTACCGTGAATTTGTGTTACTGAAACATGCGTTATAGCAGAATGACCTGTACATTTATTTGAGGTACAGGGGGATCTGATAACTGTACAGTCCCCTATTTAACTTCAGCAGGAATAGGCTCACTACATCTGCACGAGCGAATATTTACAGATTCTTCAAAGTGTTGCTGAGGTAAGAGTCCAAAAGGAGTGGCAATAATTCTGTTTATAAAAGGAGATCTCACTCCTCAGTTCAGCTTCCTATCTCTTTGCTTTTCTTTACTCCTTTCATTCTCTCCTTTCAATGTGCCCTCACCTCCCCAGTCCCCTCCAAACCTTGGCTGAGGCACACATGTTAAACTGTACTGATTGCTTGATTATTTAAGTCTTTGATACCATCTAACCCTAGAAGCCCACATGGTCTGAATCCGATTGCTCGAATTTGCTATTCAATTTAACATTCCTCCTATCTTGATCTAATGACTAAGTTAAACACAGGTGGAAAGGCTTCTGAAGGGCAGTAGTCATGTCTCTCAGCCAGGAGGTCCAGGTTCAAGTCCCACCTACTCCAGAGATGTGTAATACCTTCTCAAAACAGGTTGATTAGAAAATATCTAGTCAGAGTTGGAAGTCCAACATGTTCTGAACTTAGCGAGGAAACAGGACTGGTCAGCATCAAAGCCCCCAGGAAGGGAAGAAAAAGAACTGGCCAGATTTCATGTCCTGATTATTATCAGTTTGTCCCTGTCCAAACCAAGTAGGCTGAACATTCCCCTCCCAAAAGCTGTGAGGGCAAGATGGTCGTCAGTTTGTCGTTGTTAAGATCCCCACTGCCTTCCTAACTAACTACTGCTTCTGGCCCACAACCAATTAAGACCCTTAAGTGGTCATGTGATGACTACTTAAGGCCCTCTTCAGGTTACTGTCACAATTCACTTCTATTGCTGGCAGGTGGCCTTCCAAACTGACTGCTGAGTTTTGGGTGGTGGGTTCAATATGTGCGAATCTAGGGATGATCAGGGGCATGAATGTAGGAACATGGGGTAGACCACTGAAGGCAAACTCCTGCTCTTCCCTTTGACACTCCAATTCCCATTTCCACACATTTCCCAGCATGCGTCCCTGAAAGACGTAGCTCCTCTGCCCACTGCTCCTGGATTTGCAGGTTGCTATGCCTCCAGCAGCTACAGCCTCTGACGTGGTGTTGCGGCTGAGTGGCTGCTGGGCTTTGCTTGGCCAGGACACCATTGGGTGGGGCAGGATGCCACTGTCTTGGGAAATGAACCTGGTGTAATGTCCACCAGATGACTGCCTTAGGGCTAATAAGCACATGATCCAGTGGACTTTCCCATTCACAGTGGTGGGTGAGCCCCAATCGCTTGTACACCTGCCACCACACTTGGACTGAAAAGCAAAAGATTCTGCTTTGTGAATGCCAAGTAAATGCAACCAAACTGAATACTGCTGCCTCGACAGCCAGCAATCTCATGTGAATAATAGTAAATTACAAGAGGTACTGAAGTGTAAACCTTCAATGTCCCAGCCAAGGGAAGGAAAAAGAACCAGGGCAGTGGATGAAACAAGAATTGGAAATGTGATGGTAGGTTGCTCACACAGATCTCCTTCAGTTTGGGATATGTTGCTGTTTTCAGCTATCTTTACACAATGAACTGTGTGCAGTATTGCAGGCAATTAGTGAGGGAAGCATAATGTTTATCAATTTAAAATAAATGAGAGTTTGGTTCAGTAGGTTTTTCCAGCGAGTAGATGAAACTCCCCATCTACAAAGGGTAAAAGATTAATGAGATTTCTCTTCCTGATTGCTGACCAGTGTTCCAGATTGTACATGTTCAGAATGCGAAGGGGCAGGAATGGACCAGGCTGTGATATCCTTTCTAATGATTAAAGAGCCAGATACACTTGCATTCAAAATTCACATTATGAAAGTAGTTAAACAAATAGCATTCTTAAAAGACAAATTTGGGTCCCAAAGTTGTCCCTTGTACACTGCAGGTAGAACAATTCACTGCACTCAGCTTCAATTCTGTTAATTCGTTTGCACAATTCTACTGAACTGTCACCTCATCGTGTTATCTTACTCTGACAGTCAGTAACCACATGTAGATGCAAAACTGTGCCTGCTTCAGAGTTCCATGCTAACTCTAGTGTTTGTGCAAAATTAACATAAAAAGACTTTTCCTGTTCCCACACAAAGTATTTCAGACCCAAGCCTTGAAGTGTAATTCATCCATTCTCACCGCCCTGTCCTTCCAAAATAGCAAGGCAGGCGATCTGTATTGCCCAGCAACATATTAAGTCAAGATAAAAACAGAAAATGCAAGACGCAGGTTTGTGAATCTGCTTAATGGCGAGATCCCGATTCCTTCCAAATTCTTCAATCAATTCTGATAAACTCCCATAAACACAGTAACTTGCTGCTGCTCTTTCTAAACACTGACTGACCTGCTTTCTATTTTCTAGTTCTTCCTAACATTTCTAAGTTTTCTCTCCTAGTACTGAAGTACAGTAGCTACTAATCTCATTGGCTGTTACTCTGTTGATTTGCAGTTGGGTTAATTTATACTGCTTCACTGCAAATCCAAATCTTCACAGATGTGTGCTTATACTCAGAAATGGCTACCTTTCACAGCTGATAAATGTGAAATGCGTTCATGTGGGAAAAATTCCTTAATCGAACCTCTAAGATCAGCTCTTTGTCTGTAAACTCCCAAAGTTTTAAATATTGAACACATACACATTGAAAATTCAGGTTGATAGCATTGGATGTATTGGCCCTGTGTTGTCAAGTCAAAGTAGCATGCCATTGCCTTCCTTATGAAATCACATACCTCTCCTCTCCATTTTTACACTGGTTTATTCCTTTGCTAAGCATTCAGTCTCAGTGAAGACTACAAACTTCCTCTATATCAGCTATAAGAACACAGGAAAAATTATGACCTTAAAAAAATCCATTATGGATTTTTACAAAATGTTCTTCATTGAACAAACATGCATATTTCACATTTCCACAACAATGTGTTACTTAAACTTTACTGGATCATTTGTGGTGCTGATCATCAATTATCAATGAATTTGAGCAAGTTCCTTTCAGGTCACAGACCGGACACAGTCTAACTAGGAGAATCCAGGTAACAATGGCTTCTTATAAATTGCTGAAGTCCATTAGCAGGATTACCTTGCTAAAGTATGAACCTTGACACCAAAGATCAGGTTAGCAACTGAAAATCAAAACCATAGTTAAAACCTGAAAAAATCCCTTGACAAAACTTTGCTTTCAACACTGCACCTTTTCCAACAGTTATATACGATGTGACGGATACCACTGCATACATATTTAAACCAATTAGATCAATAAAACTGCTCATAGAGTATGTCATGCAAGTTTCCAGAACATGTTACGGTTTGCACTGTGCAATCCAATTTCATCTGGGGACACAAAATCAACCAGATCTTGAAGAGTATTTTGCATAGAAAGCTATGTACAAAAGAAGGACTGATTTATCTACACACTCAACACATTAAATTCTGAGCAGAACATGCAGCAGAGCTACATATTCTCTGCTCAGGTCTCACATTCAAACATTCCATTCACTGTCCAGATCAGAGGATAGTGGTCCTCCCCATAAACCCATATAGCCTTACTTGACAGATCTATGCACACATGCTAGAATAAAATGACTACCGTTGGCTCCAATAGGCTTTATACGGTGCAATGCTAAGCAATATTACCATCATCACAACATCACGTACTGAACAGGACTATCTAATTTTTATACTTGGAAAATGACTCAACAACATGGCCTTTATGTGACTGAACAGATCTATTGTTGACCCGAAGATCTTTGGGCATATGGAAAAGAATGTCCCAATAAGATAGTGAGATGTGGAGTGTAGCATTTGCTTCTTTTTCTTCTGCTACTCTGCCTCTTCCTTAAGACTTTAGGACTCAAAATTTGAAATAGCTTGATGTTGTTGCCATTTTGAATGACTTGTAACAAATTCCTCCCAATCATTTAGGTCAAATCCACTTATCATTGTGTGGAACTGACCTGTTTTCGTAGGTGATCTCGAGATGCAGATAGGTGAGAAATAGGTGGGTCCTTTGGGGAACTCCAGAGGTAACGGTGCAGGAAGGGGAATAGAAGGCCCTATAGATGATTCCATGCCAGTAAAAATTGTTGTCTCACAAAACTTGATTCAGTTTTTTTGAGGAAATTACCAAAAGGATTGATGATGGCATAGGAGTAGATATTGTTTATTTGGATATTGGTAAAGCCTTTGACAAGATTCTGCATGGCAGACTAATTAGTAAAATTAGTTCATTTGGGATTCAAAGTGAGTGTGCCAATTGAATATATAATTGGCTTAACAGCAGGAGACAGAGTAATGGTATAGGGTTGCTTTTTGGACTGGAAGCCTGTGACCAGCGGTGTTCCACAGAGATCAGTGCTGGGTCCTTTTTTATTTGTCATTTATGTAAATGAGTTGAATGAGAATAAAGAAGGCCTGGTTAGTAAGTTTGTGGACGACACCAAAATTGGTGGCATAGACAGTGAAGAAAGTTATCTGAGATTACAAAGGAATTTTGATCACATGACATAATGGGCTGAAAAATGGCAGATGAAGTTCAATCTAGATAAATATAAGGTATTGCATTTTGGGGTAAAACAAACAAGGGTAGAGCTTACACAATTAATGTTAGGGCCTTGGGTATTGTTGTAAAATAGAGGGACCTGGGGTGCAGATACATAATTCTTTAAAGTTTGCGTCACATATAGACAGGGTGCTTAAAAAGGCATTTGGTATTCTTGCCTTCATTGCTCAGTCCTTTGAGTGTAGGAGTTGGGAAGTAATGTTGAGTGAGGGACATTGGTGAGACCTCTTCTGGAATACTGTGTCCAATTCTGGTCACCTGGTTATAAGAAGGATGTTATCAAGCTGGAGAGGGTTCAGAAGAGATTTACCAAGATGTTGCCAAGTATGGAAGATTTGAGTTATAAAGAACGACTGGATAGACTAGAACCTTTTCCACTGCAGTGTAGGAGGTTGAGAGACAACCTGACAGAAGTTTAGAAAATAATACACAGATAGAGTTAATAGTAGTTGTCTTTTCCATATGATGTGGGATTTTCAAGATTAGGAGACACATTTCTAAGGTGAGAGGACAGAGATTTAAAAAATACATTAGAGGCAATTCTTTTACACAGAGGGTGGTTCACATGTGAACTGAACTTCCTGAGAAAGTGGTGGTTGTGGGTACAATTACAACGTTTCAAAAGCATTTCGATAGATACATGAATAGGAAAGGTTTGGAGGGATATAGGCCAAGAGCAGACAAGTGGGTCAAGTTTGGGATTATGTTCAGCATGGACTGATTGGACTAAAGAGTCTGTTTCTGTGTTTATAATTCTATGACTATACAGATAGCGGGCTTTCCTGTTCACAGTGGTGGGAGTGCCCCAGGAGCTTTTAGACCTGCCACTACACTTGTAACAAAAAGCAGTAGACTGTACTATATGAATGTCAAGTAACATGCAACCAAACGGAACACTGCTGCCTCTATAGTCAGCAACCGCACATGAATAATGGCAAATTACTAAAGGGTACAAACATATAAACTTTCAGATTGCCACACCCCAGCCTAGGGAAGAAAATATAATCAGGGCAGTGGATGAAACAAGAATTGAAAATAAAATGGTAGGGGTCAGCAGGCCCAATCAGCTGGACAAGAGGTGAGTGGTAATGAAGGATGTTAAAAGCAAAATACTGCAGCTGCTGGAACTCTGAAACAAACGTAGAATGCTGAGGAAAATCAGCAAACTGGTGTGATGTGGATAGAGAAACAGATTTATGTCTCAGATTCGGTATGAATCTTCTTCAGAAGTGATTGGATGAGGGTGGTGTGACCAAAGGTGAGAAAGACTGCAGGTCAATCTTGAAGGATGAAGAAGGTTGATTAATTATAGTAACAATCAGCCAGAATGTCATTTAAAAGTTTGATAACGGCTGTTTCAGTGCTGTGGCAGGCCAGAGGTTTAATTGCTGATGTTTAGATATACGGCTGCAAGAAAGGTAAGCACGGATCTGGAAAACAACCATGGACTTTGGATATCGGTCAATAGTTTGCAGAGACAGAAGATACAAAACAATAGTGAGGCAAAAGCTGGAGTACTCTGTGCAGTTCTGGTCAACACATCTGGAAGGATACGATTACACTGGAATGGATACAGAGGACACTGACCAGGATGTTGCCTGAGATGGAAAGCATCAGTTGTTGGGAGAGATTGGAATCAGCTGGGTTTGCTTTCCTTGGAGCAGGAGAAGCTGAGGAGGAGCTGATTGATTAGATTAGATTTCCTACAGTATGGAAACAGGCCCTTCGGCCCAACAAGTCCACACCGACCCTCCGAACAGTAACCCACATAGAACCATCCCCTACACTATATTTACACCTGACTAACACACCAACACTATGGGCAATTTAGCATGGCCAATTCACCTAACCTGCACATCTTTGGATTTGTGGGAGGAAACTGGAGCACCCAGATGAAACCCACACAGACACAGGGAGAATGTGCAAACTCCATACAGGCAGTCGCCTGAGACGGGAATCGAACCTGGGTCCTTGGACTGTGAAGCAGCAGTGTTAACCACTTAGTGATTGAGGTACACAAAATTATGAGGGGCAAAGACATGTGATTGTGAGAATCATTTCCCCCCACAGCAGACATATCTAAGATCGGAAGGCATAGCTTAAGCTGAGGAGGAGTGGTTTAGAGAAGACCTGAGCAAATTATTTTCACCCAGAAGGTGGTAGATATATTGGACATGATGCCCGAGAGAGTGATGGAGGCAAGTAGTCACGCAAATTTTAAAAAGCATCGGGATGAGTACTGAGAATGCCAGGGCATAGTAGGCTGTGGACCAAGTGCAGGTAAATGGGATTAATGTAGTTTGGTATTTGTTGGTTGGCCAACATAGACATGGTGGGCCGAAGGGCTTGTTTCTATGCTGTATGACATGATGAAAATGTCTATTTCTGAACTCCAGCCAGCACTGGGCACATACTGTCAGAGGATATACAGGTCCAAGGATAGGAGCAGTACTCTATCATTTAACACACAAAATATTATCCTTATAGAGTCATAGAGAAGTACAGCATCGAAACAGACCCTTTGGTCCAACTCATCCATGTCGACCAGATATCCCAACCTAATCTAGTCCCACCTGCCAGCACCTGGCCCATATTCCTCCAAACCCTTCCTATTCATATACCCATCCAAATGCCTTTTAAATGTTGCAACTGTACCAGCCTCCACCACTCCTCTGGCAGCTCATTCCATACACGTACCACCCTCTGTGTGAAAAAGTTGCACCTTAGGTCTCTTTTATATCTTTCCACCCTGACCCTAAACCTATGCCCTCTAGTTCTGGACTCCCTGACCCTAGGGAAAAGATTTTGTTGATTTATCCTCTCCACAGCCTCTGATACTCCAGGGAAAAAAGCCCCAGCCTGTTCAGCCTCTCCCTATAGCTCAAATCCACCAACCCTGGCAACATCCTTGTAAATCTTTTCTGAACCCTTTCAAATTTCACAACATCTTTCCAATAGAAGGAGACCAGAATTGCACACAATATTCCAACAGTGGCCTAACCAATGTCATGTACAGCACAACATGACCTCCCAACTCCTGTACTCAATACTCTGACCAATAAAAGAAAACATACCAAACGACTTCTTCACTATCCTATCTACCTGCGACTCCACTTTCAAGGAGCTATGTGTGAATGCATTTAAATCTACAAGGCTGTGATTTGCTCACATAATGCTTCAATAATGATGGTCAATCAAATCAGAGGTTGACTGGTCTTGGCAGATATACAGAATTTTGACAAATTAGCATTCTTTTCTATGTTCAGTGTTCTATCTCTGGCATGAATGTCTGTATGTGGAATATCTGAAAGCTAATGAATAGATTTACAATCAGCAAATTTCCTTTGGCATTGCCAACATTAAGTCAAAAGATAGGTCATTCTACAATGTCCTAAAATTTGTGCTATATAAAAAAAATTAGGAGAACGTTCCTAAAGTACTGTTATGAAATTGCTTCCAATATTTTTTTTACTAAAAAGATTGTGAAAATTGGTTCATTTGAAAGCGGGGAGATGTATTTAAAAAATGTTACTAGAAGGTCACGTTAGATTTTTTAAAAATCACTTACTGGAACAGACAATTAAGTTAAGTAAACAAACAGAGCCTTATAGGCTATGGAACAGTTTGGATCTATTTACAAAGTAGTTACATGTGCAGGTTTGTGGCTCTAAGGAGTGTTGGGAGTTTTTAACATTGTTTGTAAAGGTCAGTTTTGGATAGCCTAAGAGAGAAACCATCTAAGTCTTTCTTTCCCACCTATTTGACAAAAACTCTTTCCAGTCTGGTGAAACAGCTCAAAAACTGATTAGCAATTCTTTTGGAAGACATTGACATCTTCATTGAATGAACTGCTTCTGAAAAGATCCTGGTGATAATGAAAGGTACCTGGTGACACCAGCCCGTGCTCCAAGATACCAGACCGAAAGCCAATTCTTTCCTCTTCAAAGATTAACACTTTTAGAAGTATTTTTATAAACTTATTTCTACAGAGAAATGTTCACTATGTTTTCTTCAGCAACTGTATGCTAGGTTATTTACAAGGGTTAATATTGATACTTCCATATTTCAAACTGTGTGTTAGTCAGCTTTGCATTTTTGGTAGGTCTGTTTTTAATAAAACAATTTAATTATTTATTAAAGAAACCTGGTTGTCAGTTTTTTTTAACATTCCTAAATAATGTGGATAAGATACATTATATTTAAGTAACTCGGTAAAGCATACACGTTGGGAGTGGTGATGAAACTAGACCGTGAGAGATGGCGCATGCTACGTAAATACACAGGGCAAGTTCAATGGGGTGGGGGTAGGTAACTGTCAAGTGTCAAGATACAGCAGCTGAAAATCATCTCCCCATCTAGGCCTGGTTTCTGAACGTTGAATAGCAGGTGTTCTGGGAAGACAATAAAAACTTCAGACATTCTTAAGCTCACTGGAATGGCGGGACTATCTTATATTGAAAGATTGGAGCGACTGGGCTTGTATACCCTTGAGTTTAGAAGACTGAGGGGGATCTGATTGAGGCGTAAAAGATTATTAAAGGATTGGACACTCTGGAGGCAGGAAACATGTTTCCGCTGATGGGTGAGTCCCGAACCAGAGAACACAGCTTAAAAATAAGGGGTAGGCCATTTAGGACCGAGATGAGGAGAAACTTCTTCACCCAGAGAGTGGTGGGTGTGTGGAATGCTCTGCCCCAGAAGACAGTGGAGGCCCAGTCTCTGGATTCGTTTAAGAAAGAGTTGGATAGAGCTCTCAAGGATAGTGGAATCAAGAGTTATGGAGATAAGGTAGGAACAGGATATTGATTGAGGATGATCAGCCACCATCATAATGAATGTTGGTGCAGGCTCGAAGGGCAGAATGGCCTACTCCTGCACCTATTGTCTCACCTAGATGCATGGCAGCAGTGAGTTAACTGGCTGGAAGAACATTCAAAATGGTAATACAACCTTGCCTTTCAAGATGCCTTCGCTTTAATTCTCAAACCATTCACTCTGGGTTCCTTGATCTTGTAGGATGTCTTGCCCCATGTGCCCAAAGATCTGAGAGTATTGGCTAACTGACAACAATGACTGTTAAGTAAACCTTGGGTGAGATTATAGAACAAAACAGATTACAGTCATTGTACTGTTCCTGGGAGACTGCTACTTTTTGAATTTTGATGCAGAAAATTTAGTATCACAGTTGTGTAACAGAGTAGAACGGACAAGAAGTGTGTACCAGATATGTCATATTAAGCAGTCGATAGTTGCAAGCTCTTGTTGTTTTTACAGTCTCATTAAATCAGAGAAAGCAAGAAGTGGGAACAGGACACATAACCCAGGTGAAAGAATATGGAAAAATGTTGTAAGATCTCTTCAGGGACAGTGAAAGTATAGTGATACTGTGGAATAAATACTTCAAATTATAATAACTGTTTTTGCAAGGTTTGTAGCTCAGGTTGAGGTTTAGGGTGTAGGTTTGCTCGCTGAGCTGTAGGTTTGATATCCAGACGTTTAGATTAGATTAGATTACTTTACAGTGTGGAAACAGGCCCTTCGGCCCAACAAGTCCACACGGACCCGCCAAAGCGCAAACCACCCATACCCCTTACCTAACACTACGGACAATTTAACATGGCCAATTCACCTGGCCTGCACATCTTTGGACTGTGGGAGGAAACCGGAGCACCCGGAGGAAACCCACGCAGACACGGGGAGAATGTGCAAACTCCACACAGTCAGTCGCCTGAGGCAGGAATTGAACCCGGGTCTCTGGTGCTGCGAGGCAGCAGTGCGAGGCAGCACCGTGCCGCCCTTCATTACCTGGCTAGGTAACATCATCAGTGGCGACCGCCAAGTGAAGGGAAGCTGTTGTCTCCTGCTTTCTATTTATATGTTTATCCTGGATGGGGTTCCTGGGGTTTGTGGTGATGTCATTTCCTGTTCGTTTTCTGAGGGGTTGATAGATGGTATCTAGATCTATGTGTTTGTTTATGGCGTTGAGGTTGGAGTGCCAGGCCTCTAGGAATTCTCTGGCATGTCTTTGCTTAGCCTGTCCCAGGATAGATGTGTTGTCCCAGTCGAAATGGTGGGTTTTTTCATCCGTGTGTATGGCTACGAGGGAGAGAGGGTCGTGTCTTTTTGTGGCTAGCTGGTGTTCGTGTATCCTGGTGGCTAACTTTCTTCCTGTTTGTCCTACGTAGTGTTTGTGGCAGTCCTTGCATGGAATTTTGTAGATGACGTTGATTTTGTCCATGGGTTGTACTGGTCTTTTAAGTTTGTTAGTTTGTTACAAACACATAGATCAAGATACTATCTTTCAACCCCTCAGAAAATGAACAGGAAATGACATCACCACAAACCCCAGGAGCCCCATCCAGGACAAACATAAATAGACAGCAGGAGACAACAGCTTTGCTTCACTTGGAGGTCGCCACTGATGATGTTACCTAGCCAGGTAACGAAACGTCTGGATATCAAACCTACAGCTCAGTGAGCAAACCTACACCCTATATAATAACTTTGCAGTCCTTCCAGAGGCCAATATTTGTTTGTCTGAAAAAATTCTGAATTATATGTATGAATAAATAAAGCAGAAATTCCTGTAACCATTCCAAAATACAATTTGAAAATTTGTCAACTAGGACTGAGCAAATCTGTGTCAGAACAAAACAGGAAATGTGTGAGATTTTAAAATTTCTCCTACAATTCCTGCTGCCAGCCAACTGCCTGTCGGGAATCCGACGTCCATTTTAAAAGTGAATTTGTTCTCACAATTTATATCCTGTTGGAAATTCAAATTTCACTTCCTTTAGTATTTTCATATAGGAGGATGTGCTACTGATACCTTTGAGAACAGTTACAGATAGGTCAGTTTGTAACCTCATGTAAGTGGCTGTGGAGTCAGAACCTTCAACAGGTTAAGTTCAGAAGGTCTTATCAATGTCTCTGCATATTCCCCACTGCCATGCCCTCCACAAACTCCTTCATATACCATGTTGCCTAATGCACCTCATGCTCACTAATATCTCTTCCATGGCCTTCATTCAATGCCCCTTCTATCACCCCTCTATCAAACGCAATGTCTCTTCCAAACCTTCCATTCATTATCCATAACCAGTCTTTCAGAATATCTGCTATGTTCTGAATCGGTGAGCCATTGACAAACATTTGAGATACCCCTGAAAATGACAAAATAAGCAAATTGTTTGGAAAATCTCCAGTGGAAAAAAGCTGCTCCCCTTAAACCTCATAAAAGCGTCATTCAAACAGTGCTCAAGTTATCAATAATAGAAAGCTTTAATCTTCCTAAATCTGATCCAAGTCAACAGATATAGAGAAACCTATTTGGCAGTCTGTTAAATCTTCCCACATTCTTTCCCAGTGCAGGATATATTCTCCATGAACCTCCAAATACAACCACCCCAAAATATAACCACAACATAAACATTATGACCCCCAAATGTAACCACTGTAGCCCCCCCCCCTCACGTCACATTTCCATCCCAGGGTGA
>NC_057733.1:43775726-43780242 GCF_004010195.1 Chiloscyllium plagiosum | reverse complement strand
TCCCCTCCAACCACATCTCCTTTTCCCTTCCTCACTCTCCCTCCTGCCATATCCCCCTCCCCATCTCCTTCCCCCGATCTCCCCCTTTCACCCCATTTCCCTGTTTCACCATACTTTCTTTCTCCCTGAGCTCCCATCTTCACTCCCCTCATCATCCTCTCCTTGCCCCTTCATAACGTAATAATCCTCAGTACCACTTTCCTGCCTTCCCCCTATAACATTCAATTCCCTTTCTGATTAAAAGTTGTCTATCTCAGCCTTGAATATAATTAATGACCCTTTGTGGTAAAGATTCGCAAATTCAATACCTTCTGAGAGAAAAAAATTCTCCTCATCTTTTGTCTTAAATGAGTGACATATTATTGAGAATATGCCATCTGGTTTTAGATTCTTTCAAAGGGGCAAACAGCCTTTCTGCTTCTACAGAATCAACTCGCTAAAAATCTTCAGCTTTGATGAAGTCATCTAGACTTGAAACGTTAGCTTGCTCTCTCTCCACAGAAACTGCCTGACCCGCAGTGATCTCCAGCATTTTTGTTCTCAGCGCAGTTTCCAGCATCTGCAGAGATTTGTTTCTACATTTATTCCCCTAAAAAATCTTGTATGTTTCAATTAGGTTATTTTTCTAGTGCAATGACTACAGGCCCAACCGACTCCGGTGGCTCAGTGGTCAACACAGCTGATTCATAGCACTAGGGACCTGGGTTAAATTCCAGTCTTGAGCGATTGTCAGTGTGGAGTTTGCACGTTCTCCTTGTGTCTGCATGGGTTTCCACTGGGTGCTCCAGGTGCCTCTCTCAGTCCAAAGATGTACAGGTTCAGTGGATTGACCATGCGAAATTGCCCTGTACTGTCCAGGCGTGTGCAGGTTAGGTGGATTAACCATGGAGATAGGTCTGCACTTGGTGGGATGCTCTTAGGAGGGTCAGTGCAAAATTGACGGGCTGAAATCCTGTTTCTGAACTGTAGGGATACTCAACCTCTCATAAGAAATGTCTTCTATAGCTAGCAACCTTCTCTGGCCTATTGATACCAGTACATCTTTCCTTGGAATATGGGGCCAAACATTCAGGATAAAAGAGGGAAAGAGTAGTGCCCATTAAAGACAACAGAGGTAATTTGTGCATTGAGCCAGATGATGTAGTTTGGGTTCTAAATGAATATTTTATGTCGTCGTTCACTATTGAGAGGGAGGATATGGGTATAGAAATCATGGAAGATTGTGATATACTTAAAGAAATTTGCATGTATAAAATTATGAGGGACATAGACAAAGTAGACAGGAAGAAACATTTCCCCTTGATAGAGGGATCAACTATCAGGGCATAGATTTACTGTAAGGGACATTTGTTTACAGGGGATGTGAGGAAAACTCTTTTCACCCAGAGGGTGGTGGGAATGTGGAACTCACTGCCTGTAAGGATGGTAGAGACAGAAATCCTCATAGTACTTAAGAAATAATTATATATACACTTGCAATGCCAAAATATGCAAGGTTATGAGCCAAATGCTGGAAAATGGGATAACAATAGTTAAGTGCTTGTTTTTGACTAATGCAAACTCGATGGACTTCTGTAGTGAGTAAGATGCTTCAGTCTGTTATCAAGAAAGAAATAGCAAGGCATCTAGATTGTCCCATTGGGCAGATGCAGCATGGGTTCACAAAAGGCAGGTCATGCTTATCAAATCTTTTGGAATTCTATGAAGACATTACGAGCAAGGTGGACAACAGGGATCCAGTGGATGTGTACCTAGATTTCCAAAGTTACCGCACAAGAGGCTGCTGTGTAAGATAAAGATGCATGGCATTATGTGTAAAGTATCTGCATGGGTAGAGGATTGGTTGTCTAACAGGAAGCAAAGAGTGGGGATAAATGAGTGCTATTCTGGTTGGCAATCAGTAATTAGTGGTGTACCTCAGGGATCAATGTTGGGACTGCAGCTATTCACAATTTAGATAGATGATTTCGAGTTGGGGACCACGTGTAGCGTGTCAAGATGCAGATGACACTAAGATGAGTGGCAGAGCAAAGTGTGCAGAGGGCTATGAATCTTTGCAGAGGAACATAGATACGTTAAGTGAGTGGGCAAAGGTCTGTCAGGTGAAGTACAATGTTAATAAATGTGAGGTCATTCATTTTGGTAAGAGAAGCTGAAAAAAAAAGGTTATTACTTGATTGGTAAAAAGTTGTAGCATGCTGCTATGCAGAGAGACCTAGGTGGCCTTGTGCATGTATCACAGAGGGTTGGTTTGCAGAGACAAGACATAATTAGGAAGGCAAATGGAATTTTGTCCGTCATTGTTAAAGGGATGGACTTTAAAAACAGGGAAGCTATGTTGCAGCTATACAGGGTGCTGGTGAGGCCACACCTGGAACACTGTGCAGTTTTGGTCTCCTTACTTGAGAAAGGATGTACTGGCACTAGAGGAGGTTCACTAGGTTGATTCCGGAGTTGAGGGGTTTGGCTTATGAGGAGAGACTGAGTAGACTGGGATTAAATTCAATGGAATTTAGAAGAACTGGGGGGAGGGATCTTATAGAAACATATAAAATTATGAAGCAAATAGATAAGATAAAAGTAGAGAGAATGTTTCCACTGGCAGATGAAACTAGGACAAGAGGACATAGCCTCAAAATCAGTGGGAGCAGATTTAGGACTGAATTGAGAAGGAACTTCTTCATCCAGAGAGTTGTAAATCTATGGAATTCCTTGCCAGTGAAATAGTTACCACTACTTCAGTAAATATTTTTAAAGCTCATATAGATTTTTTTTGAATAATGAAGGAATTAAGGGTTATGGTGAGAGCGCGGGTAAGTGGGTTTGAGTTCACAAAAAGATCAGCCATGATCTTATTGAATGGTGGAGCAGGCTTGAAAGGCCAGGCGGCCTACTCCTGCTACTAGTTCTTATGTTCTTCCTACCGTTTCCCATATTATACTCTATCAGCCAAGTTTTTGTGCACTCGCTTAACCTGTCCATCTCTTTGTAGACTGTGTCATCTGTAAACGTGGTGATAGTACATTCACTTACCTCATCCATGTCACTATTAAGTAATGGAAATAAATATGTTCCCAGCACTGATCGCTACAGCACTCCACTAATTCCAGTTTGCCACCCTGAAATATCCCTTTAATTCCCATTTCTCTGTATTCTATTAGTTATACAACACCATGGGGTCTTATATTATTAAGTAGTCTAAAATCCATTACCTTCTTGGAAATCCAAATATATTCCCCTTTATCTATCTTGGTTGTTACTTCCCCAAAGAATTCTAGTAAATGTTCACACATAATTTCCCTATATGAAGCCATGCTGAATCTGCATGATTATATTCTGTATTTCTAAATGCACTGCTATTACACCCTTTAGAGTATGTAACATTTTTGAATTAGTTTCTTGGATCAGTGGGAGAGTTTCTGGAGTAGGTAGGACCTGAACAAGCTGGACTGGAATGGGTCCAGCATCCTTGCTGGGAGATTTGCTCAAGCTGTTGGGGAGATTTAAACTGATCTGGCAGGGGGAAGGGGGCACAGAGACAGACATAAAGACGGGAGCAAGGTCCAACCAGATTTTGAAAGAATGCTAGGACAGTCCAGTAGGCGGTGAAGACATAGGCAGAATAAGGCACATGGGAGGTTGAGAAAGCTAAATTGTATCTATTTTATCTATGATTCTGTTGTCAGAGTCATTGTTTCATTCAAGGTGGGGAAAGTGATAGCCAACATTTATTTCTCTAGGTATGGAGATTTTTGAACTCCTCGAGGTAAATTACTTAAGAAGGATTTTCAGAGGTCACCTCAATTTTAAGAGCCTGTGCTAATCAAAAGCAAACTGCTTAAGCTATTTAGATTACAGGTATGCCTGAAGGCACAGAAGTTCTTCTCCTATGCCCCTGGTACAAACTGATACGCACTTAAAATGGTCCCTTTGCTGTCTCGTAGTCAGTGATCATTCTCCTCGGATCTGAGAGAGCAAACTTCATGAGTTGTCCCTGTCAGTCAGCTCTGTAAACAGTAGAGTTCTTAATTGCTTCACCAACTATTGTTGCCCCCATCTTCAAAGGCCTCTTAATCTCCTCATCTTTTTATTCCTCTTTCAATTTCTTTGTCATTTCTTAATCCTTGAGGAGAAAGTGAGGTCTGCAGATGCTGGAGATCAGAGATGGAAATGTGTTGCTGGAAAAGTGCAGCAGGTCAGGCAGCATCTAGGGAACAGGAGAATCGACGTTTCGGGCATTAGCCCTTCTTCAGGAATGAGGAAAGTTGGTCCAGCAGGCTAAGATAAAAGATAGGGAGGAGGGACTTGGGGGAGGGGCGTCGGAAATGTGATAGGTGGAAAGAGGTCAAGGTGAGGGTGATAGGTCAGACTGGGGTGGGGGCGGAGAGGTTGGGAAGAAGATTGCAGGTTAGGAAGGCGGTGCTGAATTCGATGGATTTGACTGAGACAAGGTGGGGGGAGGGGAAATGAGGAAACTGGTGAAACCCGAGTTCATCCCTTGTGGTTGGAGGGTCCC
>NC_057733.1:43763639-43774527 GCF_004010195.1 Chiloscyllium plagiosum | reverse complement strand
AGTCCCTCCTCCCTATCTTTTATCTTAGCCTGCTGGACCAACTTTCCTCATTCCTGAAGAAGGGCTAATGCCCGAAACGTCGATTTTCCTGTTCCCTAGATGCTGCCTGACCTGCTGCGCTTTTCCAGCAACACATTTACATTTCTTAATCCTTACCTATCACTCCTCTTTTCCTTGAGGAGTAGGTGTAGAGTGAAGGCTAAGGAGAATCAAGGTAAGGATATGTGGCTGTACACAATTTTTAAAAATAGTGTGGTTGAGGCCGTGGAGAGGTCGTAGATGAGGACTAGGAACATGGAGTTTATGTAGTTGTGTAACAATGAAGTGTAACAATATGGGAGTGAAGGTTGAATAGAAGAATTAGATAAGTGTAGTTTGTAGAGCAGTGAGATCAAGAACTCCACCAAAATTAAATTGTTACGACACAGCGGTGAACCACTCTGTTAATTAAACCAAACACCCAGAAAAGCTCACTTTGCCTTGTAATCTGTTAAAATTTGAGTGACAGAGAACTCCCAAATTCCACTATTTAAAGAAAATAATATCAGTTTATTCCTTAACTCTAAAAATGAACATTAAACAACTCTAAGACCCTCTTTCTCTTAACTGTTTATTATCTGCCTCCAACTCTATAACAATACACTTTTCCATTAAAAACACTTATAAAAATTACATCAACTTAATTTCAAAACCATACAGCAACTGTCATCGTCGGTGTCTTTCTTCTTTTGACTAAATGTCTCCCTGAGTTGTCTTCTTTCTTTTACTGCAAACATTTTTTATATGAAAGTTACCTTTGACAGAGAGTGCTTGGGTCTTTCTCGATGGCAGTTACTCTGTCTGACTTTCAAAATGCCTTTTTTAATACCCTCAACATCGGATCTACTCTTTGGTTCAATGTTGGCAAAAACAATAAATTCAAAATTGATTGGCTTTAGTATCCATGGGCATAATTTAAATTGGTTAGGTTCGAATTGTTGTCAAAACAGCAACTAACTCAGGTATCTACTTCACAGCCAAATGATACTTAGTTTCAATTTTCCAGTATACTCTAATATTGATGGTTAGTCATATGACAGTTGCTTGTAAGCTGTCAGGGCAAAACAGCATTCACTCTCTCTTAAAGGTACAGTACCCACCTTCAACTTCAGATCAATATAGCAACAGAATGGAGGCAAACTACTGTGCAGATGAGTTAAGACAATTGACTGGAAAATGCAGATGAGGAAATTACAATATCTGAAGCAGCTGTGATTTTCTGGGTGTGAGCCCAACTGCCTTTGAAACTTATGGGAAATTTTGCCAAACTCTTTGCGAGTTGAGTTGACCAGAAGGTCAGAGAAATGATACCACCTGCCCCGACAGCCCCTGTATCCACTGTCACAGTCGAAGACATCAGATTGGCTTTCTTGAAAGTGAATTCACAGAAAGCAAATGGCCAGTATGGAGTCCTCGGCCATGCACTCAGATCCTGTGTGGACCAGCTGGCGGGATTATTTGCAGACATCTTTAACCTCTCCTTACTCTTGTGAGGTTCCCACTTGCTTCAAGAAAACCATTATCTTCCCAGTGCCAAATTAAAATCATGCAATACACCTTAATGACTAATGTCCGGTGGCTGTGACATAGAGTCATAGTCATAGAGTCATAGAGATGAACAGCACAGAAACAGACCCTTCGGTCCAACTTGTCCATGCTGACCAGATATCCCAATCCAATCTAGTCCCACCTGCCAGCACCCGGCCTATATCCCTCCAACCCTTCCTATTCATATACCCATCCAAATGCCTTTTAAATGTTGCAATTGTACTAGCCTCCACCACTTCCTCTGGCAGCTCATTCAATATGCGTACCACCCTTTGCGTGAAAACATTGCCCTTAGGTCTCTTTATATCTTTCTCCCCTCACCCTAAACCTATGCCCACCAGTTCTGGACTCCCCCACCCCAGGGAAGAGACTTTGTCTATCTTATCCGTGCCCCTCTATAAGGTCACCCCTCAGCCTCTGACCCTCTGGGGAAATCAGCCCTAGTTTATTCAACCTCTCCTTATAGCTCAAATCCTCCAATCCTGGCAACATCCTTGTAAATCTTTTCTGAACCCTTTCAAGTTTCACAACATACTTCCAATAGGGAGGAGACCAGAATTGCATGCAATATTCCAAAAGTGGCCTAACCAATGTCCTGTACAGCCGCAACATGACCTCCCAACCCCGTACTCTATACTCTGACCAATAAAGGTAAGCATACCAAGCACTGCCTTTACTATCCTAACTACCTGTGACTCTACTTTCAAGGAGCTATGAACTTGCACTCAGCAACACTCCCTAGGACCTTACCATTAAGTGTAATGGTAAGATATCCTGCTAAGATAGCTTAACATCTATCATTATGACGTTCTTCGAGAGGTTAGTCATAGCTCACATTAATTCCAGCCTCCTAGATTGCCTTGAACTGTTACAAATCGTCTACCACCACAATAGGTCTAGGATAGGTGCAATCTCTTTGGCCCTGCACTCATCCCTGAAATATCTGGATAACAAGGATACCCACATTGGACTCCTATTTATTGACTTTAGGTCTCCATTCAACATCCTAATTCCAACCCAACTCATCTCAAGCTGTGAGACCTCGGACTTTGCTCCCCCCTCTATCACTGGGTCCTCAACCTCCTGACCCACAGACCACAATCAGTAAGGATAGGTGACAACACTCCTCCACAGTATTCCTCAAAACTGGTTCCCCGCAAGGCTGCAAACTCAGTTTCCTGCTATACTCCTTATATATTCATGACTTCAAGTTCCTAGGCTTAACAATCACTAACAATTTGTCCTGGTTCTATCCACGCCAACACTACAATCAAGAAAACACACCAATGCCTCAATTTTCTCAGAAGCCTAAGGAAATTTGGCATGTCCACAATGACTCTTGTCAATTTTTACACATGCACTAAAGAAAACATCTACGTGGGTATATCACAGCTTGGTATTGTTAGGAATCAGGTCAGACCCTCTCAAGACATTTCAAGAAAGTAGCCGAGACCCTAACTTTGCCAGTT
The DNA here is from genome assembly GCF_004010195.1 of Chiloscyllium plagiosum. Taxonomy (NCBI): domain Eukaryota; kingdom Metazoa; phylum Chordata; class Chondrichthyes; order Orectolobiformes; family Hemiscylliidae; genus Chiloscyllium; species Chiloscyllium plagiosum. Next base: position 43,771,471 of record NC_057733.1, on the reverse strand, counting down.
GTTTTAAATAGGTGTAACACAGATACTCAGGAGGCATGCTGTTGGTCAAACCACTTAGTTTTAAACAAAACAGAATTTATTTACAAGATTACCAAACTACAAACAAAAAAAGAACAGAATACTGAATAACTTAGCCTATCTGAAAACTCAACAGATCATCCCAACTTAATGACGCTGTTCCAAATACTTGCAACAATCCACATAAACACCACTTGGTGCAAAAGGTAAAATCAAACACGTGGCTTACAGGAGAGATGTTGGAGAGAGAAAGAATCAGCATGGACCTGCTTCTTTGGGTCCAGCAGTGTCTACAACTGCCTGACTGCTTTCAGTGAATAGCCAGACCAAACCAAACCAGAGAAAAGCTCAGCTGAGAGAACTGGCTACTCGCCTTTCATTGTACGTGTTTTTTTTATAAACTTGAAAGCCTTTTGCCTGTTAGCTATAATTAAATTAGCCCTAAACCTATACAAGCCCAGACATTCCAGCACCTGTGTTTTTATGACCTCCTGAAAAAAAGGACAACATAACCTTGTTAAAGGAGCAGCATCATCACATTATGGCAAGACTGCAAGAAATTACAGAGTTGTGAATACAGCCCTGTCCATCACAAAAACCAGCCTTCCTTTTATTGACTCCATCTACACAGCCAACATAATCAAAGACCCCTCCCACCCCGGTTATACCGTCTTCCACCGTCTTCCTTTGGGCAGAAGATACAAAAGTCTAAAAATACGTACCGACTGAGTTAAGAACAATTTCTTCCCCACTATTATCAGACTTACGAACAGACCTCTCATATATTAAAGTTGATCTTTCTCTGCACCTTCTCCATAGCTGTAAAACTGTATTCTGTATCCTGCTCGATTACCCTGATGTACTTACGTAAAGTATGATTTGTCTGGTTAGCATGCAAAACAATATTATTCACTCTATGTCAGTAGGTGACAATAATAAATCAAATCAAATAGTTTATAGTATCACACAACCTCTCCACCTGATGCCTGTTTCCAGTCCTCTAATGAATAAATCTTAGTAGAAGCTCCATTGTCTGTTTGTCCTTGAACCCCAGCCAGTTTATGAAAGGTTAATTGTTGTGATTGGAAGTTTCTTTAACATTTTATATTTTATCCCCTTGACTTCTTTATTTTAACAAATTTGGAGAGTTTATTTTGAAGTCAGAATAAAATGTTCTTCTGGCACCTTCTGATGCTTCTCATTTCCATTGTACCATTTGGCACATGATGAAAGAAAATCGTTAGGCAAATGTAACTGACTTGTTATCTATTCAGCATATGGGGGAGAAAAGAATTATAAGACAATGTAAATCACAACATGCTTCAAAAAGGAAACTAGAATTGTTTTTCAATAGAGTAGAGAATTTGTAAAACATAAACTTTGTCAGCAGTTCAACCTAAAATTAGCAAGTTAGTTGTTCATCTCTCATTTGTTCACCAACTAAAACCAAAAAAAACCTTACATTTATATAATACCTTTAATATTGTACAATGTTCCAAGGTACTTCAAAGGAGCCTTTACAAAGAAACATCAAAATAGAGCCATATGCAAGATATTGGGTCAAATGTCATAGAGTCATAGAGATGTACAGCATGGAAACAGACCCTTTGGTCCAGTTCGTACATGCCAACCAGATATCCTGAACTAATCTGTTGCTCAGGAGGCACTTTTGTCCATGCCAGCTCTCTGCAACAGCAAATTAGCTGGTCTCATTCCACAGCCTTGTAGCCCTACAATATTTTTATGGGTAAATCTGTCCCGGTCTCAGACACTTCTGTCCAGATCCTAAACACTCACTGCTTTAAAGTCTTTAATTCATGTAATTGTGGGTTCTATTGGTATTTGCCTTATATCAGTGTCTTCCAGTTATTCATGTCTGTAAATGAACAATTTCTCTCTATCAACTGTCTAGATCTTTCATGAGTTATAATGGGTAGAACTCTCTCACATTCCCTCTCAACATTCTTGAGGGGAGCTTCTCTGTGTAATCCCTAGCAGGGAGCATTGACATAAATAATTTTTGCACCCTCTGTAAAGGCTTCACATTTTACCTAACATGTGGTGTCTTGAACTGGATATATTACTCCAGTTGTAGACTTTATTTTCTATTTCATTCCTCTACTTATAAACTCTACGATCCTATGTTTTTGCAACCTCAACAATGTATACATGTACCCTTGGTTTCTCTGTTCCTGCCCCCAATCAAAACTGCACCCTTCATTTTGTATTGCCTTTCTTTATGCTTCCTACCACTGTGAATCATCATTTATCTGCATTAAATTTCATTGCCAAATGTTCACCCTCCCCCAATTTCAACCGATCAATTTCCCCTTGAATATTCTGTCACCATCATTCACAGAGATCACAATATTCACCCAGCTTGTTTGGCATTGTATTTGACCCTGAGATGAGTTTCCGACCACATATCATCGCCATCTCTAAAACTGCTCATTTCCATCTCTGTAATTTTGTCTGACTCCAACATGGCCTCAGCTTCTCTGCTGCTGAAATGCTCATCCATCTCTTTACAATGTCTAAATTTAACTATTCTAATTTCAGATTGACCTCTCACCCTAACTGGCATCAACATTCTGCTACCAATGTTCTAGCGTACACCAAATCCTGCTGACCATTCATCCCTGTGTTTGGGGACACACTTTGGCACCGAGCTAAGCATCATCTCACCATCACCTCATCATAGTATCTGTCTCCTCCAGCCCTACAGCAGATCGAGATACCTGTGTTACTCGGGTTCTAGCACTTTAAGGAACCCTGATTTTAATTACTTTGCGATTGGTAGCCTTGTCTGCCATGGCCATCAGTTCCCTCTCAATCTCTCTATTTTGTTCGTCTCTATCTCCTTTAAAATGTTCCTTAAAACCTACCTGTATGATTAAAGCTTCCTATTGGAATGATGTTGTGAAACCTGAGAGGGTTCAGAAAAGACTTACAAGGATTAGATTAGATTACATTACAGTGTGGATACAGGCCCTTCGGCCCAACAAGTCCACACTGACCCGCTGAAGCGCAACCCACCCAGACCCATTCCCGTATACCTAACACTACGGGCGATTTTGCATGGCCAATTCACCTGACCTGCACATCTTTGGATTGTGGGAGGAAACCGGAGCACCAAGAGGAAACCCACGCAGACATGGGGAGAATGTGCAAACTCCACACAGTCAGTCGCCTGAGGCGGGAATTGAACCTGGGTCTCTGGCGCTGTGAGGCAGCAGTGCTAACTACTGTGCCTCCGTGCCGCCCGGATGTTGCTGGTGGGACAGTTTGAGTTACAGGGAGAGGCTGAATAGGCTGGGGCTGTTCTCCTTGGAGTGCCAGAGGCTGTGGTGTGACCTTACAGAGGTTTATAAAATCATGAGGGGCATAGACAGGGTGAAATCCAAGGTCTTTTCCCCAGGGTAAAGGAGTCCAAAACTAGAGGGCTTAGGATTAGGGTGAGAGGGGGAAGATTTAAAAGGGACCTAAGGGGCAACTTTTTCACACAGAGGGTGGTGCATATATGGAATGAGCTACCAGAGGAAGTGGTGAAGGCTGATACAAAACAATGTTTGAAAGGCATCTGGATGGCTATATGAATAGGAAGGGTTTGGAGAGATATGGGCCAAGTGCTGGAAAGAAAGAAAGAACCTGAGATTCTGACCACATTGCATTTACTAAAGAGCTGCTTGAGTTGCAGACTTCTGTTTTCCTAAAACAGTAACTGGAATCAGGCTGTTCCAGCCAAAATGAGCAGAGAGAGAGTTGTCTCACTCTGCATCTGTTACCCAATAGGAACGTGTCATGAGCAGCTGTGAATCAGACTGATTAAATTTGCCCAGCTTTGAAGTGATCCACATGGAGAGTAAAATTTATTGAATAAAATAAGGCAAAGCAACTCATGATGATACAATGTGAAACGTTTTGCCACATACGTGTGTGACGTTCAATTTAATTGGCAATGACCCTGTGAGCAATTGTTCTGAAATTGGCCCAAGGACAATCTGAGTACAGAACTTCCTTTTAAAGACATTTGTCAAAGTATAGAAATCTTTGAGAACTGCATTTCCTTTCCAGCTTTTAAAATGTATGCCCACAACAGGCACGCTCTTTAATGTTCTCGGATTCACCGCAAGTCGTCAGACACTTGTTCATAAACAGGATTATTTGGCTTTCTTCAACCAAAAGCAGAGAGGACATTTCTGATTAATATTAAACCTTTGTCCCAGACATCTTCCTCATGCTCAGTTCCAAAGATCACCCACAAAAGTGAGCCATTAATTTGATTGAACATCTGCAACTCTTACCAAATTCTAAGTGTTGGTATGGACATGGGAACTGAAAATGCTCTGTTTTGAAAATGGCAAGTGCCCTCACATGATTTCAGAAAGTGGTAATACAACTGCTCTAACAGCTTTGATTATAAACAAAGTAGTTCTCAGTCACATAGACTATAAATACCTATTTTCCTTTGGAAAATAACATCAATTGCCCTCCTCTGATTAAATCTAACAGTATTGGTTTTGAACAAAGTTTCTGATGATAAGCCTTTAAGGATTCTCTGCTAGCCTTCTGCAGAGTCTGTTTGCCTCTTGGCTTCTGTCAGCTCTAATTTGGGGCAAGTCTGTTCAAGAAATACTTTCTAAGTCCTTTGGAATGCAACTAGTGGACAGGGTGATCAAAAGTATCACTCACAACTGTATCATACTGCCAAACAGGATGTATGGTGCAATCAGGAGAGAAATGTTTCTGATCTCCTTTGTTCATCAGTTGCATTCCCAGAATTTGGCTCCATGCAGATAATTCGGGAAGTTTACTTTATCAAAGAGAATTATGGCCCATCAAATAGTAGCTCGAGTAATCCAACTACCACACAGTTGTGATGGCTCACATCTGAAATATTGGACTGGTTTTTGTAGGACAATGCTGGTAGCATTGCTGTTAGCAGGCAGTTGCGTACTAAAGCAGCCTTTTGTTACACAGCAGTAAACACCAGCTGCAATATTCCTGTTTGTGCATTGAGGTGAGTCAACCATTCTGGGTCATTGTTCTGAATGAACTTGTCTTTAACCCTTTGGTTGCTATGAGAAGACAATAATCTACAGCCCAGAGTACTAAAGGAAGTAGCTCTGAAAATATAGAGTACAATAGCTGTTACCTTTCAAAACTCTATTGATTCTGGAGCATTTGTTGCAGACCATAGGGTAACAAATGCAACCCCATTATTTGAAAAGGGAGGAATTAGGAAAACAGATATCAGTAGTGGGGAAAAAGCTTGTGTCTGATAAAAGACATGGTAACAGAACCCTTGGAAAGCATTAATAGGCTTAGACAAAGCTGATACGGATTTATAAAAGGCAAATCATACACCTAAAAACTACTGGAGTATTTTGAGGATGTAACTAGTAGAATTAGTAAGGGAGAATCAGTGGATATAGTGTCTTTGGATATGCAGAAGGATTTGTTAAGGTTCCATATAAGAGGTTAATGGACAAAGGTAAAGCACATGGTATTGGGAATAATATATGGCATGGATTGAATATGGTTGACAATTAGGATTCAAGAGTGAGAAAAGTTTTTTGGGTGGCAGACAAGTGACTAGTGGTGGGTACAACAAGAATCAGTGCTTGGACCCCAGCTGCTTTATATATATACACACACACACACATACACACACACACAGCCGGATGAGGAAGCCAAATGCAACATTTCCAAGTTTGCTGATCCCACAAAATTAGATGTAATTGGGAGTTGTGAGGAGCGTTCAAAAAGGCCTCAAGATAATTTAAACTAGTTGAGTGAGTGGGCAAACACATGCCAGATGCAGTACAACATGGCTAAATGTGAATTTATAAAATTAGTGTGGGAAACAGCAAGGAAGAGTATTACTTAAATGTTGCTATATCGGGAAGAGTGGATGTACAAAGGGACCTCAGTGTATGTCAGTCAATGGAAGTAGGTAAGCAGGTTCAGCAAGCAATTAGGAAGGCAGCATTGGCCTTCAATGCAAGAGGACTTGAGTTCAGAAGTAGGGACATCGTACTGCAATTGTAAAGAGCTTTAGTGAGACCACATCTGGAGTATTGTGTGGAATTTGGTCTCCCTACCTTAGAGAAAGTGCAGGAGAAGTTTACTCAACTGATACAAGTGATGCAGGACTGTCCTAGAAGGGATAAGTTTGACTGGGCCTGTATTCACTAGAGATTAGAAGGATGAGAGTAGACCTGAGTGAAATGTATCAAATTATCACAGGCTGGGTAGACCAGATGAAGGGAAAGAAAAACCTGAAAGAACTGTGATTGCTGGAAATCTGAAACAAAATATAAATTTCTGGAAAATCTCAGCAGGTCTAGCAGCATCAACAGAGAGAAATCAGAGGTAACCTTTCAGGTCCCAGTGACCTTTCTTCAGAACAGATGAACAAAGAATGTTTTCCGTGGCTGGGGAGTCTGGAACAAGAGGTCACAATCTTTGGATATGGAATAGGCCATTTAGAATTGAGATGAGGAAATGTTTAGTCACTCAGAAAGTGGTCAACCTGAATTCTCGACAGAATATATTCAAGGAAGAGATTGATAAGTTTTTAGCTATTAAGGCCATCAGGGGCTATGGGGAGTAAGTGGGAGTATGCCATTGAGGTAGAGAATCAGATTCAATCTTGATTGGTGGAACAGGTTAGAAGGGCCAAATGGCCTATATCTGCTCCTAGTTTTTGGTTTCTGTGTGCAGGATGCTGAGGAATTGAGGAAATGGGAGCAGTCTTCAGAGGAGAAAGGACATAGTCATTAGGGAAGGACAAAGCTATCCTTGTACATGACAGAACTTAGCTGTGTTGGGCATAACATGCCAGACAGAACCTCATCATCACTCTGTTCCAGTAGATGAGAGCTGTGTCCCATACACCATCACGGAATGTAAAATGGTCAGAATGCCAATGGTTTGCAAATTGGGAGTGAACTGAAGTCTGTAATGGTTTTGTTGTGTTCCCTTTTGGTGGCTGTTAGTGAAAACTCATGTTTGGAATTATCCAATTGTTTGCCTATATGTGATATTTACAGGACAACAACAAGATGTGTCTCAAGTGGGCACTGGGGACAGAGTCATGGTAACTTAGAGGATGTTTAGATGTGAGCTATTGACAGATAAAGTGGCTGCTGGTTAAACAGTGCTGAGGGTGAGGGAATGGGGTTGCATGTGTGAGGGAATGTCAGCTATGCTATGTGCAGTGAGTAGCATGGCTTTGAGATTTACATTGCTAGTGGAGTGCAATAGTGGACTGTCCATGCTTGGGTTCACAGTGGCCCTTTCAAAGATGGCGTGGGTACAAGGGAATGCCAGTCTTTGGTTGATATGTGCTGAGTGGGAATTGTTCTGGGAACGGTGTGTGGTAAGATGGGGCTGGAATCGGATGGGAGAGATGTCATAGGGGACAGGTGGTTCATGGGATGCATTTGGTAAGATAGAGTGAGAAATCTTGCGAGACACTGGGGCAGGAATTCCTCCAGAAAAAAACTAGTCACAATAGACACTTGACCAAAATGTCATAAGCTACAAGGTAAACACGTATGGGCCCCAGCTATGCCTGTCTCTTTGTTGGCTACGTAGAGCAGTTGATCTTCTGTAATTACACCGGCACCACTCCCCACCTCTTCCTCCGCTACATTGATGACTGCATTGGCGCCACCTCGTGCTCCCGCGAGAGGTTGAGCAATTCATCAACTTCACCAACACACTCCACCCTGACCTTAAATTTACCTGGACCATCTCTGACACCTCCCTCCCCTTCCTGGACCTCTCCATCTCCATTAATGACGACC
>NC_057733.1:43760075-43763295 GCF_004010195.1 Chiloscyllium plagiosum | reverse complement strand
TATTGTATCCGTTGTTCCCGATGCGGTCTCCTCTACATTGGGGAGACTGGACGCCTCCTAGCAGAGCGCTTTAGGGAACATCTCCGAGACACCCGCACCAATCCACCAAATCGCCCCGTGGCTCAACATTTCAACTCCCCCTCCCACTCTGCCGAGGATATGGAGGTGCTGGGCCTCCTCCACCGCTGCTCCCTCACCACCAGATGCCTGGAGGAAGAACGCCTCATCTTCCGCCTCGGAACACTTCAACCCCAGGGCATCAATGTGGATTTTAACAGTTTCCTCATTTCCCCTTCCCCCACCTCATCCTAGTTTCAAACTTGCAGCTCCGCACTGTCCCCTTGACCTGTCCGGACTTGTCCGACCTGCCCCGCTCCTTTTCCACCTATCCACTCCACCCTCTCCTCCCTGACCTATCACCTTCATCTCCTTCCCCACTGACCTATTGTACTCTATGCCACTCTCTCCCCACCCCCACCCTCCTCTAGCTTATCTCTCCACGCTTCAGGCTCTCTGCCTTTATTCCTGATGAAGGGCTTTTGCCCGAAACGTTGATTTTGCCTGTCCTCGGATGCTGCCTGAATTGCTGTGCTCTTCCAGCACCACTGATCCAGAATGTCATAAGCTACAGTCCAGCATATGACAATGCTTCTAAACTGAGGCAGTATTTAACATAACCCGGTCTTTATAGCAACTCCATTGCTGGAAGAAGCTAATTGCAGCATGCTACTTCAGTTTCCAATATGAATAGTTCAAAAAAATTACAAGAAGCCTTGACACAATGAGTGCACACAATGTATTACATTGTAAACAAATATAAAAAGCCAAATGAAAATGCTGAGTTGACAATGGCATTAGTTGAAGGGATATTTGTCCAGATCGGAAATGTCTCGAAATAAAATTTCAAGAATAATTACAATAATTTATTAAAGCTGTTCTTTGCATTATGCAGATTGGCAAGAAATGAGTACTTACCTCCTTATGTAACAACCAAACCAGCAAGTGTCTCCATTACCCAGTACTGTTCTTCCTTAATAAGTCTGATATATGAATGCTCAATAATGTGACATCATTTCTCATTTAAAGTCTAGGATATTGTGGTCACAATTTTAACTTTCTTTTATTCACTTATGGGATCTGGGTGTCGCTGGCTGGCCAGCATTTATTGCCCAGCCCCATTTGTCCTTGAGAAGGCGGTAGTGAGCTGTAAGTGGGCTGTTAGGGAGAGACTTCCAAGGTTTTGACCTAGTGACAATGAGGGAAGGAATAGTTAATCAAACACATGCCAGAGGATGTAATGTAGAATTTCTCATAGACACAAAGTAACCGCTGAACCTCAGTGTTCAACTGGGATAACACTGGCAATTCTAAGTGTAAATGTTAATAATAACAATGGAGAGGTTTTATAATGCAGTGTAGTCTCTGTGCAAGAAGCTCAAGGTTCAAGCCTTAAGCCAAGACCTGTAGGCCTTTGAAGGTGGATTTATAACTTGGCCAAAAAGGTTGATGATTAGCCTTTAAATCCTTCCAATATGCCTGATAGTAGGCGGAAAGAGTGGGAGAATTTCCTGATCAGCCATCTTGCAGAAGGTGATGGCAAACCATTGCAGGATATAAGCTGTGATCAATCAAATATGACCCACACCTCAGACAAGAGCATGGGAGGAAAGACAGACCGAAATAATACATCTGAGACTCTGGGTTCTTCTCTGACAAAGCATTGATTTCTTTTCACAAAACGTTTCTCCATGAACACTTGTAAGGTCACATGGAGAGTAAACATCATCATGGACTTGTTGGGTCAACAGCTTTCTTCTGAAAGAGAGACTTGCATTTATAATGTGCTTTTCACAACTAACTGAGCTTTACAGTCAGTTAAGTATTTTGAGTTGTGAGCACTGATGTAAGGTAGGAAATATGAGAGCCAAACTGTGCACAGAAAACTCCTCCGATCAGCAATGCAATCATAACTGTAATTACATAATGTTGATTGAGAATAGATATTGATCAGGATGTTGGCTGGAATGCGTCTGGTGTTCCTTGAAATCCCATACTCTCATTCACATCCAACCAGGCAGTCATAGCATCATAAAATCAGACATGGAAATAGACCTTTGGTCCTCAGTCCGTACCAACCATAATCCCAAACTAACCAAGTCCCACCTGCCTGCGCTTGGCCCATATCCCTCCGAACATTTCTTATTTGTGTACTTCTCTAAAAGATTTTTAAATATTGCAACTGCATCCTCTGGAAGTTCATTCCAGACATGAACAACTCTCTGTGTAAAAAATAAATCGCCCCTTATGTCTTTTTTAAATCTTTCTCCTTTCACCTTAAAAATATGCTGTTTTATCTTGAAATTCCCCACTCTAGGAAAGAGATAACTTTTGTGTACCCCTCATGATTTTATAAACCTTTATAAGGTCACCTCTCAATCTCTGATGGGGTCATAAGACCATAAGATATAGGAGTGAATTAGGGTTTTTACCCATCACACCTGAAAGGTGACCATGCACAGGAGCTCCAGGTTTGGTGTTGCTGCTGAAGACCTGGAGTGAGACTTGAACCCAGAACCTTCTGAGTCAGAGGCAGGAAGTTAGCAACTGGGTCATAGCTGACACTTCTGTATTGCATTTCCTATGTAACATTGCGTAAAATTCCTTTTTGATCTGTAAGATTGAGGAGTGAGTTGGCTTCTGCAATAAAATGCCCATAGAGATTTTATAGCACTGATAGCACAATAGCCTTTTGGCCTATTGTGTCTTTATCACTCATCATTCATTCCACTCCCAATTTCCAGCACTTGGCCGATAACCTTGTAAGCTTTGCCATTGCAAATGTTCATCTCAGCTTTTCTTAACTGCCTTGAAGATTCCCACCCCTCCTACTGCAACCTTCTGGGTTTTCAAATTCCCTATAAACCTTCTGTTTCTTACCTTAGAACTATTCCCCCAATTACTGACCTCTCTGCCAAGGGGAAAAATTTCTCCCCATTTATCCTGTCTACACTTCTATACAAAAAACTTTGTAAAACTCCATCAGATCCCCTTCTCAGCAGTCTCTGCTCTAAGCAAAACAAGATTCTGGATCAGTGGTGCTGGAAGAGCACAGCAATTCAGGCAGCATCCGAGGACAGGCAAAATCGACGTTTCGGGCAAAAACCCTTCATCAGGAATAAAGGCAGAGAGCCTGAAGCGTGGAGCGATAAGCTAGAGGAGG
>NC_057733.1:43740774-43759925 GCF_004010195.1 Chiloscyllium plagiosum | reverse complement strand
GAGATGTTCCCTAAAGTGCTCTGCTAGGAGGCGCCCAGTCTCCCCAATGTCGAGGAGACCGCATCGGGAGCAACGGATACAATAAATGATATTAGTGGATGTGCAGGTAAAACATTGATGGATGTGGAAGGCTCCTTTAGGGCCTTGGATGGAGGTGAGGGAGGAGGTGTGGGCACAGGTTTTACAGTTCCTGCGGTGGCAGGGGAAAGTGCCAGGATGGGAGGGTGGGTCGTAGGGGGGCGTGGTCCGTTGCTCCCGATGCGGTCTCCTCTACATTGGGGAGACTGGGCGCCTCCTAGCAGAGCGCTTTTGGGAACATCTCCGAGACACCCGCACCGATCAACCAAATCAACCAAATCCAGCATCTGCAGTCATTGTTTTTACCTCTAAGCAAAACAATCCCAGCCTACCTTGACTCTCTTCATAGCTAAACCGTTCCAGCCCAGGCAGCATCCTGGTGAATCAGTTCTGCACCCACTCCAATGCAAACACATCCTTCCCATAGTATGGTGACCAGAACTGCACACAGTAGCTAACGTCTTTAATGTGGCTAAGCTTCATTGACCACAAAAAGGAATTAAAAAGGGGTAAAAACAATGACTGCAGATGCTGGAAACCAGATTCTGGATTAGTGATGCTGGAAGAGCACAGCAGTTCAGGCAGCATCCAAGGAGCAACGAAATCGACATTTCAGGCATAAGCCCTTCGCTGTTCTCTAATCCACAAAAAGGAATTGACTGACCTAAGTTGTTCAAATAGCATTTCATTGTTCTTGTACTTCTAAATGTAAGTAATAGCTGGAACTTAAAACACAGCCATGATCAAAAAATGTTCAAGTTCATACAAAGCCAGTTTGCATCATGGAATCATTTGGAGATCTAACATTTCAAGGTGACAAAATTATATTCAGACAGTGTCATTCAGACAAGATGTAATTTGTACCAGAGTTAAAGTGCGATATCTTTAATTTATTTCACAAGGAACCAGATAGTTTGTGGTTAACAGAAGAACTGTCTATTGTCAAATTTAAGGGCATGTCCAGAGCAAAAAAGACATTCCCATAAACAGAAACTTGGTTCAGAATTTATAAAAAACCCATGCAGAATACTTAGATGAGAAACAGATTTTTCCATGTCAACCTGAATATTAAATCCATTTATTACAGGAAGAACAACCAGATTTATCAGATTTCCTGGAGTAGGATAGATGGTCACAATGTTGATGTCTAAATTGTTCGTTAACTTTGTGATGTACATTCTGTCTGTGGCTGTTTCATTAATCATGATTGTTTAAGCGTTGTCTAGAATTTTTCCTTCTTTAGAGGTGGTTTTTGTGACAACGAATATTCATTTATCAGAGAAATGGTAAGACATGCTGTGTTCTGGAACAGCTCTTAAAGAGGTGACCAACTTAACTAATCAAAGCAATGAGTCTATGAACCATGCCAAAATGTTGAGTTGTGGTCCCCTGTTGATGACTTGTTGTTAAATGAAAAACCTAAATTCCAGCTTCCACCCACTACCCTCAGCAACTATAAGCATTGACGCTTTCTCTACATCCCAACTAATATCTCCAAACTATAAAATGCCAACTCTCATTCATTGCTGTAAATACCCACCTGGTTCACTGATGTCCTTTTGGGAAGAAGCATCTGCAGTTCTTATCTGGTCTGGCCTAGATAAAATCCAGATCCACAGCAATATTGTTCACTTCTAATTTACCTCTGAAATGGCCAAGCTAGCCATTCACTTCAAGGGCAGTTAGGATAGGTTACAAATGTTGGCTTTGCTCATAATGTCTGCATCTCATGAGAGAATAACATATCAGTGTTGAAGTACAAATTACTGCTCCAGTACACAGGGAAGTCACGCACATTATAAAGAGGGTTGAGTTTGTAATGCAGAGTGATGTCAACAACGTGGGTTGAATTCCTGCACTTGCTGAGGTTACCTTAAAGGACTCTCTTTCTCAGTCCTTCAGGTTACCTCACTGTCAGCAATCTCTTTTGAATGAATGAATGTGAATATAGTGACTTGACCTTTAAGTGAGCTATACAAACAGGGTTTAATACGATAGATGTGGAGGACATGTCCCAGATCATCTCATAGGAGTATAAACAGGAGGTGCTGGAGAAACTCAGTAGGTTTGGCAGCATCTGTAGAGAGAGAAACGGAGTTAATGTTCGAGCTCCACGTCACTCTTATTCAGAACTTGCAATTTTTCCCAAGCAGAACTCTTGACCTGACCCCCTGATTGGAATCTCCAAACTTTTCCCTGATCCCCATCTGAGCTGACACTCCTTCCTCATCCTGAATATCTGACTGTTTCAACAAACTTCCCAACTGGGCCTCTCACCAACGCTCCCCTGACTCCCAAACTGACCCAAACTGACCTGACCACACCAGCTCACCACCCAACCAATTCAACCTGACTGTCTGCTGAGCTACTCTAACCTTCACCCACTTGCCTTTGACCTATCTGCTGCCATAGCCAGATACAATCCTAACCCCTTACACACTTGTCTCACTCACCCAAGTATTCACTGCGAATTAGTAAATAACATTGACTGTTAAATCAGAAAAAAAATTACATTTAGAATTATTACATAACAATAGAATTTTTTTAAAAATCTATGTAATTTTTGAGGAGTGATGCAGATGTTAACTGGTAGTTTACATGCTGTGGCTGTTTGGTACTGCCCTTAAGGAATGTTCTCAGCTGCTGGTCTCATATTGGGTATGGATTCACAGGCTGCCCAATGCTATTTTGTGGTTCTACGACAAGTGGCCAGCATCAGAAGACTGACCAAGGAAAACCCAGGCAGCTGAGTAGGTGCCTTAACTGAAGATTGGCATCAGCCTCAACAACTCCAATGTCAATCAATGGGACATAGGTCCATGTTTCCACTAGAATCATAGAATCACACAGAATAGGCCTTTCAGGTCATCAGTCTGTACTACTAAAGCTACACTAACTCCACACTTGTCTGACTCTACAGCATGAAACTCATACCCCTGAATGTTTGACCTATTACTAGTGGACAAGGCCAGAGGTAGGGTTGCAAATCAAAGATTGTCACTTTCTTTTCTCCAGGTAGCAGCCCCAATTATTAGAGGTTTGCTGAACCATGGCTTCTACTGTGTAGCAGAGTGGGACTGCAGTTCCTAAAGTGATTTCAGCCAGGACGGTAATGAAACTATATGCTGTCGCCATTATTCTGAACTGCACACAAGCCATCTAACCAACTGAGCTATTCAGCCACACAAGGTAGTTACCATTAAATTCATTGGGGTGGTCAGGAGAAATTGCATAGAGTGGTTCAAATGTAGAACTCAACATTACATGGAGACTGGTGCAAATTGTACAGATATATACAAGGGGAAGCTATCTACGTACATGAAGTTGGGAAAAAAAATCAAAGAATGGGGTTTGGTGAACAGCAGAAGGCTGAGGTGAAGCATGTGCACCAATATGGAAAAGATGGGCTGAATGGCCTGTTTCTATGCTTTAACTACATCGTGATATTTTGTAATACTTCACAAACCACAAAGAATCAAAGTTTAGTCAGTGGACTTTGCTGAACATTGTAATTTGTCTCAGGATCCCTAGATGGGTAGGAGAGGGAGGAAGATAATCAGAATTCCTCTTGCCTATTGCTAACCACTGACACCCACTGAAAGTTGACATTCCTGACAGTTCAATAAGGATAAGATTTGGTCTGCTATGATTAGCTTAACTAAGGAAAGTCAGCTCTACTTTGTTAAGGGTCAATCCTGTTTAACTAACTTTAGAAGAGTTTTTGATTAGGCAACAGATAATGTTGATGAAGATAATATTATTGATGTAGTGTACATGGATTTCCAAAAGGCACTTAATAAAGTGCCATAAATAGACTTATGAATGAAGTTTCAACTTATGGAATAAAAGGGACATGGACATGGATTATGGAAAATATAGTGTTTAGTAAAGTTTGTGACTAGTTTTGCAGAATGAAGGAAGGTTTGTAATGGAGTTTCCCAAATGTCATGTTAAGACCTTTTCTTATCCTGATAGACATAAATGATGTTGACCTCAGGGTACACGGTATAACTTCAAAATTTGCAGTTGCTATAAAACTCAGAGCATTGTGAACTGTGAGGAGGAGGATGCAAAGCTTAACGAGGAAATAATAGGTTGGTGGAATGAGTGGACAGTGGCAAATGCAATTTAATGGAAAGAATTGTAAAATGAAGTAGGTTCAAGGTTAGTTTTCAGATGTTTCATCACCACACTAGTTAACATCATCAGTGAGCTTCTATTGAAGCGCTGGCATTATGTCCTGCTTTCTATCAATCACATAAATGAAAAGTGGGCCATTATACCAGTGCTTCACCAGAGGCTAGCTAATGATGTTATCTAGCATGGTGACGAAATGTCTGAAAACAAACATTCCAGCTCAGATGAAGGCTTTGGTAATGTAGGTAGATTGAAGAAGTTTGGACTTAGCAGAGATTTGATCAAAGTATTCAAAATGATGAAGAGTTCAGACATAATAAATAGGGCCAAATTGTTCCCATTGGTGGAAGGATCAAGAATAGGTTGACATAAAGTAATTGTCAAAAGAAGTGACATGGGCAAAAGCATGATTCACTCAGTGAATAGTTAGGAATGACATGGTTGAGGTTGTGTAGGAAGCAGAGAATTGGATGTTATATAAAAGGGAAGAATGTGCAAGATAATGGGGAGAAGACAAGGGGAAGACCCCAGGTAAATTATTCCTACAGAGAATGTACACAGGACTAATGGGCTGTAACAATTCTGTGGTCCCATTATACCCCCCCCACTCCGAGATTAAATAATTAACACACACACATCATTTATGCTCACACAAAAAAAAGGCTGCCTGTGCCCATGAGCTTTGAAGTCAGGGCAGTCAGGAACATCAGAGGAAAAATGTGGGGTGAAACAAAAAGGAAAGGCAAGGTATGAATGAAAATGTGACACAAAAGAATATTTACATTGATTCTTTACCAGCAGTGGCATGATTCCAATATGAACTGCTTTAACCTGAAATAAAACTGGTTCAACTCCACCTCTGCAGATAATTTAAAATCTCTGAATATATGCCGACTTTCTGAAAGTCCCGGATCAATCAAATGTGTTGTGTAAGGAATGTTAAATTTTCTCAAATATCTTAGCAATCAGGACCCCAGAGAGAATTGCATCCAAAACTGATTTGGTGAGTCCAACAAGCACTAATTTGTCACTCGCTTTGGACATTTACCATACCAAAGTGCGAGCATCAGAGAATTTTCTGACTGCAGTATGACTGGAAGGAAGATAAGTGCCAAGGTCAGTCATTTACTGCAAATCCTTTGTATCAGTTGAAGACATCTATATTATGAATCAAGTGCTGAGAACTCTGTCTTTTTGTTTTACGATTGGAAAACACCTCCCTTCTCTAAGAGGCCTGATTGAGATTCCTTTCTATACGTGGAGATATGAGATGGGAAGTTTAATGATTGGCACATAACTGCAGGACCATGACGCCTGATGCCTATTTGCTGCCAAGAATATTATCAACAAGGAACAGTCTTTTGACATTTGTGGTGTATTAAGAACTCCTTTGGGAACATTTAGAGTGCATTGACCAGTACACAGTGTTTTAGATCAAAGGCAAACAACTGACAAAGCATTATGTTCAGTGAATTAACTTTCTATTAGTCCTCTTTTACAGTTCAATCTGCTTCCTACTTTAAGAAATGTTGATTTATGAATGGTTTAGCTCCATTCCATGGACAGAATTCAAAACAAGCTAATGGTCCGCCATGAGGCTTCAATATCCAATCTTAAATGTTCACTTAATTTACTGTTAAATCAGATAACAGTGGAAATACTTTCATTGGTCTTTCCAGTCATGGTTATTTTGAAACGAACACAGTTTGCCTGCTGCAGAGGGAAACCCAATAATAAAGAGAGAGAGATTAACATTGATCCACTGAGGTGATGAGACAATCAGATAGAGAGATGTTCAGTCTCATTGGAAGGTTGTCACTTATCTTTCCTATACACTCTTTGCTCTTTGACAAACCTATCTGAGTACTTATTTAATTCCTGTCTGTGGAAGAGTGCTGCAAGTGTACCTGGCTATTTATGTTTTCTACACTACAACAGTGTCCACACTCAACATACTTGGAGCCATCACAATGTTGTGAAAAATTTCCACTGAAACATTCACATATGTCTTAGAGTTGTGTTGTATAACATCAATTGGGATCATGACCAGATATTCTGCCAGAGGTACCAGGAAGGCTGAGGATGTGGACTGCAATAATTGTCAGATAGAACAATCATTTGAGTCAAATCCTTCCCCTTCTGGGGAAAAAAAACTTGGTTCATCAGATACTTTCAGGGAAATGCATCAACTTCTCTTCACAAATGGCTGTTTCAAGGGTCCAGATTTGGTTTTGAAGATCTGTACAATTTCCTGGAGCTGAAATTTTGATTGCTAGGTTTTATGAAAAGATTTTATTATTTCAGTGTTCATGTTACATCACAGTTAATTATGCTCAGTGATACTTATGACTTTCACATAGTTCACACTGTGCCAAGACTTGCCTGAGTCTTCTTCCTACCAGTCAGTTCTCATTTAATTTTAATCTCACTGAGCTGTAGTATCAGTAATTGACTCTGAAGTATCAGTTTACATGCTTGTGCCTTGACTTCATTGATGCTGGATTATAGAAAGCATCAGAAGTTATTGTTGCACAATTTAGTTATGTCTTCTATTGCTTCACTAATTGTACTTCAAAATATATGCAGACTGTGACAATTTTCACCAGTAGAATTATTAACTGTCCACTTCCTCCTTCCCCACCACTTTGGAAAAAGACCATTTTGAGGACAGGACCTCACGTCTGAGCAAGATGGATTATTTTGGGTCACTAACTATTGCAGGCATCATGGGCTGAAGGGACTCTTCCCATGCTGTAACACCCTAGGGGCTGAATTTTATGGTTTTTGGTTGTCAGTTTCATTGAGTTCCAAGTAGTATTTCTCCCTGCAAAGCAGATGGAGCTTAACATGGATAGGAGTGAGGTTACCCATTTTGGTCAGAAGAATTGAAAGGCAATTTTTTATCAAAATGGAGAGAAACGTTTGAGTGCTGTCATGCAGAGGGATCTCGGTGACTTTGTGCAAGAATCGTAGTATGCAGGTACAGCAGGTAATAAAGAAGGCAAATGGAAGTTTGGCAATTATTGCTAAAGAAATAGAACGTAAAAATAGGGAAACATTGCTGCAACTGTACAAGGCATTAGTGAGACCGCATGTAGAATATTGCATGCAATTTGGATTCCCTTACTGGAAAAGAGATCGAGTGACATTGGAGACAGTTCAATGGAGATTCCAGTGATAAAGGGTGTGTCATATGAAGAGATATCAAACACTTTTGATATATGGTCCCTGGAATTCAGAAGATGAGGAGCGATTTAATTAGGTGTATAAGATGCTAAAGGGGATTGACAAAGTAGATGTTTCCTAATGTGGGGCAATCTAGAACAAGTGGTCATAATTCTAGGATTTAAAACAGATGAGGAGAAATTATTTCTCTCAAAAGGTCATAAATCTGTGGAATTCATTATTCCAGAGTGTGGCGGACACCAGGACTGAATAAATTTAAAGACAAGATAGGCAAGTTTTTAATTAGTCATGCAACAAATGGGTTGAAGGATTATGGAGAACGAGCAGGGCAGTGAAGTTGTTAAATAGTGCAACAGGCTCAAGGGGGTGACTCCTGTACCTAATTCTCATAGTCTTTTCTGGGAACAGCCATTTAAACACCCCTGTATTGTAAATATAGAGAAAAGGATCAGATTCGCTCTCGCTCAGCGCGCTGCCAGTCAGCCACTGCTAAAAGAAATTAGGACAAGAGAATTTCAATCAACTGCAAAGCCAACAATCTTAGAATTGACTGTTCAACTACCAATACCTCCATTACCATTGACCACATACTATCCACTACAGCGTTCAACTATCTGCTCTTTATGAATAATTCAAACTAATCTTTTATCTTTAACTTTTATCTTTTTGTACACCTTATATTTCTAATTTGTGTCTATGTGTGGTGCGTTGCCATTGCGTCTCACACTGAGTAGTTAATAAACTCACCCTTTTTGTTAAATTCAAGAAAACCTACTTAAATTGACTCCTTGTAAAACAAAAGTTCATTTGGATCTGGGAGAAAGGTATCCACAAGGGATCCTTTTAAAATTAACCTCATTTCAACCAACTGAAGGGACGGGTGAGCAACCAAGGGGAACCAATGTTCCCTTTCTCACACAGGACCTTCATGATTTGAGGCATCGTTTTGGGAACCAGCAATCTAAACACCCCTGCATTGCAAGTAAAGGAAAAGGACAAGACAGTTTGTCACTCGGAATGTTACCATATCAAATGGGAAATCTTGACCATACAACACTATGAAACATAATTCATGAAAAGTGTGCACAAGAGGATGTTTGGGTGAAAGGAATCACCCAGTGAAATCGTGTTTGTCTGTTTGCCCTACAACTGGCTTGCAACTAATTGCGACAGTTCAAGGTTGAGGCAGGAGGTTAAGTGATGAAACCTCCAGGAATACATCCAATTAGAATTAATAATGTTGTTTGTATATCTTAAATAGATGTGAAAATGTGTTGTTCCTGAAGAAGGGCTCATGCCCGAAACATCGATTCTCCTGCTCCTTGGTGCTGCCTGACCTGCTGTGCTTCTCCAGCAACACATTTTCAGCTCTGGTCTCCAGAGTCTGCAGTCCTCACTTTCTCCTGTATATCTTAAATAGATGTCCAATATGGCTTACTGAGTGCTTCTAGATTGCTCAATGTGGAGAAATTGGTAGGTAGGTCCAAGGGAGATAAAAGTATGATGATGGAGGGGGCAAGGGAAAATGATCCACATTGTTATTGTAGAGCTCAGAGAAGATTTATTGCTCCTCTAACTCCCCATAATAATAATTGTCAACTTAATGATTTTGAAGCCTCTTGACTTTAACCACCAGGTTCCTTGGAGGAGTCCTCTGCTGCCTAACTGTGGCACAAGTTATCCCCTGTAGGCTATCAAAATTCTACCAGTTCCTATCAGAAGGTGTATCAGAGGAATCCTTTCTGAGTCAGGAGGATTCCAGATTCATCCAGTGGAAAATGTAAGTTAACCAGATGGTGGAACATGAATTGCCCAGTAAATTGACCACCTTGATGATCACAGTTTAAGAAATGCAATGTTGAGGAACAGAGGGATTTTAGGATCCATGCCCATAGATCCCTCAAAGTTGCCACCTAAGTCGATAGGGTTGTTAAGAAGGTGTATGGTGTGTTGGCTTTGTAGTAGAGGGATTGAGTTTAAGAGCCGCGAGGTTAGGCTGCAGCTCTCTAAAGCCCTGGTTAGACCACACTTGGAATATTGTGTTCAGTTTTGGTCTCCTCACTATGGGAAGGATGTGGAAGCTTTAGAGAGGCTGCTTAGAAGATTTACCAGGATGCTGCCTGGACTGGAGGGCATGTCTTATGAAGAAAGGTTGAGGTAGCTAGGGCTTTTCTCATTGAAGCAAAGAAGGGTGAGAGGTGACTTGATAGAGGTGTACAAGATGATGAGAGGCATAGGTAGAGTCAATAACCAGAGACCATTTCACAGGGCAGAAGTGGTTATCATGAGAGGGCATAATTTTAAGGTGATTAGAGGAAGGTTTTGAGGATATGTCAGAGGTAGGTTCTTTACACAGACAGTGGTGGGTAGGTGGAATGCACTGCCAGCAGTTGTAGTAGAATCAGATACATTAGGGGCATTTAAGCAACTCCTGGATAGACACATGGATGATAGTAAAATATAGGGTATGATGGTTAGTTTGATCTTAGAGTAGGATAAAAGGTTGGCACAACATCGAGGGGCCAAGGGCCTGTATTGTGCTGTACTGCTCTATGTTCTAACAGTCAGTTCTTCTATAGCACGATGGTTGCGTTCTTGTGCAACCCGTGTTATAGAAAAACTGCACTTTAGAAACAGCACTTAAAGTGTTGGCGCTGTAATCGTGTTACAGCCGACACACATTTTAAAAGTTTGCGTTTTAGAAACAGTGACCCCAATTCACGTTGACAAAATGCACATTATAACAGAATGACCTGTCCACGGTCGGTCATTTAGCTCAGAAATGAAGAGAAATGTCTTTACTCAGGGAATGGTGAATCTGTGGAATTCTCTGCCACAGAAGGAAGAAAACAAAGAATGTTTTCAAGAAGGAGTTAGATATATTTCTTAGGGCTGAAAGAATCAATGTGTAGGGAGGAAAGCAGGAATGTGATACTGAGCTGGATGATGATGACATTGAATGTCAGAGCAGGTTCATGTGATTTTGTTTTCGTTAAGGAGAAATATTGGATCGACTAGGGTTGTTTTCCTTGGAACTGGGGCCGGGGTGGGGGGAGGGGTGGTGGTGGTGGTGATTGAGTTGAAGAAAATGATGAGGTGCAAAGACAGGGTGGATAGGAAGGAACATTTCACCTTGGTGGAAGAATCAATGGCCACGGGCATAGATGTAAGGTAAAAGACATAAGGTTTAAAGCAGGTGTGAGTGGAAAAAAACTTCACTCATGGGAATCTGGAACTCACACTGCCTGTGCTGATGGTTGAAGCAGAAACCATGATAATATTTAAGAAGTATTCAGATTTGCACTTGTGATGCTAAGGTATACAAGGTTGTGGTCCAAGTACTGGAAAATGTGATTAGAATATGTAGGAGGCTGTTTTTGACTAGATGGGCTGAAGCTTCTTTCTCATGATGTAGATCTCTATGACTATTTGGCTAATGCCCCATTTCTGCTCCTATATTCTATGTTTCTGTACTGATTTTTACTCTGCCATATTCAGCTGGAAGGAGTTCAACCTGTCTTAGTGCTTCCTGTCCAGTAGGTCAAACATCTGAAACTGCTGAATGTGCGCAATATCTCAATCCAGTGTTATTGACAAGCTTTTTCCCATTGTGCCTGCCATGTGCATGGTTGGTTGGTTCAAAACCATGGAGCGTATACTGTAGCTCATGTATTCACTTTTGCAATTCTAGCCTTGAAATTCCCTCTCAGCAGCTCTCACTTGGTGCCTCATCAACTGCTCATATCTTGATAGCTCAGTTCTTCCTTTCTAAATCAAATTTGCAATGACTTCTGAGAATGCTCCCAAGAACCTAATTGCTTGTACAATTTCAGTTGGTAGCAAACAGCTGGGTTGTCGACTCTTAATTTCTCTGAGCTCAAATCTTTCCAAGCAGCAGCAGCAAATCCTGTTTGTGGGCATCCCTGTGCCCAATCTGCGCTCCACTGAATTGTCAATGGACCCCAGGGCTTCTGCTTGCCCAAACTCCTAGGAGCAAGTAGAACAAGCTGAATATTGTACAACAGTTCCTAGAACTGCCCGTGTTCCTAAATACCTCACTAATGGATTTTCAAGTAGAATTGGTTAAGTAAGGAATGACAGGATGAAACAGTAACCATAAGGTTGAGGATTTGTACTGTCATGGATGCGGTAAGAATGACCTAGAGAGCATTGATTTAAGGTGAGAGGGGAAAGGTTTAAAAGGGACCTAAGGGGCACCTTTTTCACACAGAGGGTGATGCATGGATGGAATATGTTGCCAGAGGAAGTGGTGGATGCTGGTACAATTACAACATTTAAAAGGCATCTGGATGGTAACATGAATAGAAAGGGTTGAGAGGGATATGAGCCAAAGGCTGGCAGGTGGGACTAGATTAGTTTAGGATATCTGGTCGGCATGGATGAGTTGGATGTACTGTACATCTCTATGATTCTATGACTTACCAAATTTTTGGACTTCCATCATCTGACCTTTAATTGCCTGAGACTTTCATGGATTAAATGTTTCATACAAAGAGAAACCTCAGATTTAATATGTTGGCGATGATCATCTGAACAAGTGAAGTCAAGTTTGTGAAACCATCTATAAACAAGATCCAGTCTGAACTGAAATTTGTATGCTGTCAAGATGACTGAAACCAAGCATTCAGATCTATGGCACCTGTTCGATATTAAACCTTTACAGAGACTTCACATATCAGGATGAAAGTCATCTGCAGCTTACTGAGTTTTAAATAAACAATGAACCTCGGACATCCATGCACTGCAAAAAATAATTAGAGGAAATACTTGTGATCACTCTACCCTGCTGCCTGTCAAAGTCACAGCTGCACCACATCTTTATGTAACTGGCTGCTTCCAAGGATCCACTGGGGATCTGTGTGACATCTATCAGTCCTCAACCTACAAATCTATCAAGACTGTTTCCAATGCAGTTTGTGCCAGATCATGTCCCTTATTCACTCACTACACCCTGGGCAGTAGATTACCAACTAGATGGAAACACACTGTGTAACTTGTTTCTTAAATAGTTATAGTTTTATGAATGAGCACTTGTGTTAGCAATGAATTTTGGAATACTGCAATTCTGGTCTCCTCCCTATACAAAAGATGTTGTCAAACTTGAAAGGGTTCAGAAATGGTTAACAAAGATGTTGCCAGGGTTGGAAGGTTTGAGCTATAGGGAAAGGCTGAATAGACTGGAACTATTTTTCAGTGAAATGTCAGTGTTTCAGAGTTGACTTTATAAAAGTTTACAAAATTGTGAGGGGCATGGATACGGTAAATAGACAAGGTCTTTTTCCTGGGGTTAAGGGAATCCAAAACGAGAGAGCATAGGCTTAGGGTGAAAGGGGAAAGATTTAAAAGGGACCTAAGGGGATACCTTTTCACACAGAGGGTGGTGCGTGGATGGAATGAGCTGCCAAAGGAAGTGATAGAGGTGGTACAATTACAGCATTTAAAAGATATTTGGATGGGCCTATGAATAGAAAGGGTTGAGAGGGATATGGGCCAAATGCTGACAAGTGGGACTAGAGTAATTTAGGATATCTGGACGAGTGGACTGAAGGGTGAATTTCCGTCGTGTACATCTCTATGACTGTATGGTTATGCCTGACATGCCAGCTATGTGTCCTGAGAAGCATTTCATTTTGGTTTAGAACATAGAACATAGAAAAGTACAGCACGATGTTGTGCCGAGGTTTAATCCTAATGTAAAATATAATAACTACGCACCCCTCAACTCACTGCTCTCCATGTGCCTGTCCAGCAGTTGCTTAAATGTCCCCAATGACTCTGCTTTCACCACCACAGCTGGCAACGCATTCCACTCTCTGCGTAAAGAACTTACCTCTGACATCTCCTCTCTACCTTTTCCCTAATATCTTAAAACTATGACCCCTCGTACCCGTCAATCCTGCCCTGGGGAAGAGTCTCTGGCTATTGACTATATCTATTCCTCTCATTATTTTGCACACCTCGATCAGGTCTCCTCTCTTCCTCCTTCTCTCCAGAGAGAAAAGTCAGAGCTTTTTCAACCTTTCTTCATACGGCAAGTCCTCCAGTCCAGGCAGCATCCTGATAAACCTTCTTTGCACCTTCTCCAAAGCCTCTTTATCTTTCCTATAGTAGGGCGACCAGAAGTGGACACAATATTTCAAGTGTGGTCTCACCAGGGACTTGTAGAGCTGTAGCAAAACCTCGCAGCTCTTAAATTAAATCCCCCTGTTAATGAAAGCCAAAGGTTTCTCTCCCTCCACTTGTTAACTCCCAGCTGGTAGTGCTTGACCTGGTGGAAGGCTGGGTTTGAAGATTGGCACCAGTGTCCCAGGACTCAGAAAGTCCTGGGAAGTACCTCCATCTCTTCCAAGAGGAAAGATTGGAACAACGTGATGCCAAAGAAGCGTTGGAGAGGTAAGGAGACCAATTTAGGAAAATACCTTGAGAAATCCTGCTAGAGGCCAGAGAGAAACCTTTGATGAAACCCATCAAAATTGACACTTAGCCAATTTCTGGTAATAGTCAGGCTATTGTCTCAGATTAAACCCAACACCTCAAGGACACGACAGTGGTTTTTTAAACTGCATATCCATTCGTTTCATTTCTGTACTAGACACTCTCTCCTTTTCACTTTATACCTACGTTTGTGTGTTTTGATTATTTTTCTCAGGGTTAATAAGCAATTCTTTTTTCAAGCAAACCTTGTAATTGGCTAAATCATTTTTGAAATAGCAAGCGGTGTTTTATTTGAAGTATGCTAAAGATGCACGCTAAAAAGAGTTAAAAATCAAGGAGGAAGATAAGAGGGGAGATACTCACCCTTCCTCAGCTGGCTGGAACATAACGCCCAGCCTTCAAGTGATAACCCTGTCAACTTCACTACAGTGTTGCTTAACAGAGGATCGAGAGAGGATATGACCTCAATGCTAAGATGTAAGAAGTGAGGTTGGTTTGCATAGGGCTAATTTAGCTCAGTTGTATAGTTTTATATTATTTCCAAATCATTATGTTTCAAGGAAATAATTGATCTACAGTGAATATTAGATTCAGAGCAAATATACAATATCCCATTGACTTGTGTATGTAATCAAGGGGAAGTCACTTTGTACTTCTCTATCACCACTGTTAATTTTCAGGAGTCCTACATTGAATTTTATAATGAACCAAAGCAGATGGCCAGATCAGATCAGCCTGTCTCAATTCATCAATAAATTACAAGATAAAACTCAAACTTATCTCTCAGAATCTCTATGGTGCTTCTTGAAAAATATCAAAAAGTTTGCTACAAACTACAGAGGAATAGCTGATTCTTCTCACACCAGCCTGCATGATCCATCATGTCTCAATTAACTTTCTCTCTACATCTCTCTTATCTCCCGACTTTGTTCCCATGGTTTTATTTGTTTTTGTCAATCACTTCTCAGTTGGTGTGTTCTGCCATGGGGAAGTACAGAATACATCCATTCCTGCACCTTTTGGTTACCAGGAGGGCAACGCCTCTGACAACTAAAGCTCTTAAACAAAATACATCAATTGTTCCGGTTCTGAAATAGTCTCATGTGCGTTTGTTCAGCAGTGTTGATAGATGGTCAACCATATCCTGGTGATGGACAGGCCCCTTTGAGCTAGTTCAGTGCTCACTGACCCCATTTCAAAATTTGAAAATCGCCATGACCTCAGGGCAAAGGGCAGGGATGGGTGTGATGTTAGGGGACTACAAGAGTATAGGGAAAGTTGTTGGAGTGTGTGTTGGGGGTGGCAGGAACAATATATGGTGGAGAGTTGCCATAGCAGAGCAAACGTTTTGAGACCTGGGGGGCTGGGTGAGAAATGTCAGGATGGAGATGGGAACAGCTGTCAGATTGAATATGGGGACCAATCAGAAGAGTAGGCTCACGTTGAAAGGTCATGGTACCTGTCCCGGGATTTTCCCAGCTGAGCCTCCGCTCTCTGGACACCATTACTGCCTTGTGGCAGGAGGAAGGCTCTTTAGCATGTTCTTCCTACTTGGCGAATGTGTCCATGTGATATCTCTCTCTCAACACTTTCATTAACCCCCATCAAAGTGGACTCTGCCTTAATGCAGGTCCATCTTTCCAAATCATGTCACTAAACTGGAAGAGGTGCAAAGAAGATTTACAAGGATGTTACTGATACTGAAGAGGTTGGATAAGCTGGGACTTTTCCCCTGGAGCATAGGAGGCTGAGGATGATCTTGAAAGAAATTTATAAAATCATGGGCATAGAGGCGGTGAATATTGAAGGTCTTTCCCCAGGTTAGGGAGGTCCAAAAGTAGAGGACTCCCTATGTTTAAAGTGAGAGGGGAAAGATTTAAAAGGGACCTGAGGGGCAGCTTTATCACACAAAGGGTAGGAGGCGCATGAAACAAACTGCTGGAGGAAGTGGTAGAGGTGAATATAATTGCAACATTGAAAAGATATTTGGACAGATACATGGATAGGAAAGATTTTGAGGGATATGGGCCAAATGCAGGCAAATGGGACTAGTTCAGTTTAGGAGACCTGGTAGGCATGGACAAGTTGAGCCGAAGGGTTTGTTTCTCTGCTGTATGATTCCATCACTGTGCCATCATTTTCATGTGCCAATAAACTCCTATATTTTCAAGCTATTAACATTGATATTCTCATTTTTTCTCTCTCCCCACTGTGAAAATTTTCCAATGTGACATTTCTAACAAGTGTGTGCTTCTCTACCCTTTTCTCATAATGTGTAATAAATTTATTTGTTCATTCACTCTCCACAGCACTTTATCATTTTTTATACCTTCCCTCCAGCAGATCCCCTTCGTCCTCCTCCAAGCCCATTTTTCAAAGCTATTTATCAACTTAATCACCTCCTTCAGTGAGAAGCCCATCTCTCACATCTATACAAATCAACATTTCACAGCCAGTTCTTTACAAATTGTTTTTTGAGTTGTTTATTCAGTTTTCCAGTAGTCGCTTCTTCTTATCAATGATGGCCTTTCTATTGTTATCTCCATTCTTCAATAAAACCAAAGACCCCAGATGCTGGAAATCTCAAACAAAAGCAAAAATTGCAGGAGAAACGCAGGAGGCCAGGCAGCATCTGTGGAAAGACCCCATCAGAGTCAGGAAGGGTCACCGGATGTGAAATGTTAACTCTGCTTTCTTTCCACAGCCATTACCAGACCTGCTAAGTTTCTCCAGAAATTTCTAGCCTTATTCTTATTTCTTGATTGTGTCTTCTATTTACAGATGTTATGGCTCCTATATGCATGGATTGCTAGATCAATGTTCTTTCAATGAATGTTTGAATACTTTTTGGCAATTTTGAGATGTGTAACACTTTGTCTTGTCAATGTTCTTTCATTCTAAACACAGTGCCTGCTCTAACATGTCTAACGGCTAGTTCCTGTAACCTTTCTGTGTTTGTTATGAATGCTTCATCATCTGCAAATTGGACTGATATTATCATTCACTGCCCCTCCCCAAACCTAAGACCAGTTTCTGTGAATGCATCATGTGTGGTGAAACATTTGGACGGAAAGGTCTTTGCTTTAATCATCTGTTGAGCCAGATAAACATGTTCGCACTTTATTCTAAACACCACATACCACCCCACTTCATGTTGATGCATTTTTTTTATTAGCGTGACACAGATCACAGAACAGTTACAGCATGCTCTCTCAATCATTCTTGTTAGGATAAGCTTACTTTTTGTCTCTCTCCACATCCTGTTGCCCAATCGCTGTATTCAGAGACAAGGAGTCACTGTTCTTAGTTCCATGTTTGCAAGTATTATCTCACTGCTCATTGGGTAGCAAATAAAAATGATACTTCTGGCATGATACGAAGGAGATCATAGGTGAAAAGTAGGCAATTTAAATAAAATCATTGTAGGCAATTTAATAGATTGCCACCTTACCCCAGTCTCATCACTCTGCCCTCGGATGATGTCATTGCCCCAGGGGTCACCACCCAGCTCCAGCGACAATAACTGTCACAGGGTCACCACACTTCACAACTGTCACTGCACTATCGCAGGACCACCACACTGTCACAGGTTCACCACACTATCATAGGAACACCACACTGTCACAACTGGCACTGCCCTGTCACGGGGTCACTGCACTGTCACAAGATCATCACATTGTCACAACTGTCACCACACTGTCAGAACTGTCACTGCCCTGTCACAGTGTCACCGCACTGTCACATCTGTCACTGCACTGTCACAGGGTCACCACACTGTCACAGGGTCACCACCCTATCGCAGGGACACTACACTGTCACAACTGTCACTGCACTGTCACAACTGTCACTGCACTGTCACAGGATCACCACACTGTCACAGCATCACTACAGTGTCACAACTATCACTGCCCTCTCATGGGTCACCGCACTGTCACAACTGTCACTGCCCTGTCACAGCAGCACCACACTGTCACAACCGTCACTGCCCTGTCACGGGGTCACCACACTGTCACAACTGTCACTGCACTGTCACAGGGTCACCACACTGTCACAGCATCACCACAGTGTCACAACTGTCACTGCCCAGTCACAGCATCACCACACTGTCACAACTGTCACTGCACTGTCACAGGGTCACCACACTGTCACAGGAACACCACACTGTCACAGCATCACCACAGTGTCACAACCGTCACTGCCCTGTCACAGGGTCACCACACTGTCGCAGGATCACCACACTGTCACAGCATCACCACAGTGTCACAACTGTCACTGCCCTGTCACAGGATCACCACACTGTCACAGCATCACCACAGTGTCACAACTGTCACTGCACTGTCACAGGATCACCACACTGTCACAACTGTCACTGCACTGTCACAGGGTCTCCACACTGTCACAGGAACACCACACTGTCACAGCATCACCACAGTGTCACAACTGTCACTGCCCTGTCACAGGGTCACCACAATGTCACATCTGTCACTGCACTGTCACAGGGTCACCAAACTGTCACAGGATCACCACACGGTCACAGCATCACCACAGTGTCACAACTGTCACTGCCCTGTCACGGGGTCCACGGGGTCCCCACACTGTCACTGCCCTGTCACGGGGTCACTGCACTGTCACAACTGTCACTGCACTGTCACAGGATCACCACACTGTCACCACTGTCACTGCCCTGTCACAGGATCACCACACTGTCACAGCATCACCACACTGTCACAACTGTTACTGCCCTGTCACGGGGTCACTGCACTGTCACTTGATCATCACATTGTCACAACTATCACCACACTGTCACAACTGTCACTGCCCTGTCACGGTGTCACCGCACTGTCACATCTGTCACTGCACTGTCACAGGGTCACCACACTGTCACAGGGTCACTGCACTGTCACAGGATCACCACCCAATCACAGGGACACTACACTGTCACAACTGTAACTGCACAGTCACAACTGTCACTGCACTGTCACAGGATCACCACAGTGTCACAACTGTCACTGCCCTGTCACAGGGTCACCACACTTCACAACTGTCACTGCACTGTCGTAGGATCACCACACTGTCACAGCATCACCACAGTGTCACAACTGTCACTGCCCTGTCACGGGGTCACCACACTGTCACAACTGTCACTGCCCTGTCTTGGGGTCACTGCACTGTCACAACTGTCACTGCACTGTCACAGGATCACCACAGTGTCACAACTGTCACTGCCCTGTCATGGGGTCACCAGACTGTCACTGCCCTGGCATGGGGTCACTGCACTGTCACAACTGTCACTG
>NC_057733.1:43736026-43740274 GCF_004010195.1 Chiloscyllium plagiosum | reverse complement strand
CCATTCTTCCAGTACATCTTTTTGACTCCCAGATTGTTTTCTGTATTCACTTTGTTTCGCGACATCTGTCTTCTGGTCGGCCAGGGACAACTTGAATTTGCATCTGCATTGAATAAGATTTCGCTCTTTCTTTCGAGAAGGAAACCTGTGCAGTATGTACCACTTATCATGCTGATGGCTAAGAAGTTCAAAATGGATTACGGTTTATGGATCGTGAGCAAGAATGAAGTGATCCACTTGCGAACAGATGTCACCACGCCCTATTCCTACATCGGGCCTGTACGGTCCATTGGCAGAGTCTGCAGACAGGAAATGTCTAAGTGACTAGTCCTTTGTTCAGTTTGATTTGATACTAATGGTAGTGCTGTTTTGGTGCAGAAATGTGTCAACATCTCTGACATTAGAGTCAAAATTTAAGTCACATCTACTCCATGGAGTATCTTCTCATATCGGAACATGCTGACATGAAAACATCCAGCTCTGATAGCAAAGGTTTTTTTATTAAACTGGGAATATGTTTAACTAAGCATTTCAGACAGCCAGGATGAATAATTGGCATTTGGTTCTTCAAGCTGAGCTCTCCACACCAACTGCTCCAACGATGGCCGTGGATAAGATCCCCATCGATTATTTTGGTCAATTTTTGCTTCAACAACAACCCATTGTTCTGAACAATGCTACACCACAAGCAGAGGCCTAAGTCTGATTTTCATCGTTAATTTTCAATTTCAGTTCTTAATGCACAGTTTCTTATGAATGTGGACAGCAGAAGACCGTTAACATTCCATTTCTAATATTTCCAGAAAATTCTACTCCGCTGATTTCGACTTGCCTTATCACACCTCAAGCCAGGAACCTGGATCAGTCGAGTTCCTTTCCACACATGCAGTTGCTTTTTCTAATTCATTGACTGTTGATATAATAGATTATTGGCCTTGAGAGTCATCTGTAAATTATGTTCAAATTTCTCAGCTTGACTTTCAACTGATCCTAAAAAAAATCGTCACCTGCAGGTAAATGTATTGCATTGCTTCTTGTTTTGCTTAATTCCACCCCCCACCGAATAACCAAATTTCATGATAGTTCGACAAACGTGTTGAAACTGCTTCGTGTTGGAAGTTCGTGGCTTTTTGTGTCTCGACATATAATTTATTCAATTAGATGACTGAGTCAGTCTTGAAATTACTTCGGATTCTTCACAGTTGAAAATTTACTTTCGATTGAATGCAAAGTTCAAGCTCCAAGAAATCCAAATCCTGCAAAGGAATTCATAACTTTTCAAGGATACTACGCTGTGAATAGGATTCGAACCTGCACAGGGAAACCCCATTGGATTTCAAATCCAACGCCTTAACGGCTCGGCCATTACAGCTGCGACAAAATTGCCAATTTTCATAGTAAAACAACTGAATTTATGAAATACGTAATTTGTTGGAAGAACAAATTGTCAAGACCCAAAGATTTCGCCAATCCTTTGCAGAGACTCAGACGAACGTTACCTTAGCAGATTGACAGGCTTTCACCGCAAACCAGATTCTGACACAGCTGAAGTTGTGGGAATGATTCTTCGTCGAATTATAGAGTCACGGATATATACCACATGAAGAGAGGATCATTGTCTCACTGCGTCCGATCGATTTTGACTCAATTGCTCATCATCTGGTGCCAAATTAGATATGCTGTTGTGTTTTAATATTCATCAACATATGGTATTAGAAATATTGATGCTAAGTCCATAAACACTAGCTGCATTCGTAAAACAAATCTCGGAATTAGAAAGAATGCAGAGCCAATTTACATGAATGGATCCAGCAACTAATCCGTAAGTTCTGACATCAGGTAATGAACTTGTGAGCACAAGAGAGGACGATTAACCGAAGATTTGGAACTTGAAATCGTCTTGACGGAATTATTTGCAAAGCTTTTGCGGTTTTTCTAGATTCAACAAGTCCTTGAACAATACAACACGGAAAGTGGCCCTTATTTCCAACTTGACCATGGTGGACAGTTATCCTAAATTAATAGGTCCCATTTGCCAACATTTGGCCCACATCCATCTAAACCTTGTTATTCATTTATCCATCCAGATGCCATTAAATGTTATAGTTGTACCAGTCTCCAACAATTTCTCTGGCAGCTCATTCTGGACGCGTCTGAAAAAGTTGCCCCTGGCGTCCCTTTTAAATCCGTACCGATGTTTTCTAAATTTTGACTTCCTCACCAGCCGGAAAACACCTTGACGAGTCAACCATCCATGTCCCTCATGATTTAATAAATAGCAACGATTTGACTTTATCACACTTGTTAGGAGGGAAATGTGTGGAGATTATTTGTCGAAGGTTTGAAGTAGAAAGTCTAATGTACAGATATTTAGAAATGCATCTTGGAGAAGTTTTTAATAAGTCATTAAAGTCTAGTAGCAGTTGTAGAAGTCTGTTGTGAAAGCTGCAGTAGGATTTCAGGGCACGAGAACGAAGCATTATTTCCAATGTATGGTGGCTCAGTTCGACTGCACTTGGACTACAGTATGAGGAATTATAATCCTCAATTTAGGAAATATACTAATGCCATACGAGGAATACCACGAATGGTGATTAGCCTTGATATCATGGATGAACGTTAGTCCTCTGAATTGAAATTGGGCAAATCCGGCCTTTTTTTAACAGTCTCAAAACAAGCGAGGTAATCTCATTGAGAGTTGCAAAATATTTGAAGAGATAAACAGAGTGGTGCAATTAAATTTTGTTCCCTCATTGGTGAATCTAGAAGCAGGAGAGGACAATTTTAAAATGAAGCATTGTGATTTATGACCAGGATGAGAACTATTGATTTTTGTCTTAGCCTTGAGAAGTCTCGCTATTCAGCACTGCAGTGAGCCTTGGATATTTGGTCTTTGAATGCATCACTATCATCCTGACCTGCCGACACTTAGTGCATCACTATAGACCTGACCCCTCAGACTTCCCGCCTTAATATCAGCGTGAACCCCTCAAACTTACTGCATCACTATCCATCTGGCGCCCTCACATTTACTGCGCCACTTTCATTTCGAGACCCTCATTTTGACTGCGTCAATATCAGCATGACTGCCTAACACTTACTTTGTCACCATCAGTCACGCCCTTACACTTCCTATGTTACTATCACCCTGTCTCCTTACACTTACTGTGTCACTATCAGCCTGACTCCATCACACTTATTATGTAAGTATCAGACTGACGCCTCATACTTATCTTGTCACTGAAACAATGCCCCGTCACATTGACTGTGTCACTATCAGCCTGACCCCCTCACACTTACTGCTTCACTATCGCAATGCCCCTCTCTCATTTACGACGTCATTTACACCCTGACACCCCAGACTTGCTGCGGCACTATCACACTGAGGGCCTTACACTTAGTGTCACTGTCATCCTGACCCCTTACACTTACTGCGTCACTATCACACTGGTATCTCACACCCACTGTGTCACTCTCATCCTGAACCGCTTACACCTATTGCGTCACTATCACTTTGACCCCAACACACTAACTGCATCAATATCAGCCTGACCATCTCACACATACTGCGGTACGACCAGGCTGACTCCCTCACATATATGGCGTCACTATCAGACTTACCCACTCATGCTTACTGCGTCACTATCACCCTGACTCCCCACTCATGCTTACTGCGTTAAGATCATTGTGCCCCCATACACTTACAGAGTAACTATCGTCCTGACAACGTCACACTTACTGCGTCCAGATCAGCCTGATCCCCTCAAACGTAATGCGTCACAATCAGCTTCAACACTCACATTTACTGCGTCACTTCTAACACTACTCCTGCACACTTACTACTTCCCTATCCGCCTTAGCCCCTCGCATTTACTTCATCACTATCAGCCTGAGACACTCACACTTACAGCTTTACTACAAACTGGCCCTGTGAGTGCATCTACATCACTGTCATCCTGACCTCTTGCCCATACTGTGTCACTATAAGCCTGGTCCCTCAAATGTTCTGTGTCACTATCGCACTGACATCTCACACTCACTGTGTCACTATCACCCTGACGCCTCACAATTACTGCATCACTGCAACCTGACCCCCTGAAAGCATCTGCGTCACTGTCACCCTGACCCCATCACACTTGCCATGTCACCATCACAATGACACATTCACACAGTCTGCTTCACTGTCATCCTGACACCTCACACTCACTTCATCACTACCATCCTCCCCCTCATACTGTCCTGTCACTA
>NC_057733.1:43731115-43735990 GCF_004010195.1 Chiloscyllium plagiosum | reverse complement strand
CCATCACACTTACTGCGTCACTATCATCCTGTCCCCTCCCACTTTATGCGTCAGGATCAGCCTGACACAGTAACACTTACTGCATCACTATCAGCCTGACCCCTCACACATGCTGTGACACTATCAGCCTGACGCTATCACACTTGCTGCGTCTCTATCAGACTGACCCCACACACTTACCGCATCCCTAACAGCCTGACATCTCACACTTACTGCGTCACTATTCCCCTAACACCTCACTTTTATTGGCCACTATCAGCCTGACGCTCTCAACTTACGGTGTCACTAACAGCCTGAACGCACACACTCACTCCCTCACTATCACCCTGACTGTCTCACACTCACTGCGTCAGTCTCTGCCTGACCCCATCACCCCTACTGCGTCACTATCACCCTGTCCCCTTCCACTTTATGCGTCAGGATCAGCCTGACACAGTAACACTTACTGCATCACTATCAGCCTGATCTCCTTCCAATTACTGCGTCACTATCAGCCTCACAACTCACTCTTACTGCGTCACTATCACACTGACCCCTCACACGAAGTGCTTCACTATCACCCTGATCCACCTCACACTTATTGCGTCACTATCGGTCTGATCCCACAGACTTACTGCATCACTATCATTCTGACCCCCCTCACTGCGTAACTATCGGCTTGATCCACTCACACAGTCTGCGTCACTACCACGCTGACACCTCACCCTCATTGTGTCACTATCATCATCACTCCATCAACTTATTGAGTCACTGTCAGCCTGATCCCCTGTAATGGAAAATGATCATTTACTATGAAATCTGTGAAAGCATGGTTGAAACAAAGAAGTATGGACATAACTTTGAAAAAAGACAGAAAAAATGTAAAGTTCAACCTATTTTACAGCTGACTCTCAAGGCCAATAATCTATTATATTATATTAGAAAAAGCAACTCCATGTGTGGAAATGAACTCGACTGATCCAGGTTTCTGGCTTGAGGTGTGATAAGGCAAGGCGATATATAGTATAAAGGGAATATGTGAAAACCGTCAGGCGTCCATTTTATGAGGCGTCTTGCAAATGTGTCGGGTCCACTCTGCAAATTTCAAAAATAAACTTTTTCTTTGCTCTTGGTAGCATTTGCGTTGAGTCGATTGAATTTCCACGGCAGTAAACTAAGGGGCTCGCCTGGGACCCTGCGACTGGGTACGATTTTGAAGATTCCCAGGAGGTGTACGCGCCACTGCCTTGAAGGTCTTTCACTTCATCTCGAGTGCTGAATTGGCCCCTTTGCGTTAGAGGACTGGGGATAAATGGATCGCCCTAGAGTCGCGTTCCGAATCGAATAGGGTCGGGGGAAGAGTTGTGGCTAAAGTAATACGACATAGAGACTCGTTCGAAGAGAATAAATGAACCAGGAAGAGGGACCAGTGAACTCTCGCGCGGTGTTCGAGTAAAACTCAAGGGAAAGGATTGCCGTCTCTCGAGAGTTTCAGAGACAGCAAGATTAATGGTGGTTTGAGACTTGGAGCCACCATGGGCAGCGAAGGAGTCGCCAAAGCTGTACCAGTTACGTGGATTCTTGGTTTGTGAAAACCAAGGCAATGAGTCGGTCGCGCCCAAAGAGAGGGGACCTCCGGAGGTAAAAGTAAGTTACATTGGCAAAGAGACAGAGAGAGAGAGAGAGAGAGAGATAGACAGATATACAGGCAGAGAGACAGACAGAGAGAGATGAACACTTTTCCAATATCCATGAAAATCGGCTCCAGCAAGACCGAACAAAAAGAGGGTCGACAGACAACTCGGAATGGTCAAGAAAAAATACAATATATGCTAAATAATTATAGCCCAGTTTCTGTAAAGCAGTTAAGAATTTAAATCAAGGAATGTGTTTTTTTCTGGCTGAAGGAAGTTTTAGTAACATGCAGTTGCAAATGTTGAGGTCACCGTTGGAGGAGAGAGAGAGAAGGAGAAACGGAAGGGTAAAATAGAACCTGTGAATTGGAATGCTTATAACATGTTGAAGGCTGAGCCTGATTTCAGGGAAAGAAAATCTCGAATAAAAGATAGATCAAGTACAGGTACAAACACCAGCGCACATGCACACACACACGGAAAACAACCAAATGAAGCCGTACAGTGTCTTAAGACTGGATCAGATCCTGACCTTAATGGGTGCCCTCGAAGAGCTACAGCCCCCCACGAGATCCACTTCGCGAAGATTCCAAGTCAACAGTCGCCGCCTCAGGTTCTGCTGAATCACCAATAGCATATTGTGCCCACAATCAATTGATAAGAATCCCTAAAGAAGTCGAGACAATGTCCCAGTACCTTATGCACCTCACGAAAGTCGGTAACGTCTATTGTGGACTAATACCACCAAAGGACATAACGACGGCAGAGATCACACCGTATGAGGCACACCTGAGGAGCAGCTTCATCAATGGAATGAAGTACGAAACAACAAAATAGGTAATAATATACGTGTATTACCTGGGACACGGGAAAGCTGAATTAGATAGAACAATATGTGATACATGCTGAAAAATTGCTGGCTCAAGAGAACCATAACCGGAAATTAAAGATGGAACAGCAATCACATAAACCTCAGCTTATTATGATGCAAATGTTCGTTCAGCCGTTGGAGGGAGGAACTGCGGGAAAAGAGAAAGGCACAGGTGGAGTTCGCAAAAGAGGAAGGGATCGCGGAAGTGTACTTGCAGAGATATATCTGGCTGGTGCTTTGTTTGCGGAGCAATGGACCACTGGTCGAGACAGTGCCTGCATAGACAGCCTCAATCGGTCCTGGAGGCTGGAAAGCATGGTGACTGACAGGGGACGACTGAGGTTGAGGTGGGCAGGCCACAAGGTACAGGTAAACCGCTTTCCTTTATACTTGGCAACGGAGAATCCCTTATGCTAATGACTTCTACTAACCTAACGGGCACTGAGATGTGTCCCAACTCTACATTGAACATTGAGATTGCGAAGTGTGGACAATATGTTCAATATAACAATGATGCATATATGTCAATGCCTACCTCTATGTTATATGTGGAAGGTACACCAGTTACCTTTTTGGTAGATACATGACCAGCACATTCACTCCTCAAATCAAGACAGTTCAGAGAGTTGACGCCAATAACGATGAGTGGAATTTTCTGAACTCAATGGAGGCATCAGGCGTGGTGATATGAGAGAGTTGTACCGCATCCATATTGTGTGAAATCAGTAATGTGTATACATTCTAATTCTCAATTTTGTTAGCGGAATTATGTCCTTTACATTTGATGGGTCGGGATGTCATAGTGAGACTGGGGTTGTATTTGCTCAGTACTCTGACGAGCTTGCAGGTAATTCAAAGGGAAGATTCACAAGTGTAAACTGCAAAATACAACCCACGACCCCTGGTGTATGTCTATGAGTGGCGATTAAGCCAGAGAGCAATGAGTTCAGTGAGCAATTCACTCGCCCTGGAAGCAAGTAACCATGTTAATCCTATTAACACCGATTTTTGTTTTGCGGGAATATGCTGCACTACACAGCACACATACACCACGATGGCCCTGAGGAACCATAAGAGAAGTATTTGTTCAGAAGATTGGTTAAACCAGGTCAGTTGTTATTGTGCGAATTTTATTGAAGGGATAGCAGATGTGCAGTAGTCAGTGTGAACTCATATAAAGTACCTGCGACGGCATGTAAACTCTATATTTTTGATGTGGAAGGCAACGCTCCTCGCGTGTCACTGGCGAAGGTGTCCAGTGACTGGTGGCAGGATTTGGGGCCATTGGTACTAAAGGCATAAAGAACGAAATGTTGGGTGTTCTGGGATGATGTGGGTATGTGGTTCAATGCAGATGTGCGGACATATAGGAAGAAATTAATTTGTCTAACACAGGCAATAGAACAGTCGAGGTAACCACCGCTAGCCCTGAAGAGCCTAGAAGGCTGGCCTGGCGTTTCCCTAAGATAAACTTCTCAGACCCAAGATTAATAGCGGTCCCTACTGAATTATGGGTAAAAGGCAAATAGGATGTGGGGCTTATACGAGGTTGTGAATCAATACGAGTAACCACGAAGTCGGAGTATCGTCATTGCAGGACACAATACCCGTTAAAACCCGAGGCCATGGACGTAGTTACTCCAGTCTTTCAATCCTTCCCAAAGGCTAGAGAGATAATCACCTATGTAAACTCACCGGTGAGAACTCCCATTTTTCTGATCAAAAAGGCAAAAATTCCAAGTGAACCGGAGGAATGCAGGTTTGTTCAAGACCTGCAGGCAGTCAATAACAGTGTTGTCCAGCGCGCATCAAATGTTACCAAACCCCATACTGTATTAGTTCAATTTCGACTGGACAGTAAATGGTTCCCTGCTGTGGATTTAGCAAATACATTCTTTAGTGGAACGGTGCATCCAGATAGCCAATTCTGGTTCGCTTTTTCATTCAAAGGGAAATCTTATGAGTTCACGACTTTGTCAATGTTACTGTGAGTCACCCACCATATATAATGAGGCTCTACGCAGGAGTCTGGAGACTCTTGTTTTAACCCCTGGGTCTGCGCTTCTGCAATCTGTAGACGATTGCTTAACAGTAGCACCGACAGAGGAACAATGTGAGAAGGATTCCCTTGCATTGCACGAGGGAAGGGCACAAAGCCAGTCTCGCAAAGCTTCGATTTATGCAACAACAGGTGAAGTTCTTCAGTCACTTCATATCTGAACAAGGGAAGGCCATTGGTCAAGACAGTGTGCAAGTAATTCAGCAAATTCCAAGGCCTCACATGAAGAAACAATTGCTATCCTTTTTGGGCATACGCCCCTACTGAAGAACTTTTATCCCACATTACACAAATCTTGAGGCGCCCTGAAGTGACATGGCCCATGAAAAGGG
>NC_057733.1:43723525-43726581 GCF_004010195.1 Chiloscyllium plagiosum | reverse complement strand
TTTTTTTCTTTTTTTTTTAACCCCCACACTACCACCTAAGTGCGGTAGTGCTTATTTTTTCCCCAGCACGCATGGTGTGTGTGTGTGTGCAGGTGTGAGACACAGTGAAAGACACAAAGTGCACCAATCTTTATTCAATTTCCACCACCAGGAAGATAGGAAAACACCCGGGTGGCCAGTGACAAACACTGCCCTTCACATCAAAGGGCAGTGCTGTGTGAATCTCCTGGTTACATTGGTCAGCCAGGGCTTTGCTGATTGGCCCAGGTTAACAACCCCAATCAAGAACCTCATAGTTAACAAGATCCACCTGGTTCCCATCACTGCATTAACTTTGGTGTAACCAGCTGGGGAGGGCAAAAGACTCAAGAAGGGGAACTAGTTCATGGCTCCTCTCCCAGGAGATTGGCAATTTGGGGAATTCTGTCTGGAACTGAAATAAATTGAAGAATCTTGCCCAGCAACTGGTTGTAACATCATTCCAGGAATTAGGTTAATGAAGCTTTGTAAAACTCCCGCTTTGGCAAGTATAGATTAGGACACTAAAACTGCACACATTGATCCTGGTGGAGACTTGTCAAGGTGCTCTAATCACATGGAGGCAGCATAATCGCTAAAAGCAAATGTCTGCTGACACCCCAAAACAAGCTCGCAGTACACGTGTGCAAAACACACATGAGCAGTAACCATGCCATTGTCTTCAGTCCATTCCATTCACCCATAGTTATTGTGTCTACACAGGTGTTGCAGAGTGTTTCAGAAAGTGGTGCATGCACTGAAAGACGGGTTGGTTACCTCAATTGGACAGTTGGTTTGTGAAGCGCAGGTTTAATTCCCACTCCAATGAATGGCTCTCCTTCTCAACCCTTCCAAATGTCTGAGGTATCGTGATCCTCAGGTTAAACCACCACCAGTTGTCTCTCTCTAATCAGAGATGATCTGGTAAAAGTGTGGTGACTTTACTGATCTGCATGTGCAGAACTTTCCACATGCACCATTGGGGAGCGCCAGGAGAGACAGCCTAGTCTAGGGTCTTTTGGGTGCAGTTCAATGGAAGGTCACCAACCCAAAACATTAACTCGGCTTCTCTTGCCGCAGACACTCTGATTTGCTGAGCATTTCCAGTATTTTCTGTTTTTATTTTAGATCGGAGAGTGGATTTGTTTCCCCAAAGTATATTTCAAAAAGACTGAAACTGCCAGTAATAGATTGTCATGCTAAGTATCTCTGAAAACTTCAATCTCACATTGGCCACTGATAGGAGTCTGTGGGAAGTGTTCTTGGAAATTATTGGTTTCCAAGCACGTACTCACATTGCTACTTCCAGTTTACAACAAAATGTGTTATTTTTGACCTACATGGCTAAACTCCATACTTTTGTAATAAAAAAAATTTGTATCTCACTGTAAAGCTTTCACTTGTAGCAACATGAGCAGCTGAGTCTGTCTGCTTTTATTTTAACAGATGCAGCAGGGACAGAGATAAGTAGTCACTGACTGCTTTTTAAAATTGCAGTGTGGAGAATTAAATTCCTATCATTACAGCCTGAATTGAATTTTATGAAGTTTACAAATCTGTCTCATCGTTCATAAATCATTGCGAGCTGATGAATTTCATCTACAAGAAGGTTTGCCTGTGATCTAAGAATTACCAGATGCTGTGTCAGGCTGAACCAAGCTCCAAAACGGCAGCTTTAGAGTTTGGTTATAAGATATAGCCTGATGGCTCAGTGACTATCTGTATGCTCAGCATGGCACAAGTCTATAGGGAGCAGAAATTTTGCTGCTCAAAATGCTTAGGGAACTTCACCTTGGACTTCAGATGTCTTTTCAACAAGA
The DNA here is from genome assembly GCF_004010195.1 of Chiloscyllium plagiosum. Classification (NCBI taxonomy): domain Eukaryota; kingdom Metazoa; phylum Chordata; class Chondrichthyes; order Orectolobiformes; family Hemiscylliidae; genus Chiloscyllium; species Chiloscyllium plagiosum. The sequence continues at coordinate 43,724,743 of NC_057733.1, read as the reverse complement.
GTTTTAAGCGAACAAATACCTGCAGTTTGGAATTCTTCTGCCATACCCTATCCTTTTTGCTGCAACTCTACTCAGTTTCAAAAAACCTTCAAAAGGCTCTCTTGAGACTCCTGCTTCTCCATCTACTTACAGCATGGCTCCATCTCCTCTCCTCTCCCTACCTTAGAAAACATCTTCAGTGTGCTAAGGTACTACATCAGTACAAGTTGGTGCTGTCACAAAGTAGTATAGCATGTACAAACGAAGAAGCCAGGCTATTCTGTCCGTTAGATCCATGCCCATGGTTATATTCTGCACTAGCCCAGAGCTAAAGAAGATCAGTAAATCTAATGACACTTTGCAAAATTCTCCAAAATTAGTCATTCGTAATCTTGGGTATTTGCTCCATAGCTTAAAAATGTGTTGCTGGAAAATCGCAGCAGGTCAGGCAGCATCAAAGGAGCAGGAGAATCGACGTTTCGGGCATAAGCCCTTCTTCAGGAACAATGGAATTACTTTATTTATTCTAATGGAGAAAAGCATCAAGCAAGATGTGGGTGATGGGTAGATAACTAACAAACATCAAATGTTGATCTCATTGATATGGTAGATCTAAAGTCTCCACACTGAAGTGAAAAATAAGCACAATCCTAACAAAAAGCACAGAAATGAAGTTTTCCTGAGTTATTTATGTCAGTCAGGAGACTATTGGTTTGCATCTGACTTTAGGCCTTTGTCTTATGCAAACTCCAGAAGGTAGTTGAGAAGATAAGAAATTAGAATTTAGTTAATGAAGGCTTCATTGTAATGTAATCATGAAGGAGTCACATTTTTAAGAACCAACAACTTATATTTATATGGTATCGTTAATGTAACAAAATATCCTAAATTAAGAGAAGCAAGAGAGGAAATTGCAATACCGTTGGCAATGATCTTTTCATCTTCACTGTCAACAGGGGTGGTACCAGGGGACTGGAGAGTGGCGAATGTTGTGCCCCTGTTCAAAAAAGGGAATAGGGATAACCCCGGGAATTACAGGCCAGTTAGTCTTACTCCGGTGGTAGGGAAAGTAATGGAAAGGGTACTGAGGGATAGGATTTACCAGTATCTGGAAAGGCACTGCTTGATTAGGGACAGCCAGCACGGATTTGTGAAGGGTAGGTCTTGCCTTACAAGTCTGATTGAATTCTTTGAGGAGGTGACCAAGCATGTGGATGAGAGTAGAGCAGTGGATGTAGT
>NC_057733.1:43721686-43722953 GCF_004010195.1 Chiloscyllium plagiosum | reverse complement strand
TATAAGATGATCAGAGGACTAGATAGAGTAGACAGTCAGAAACTTTTTCCCCGGGTACAACAGAGTGTTACAAGGGGACATAAATTTAAGGTGAAGGGTGGAAGGTATAGGGGAGATGTTAGGGGTGTGGTGGGGGCATGGAATGCGCTGCCTGTGGGAGTGGTAGAGTCAGAATCTTTGGTGACCTTTAAGCGGCAATTGGATAGGTACATGGATGGGTGCTTAAGCTAGGACAAATGTTCGGCACAACATCGTGGGCCAAAGGGCCTGTTCTGTGCTGTATTGTTCTATGTTCTACTTCACGAGAAATATAAACCAATCAGTGAAACACAAGATGATATTGGGCCAAGAGGTAGATTTTAAAATATGTCTTCAAGATGCACAGCAAGTGAAGAGATGGAGAAGTGTAGGGATGAAATTCCAGAGCTTGGAGTCTCAACTGAAGATTAGAACTGGAAATAAACAAGAGGCCAGGTATCTGAATGTTTTGGATGAATCCAGAACTTATGTAATTAATAATGTGAAATTGTAATGGACGTCATAAACAGCCGTGACTAATTTTAAGTCACTATTTTATGATTCAGTAGGTTAACTCTTATTTCTGGATTAGTGGTGCTGGAAAAGCACAGCAGTTCAGACAGCATCCGAGGAGCAGTAAAATCGACGTTTCGGGCAAAAGCCCTTCATCAGGATCTGGTTTCCAGCATCTGCAGTCATTGTTTTTACCTAGGTTAACTCTTAGCCATCTTGTATTTGTATTGTTAGTGCACTTTCACACAAGTACAGTTTAACTCTCCACACAAGGTGAATAGGCTAAGTCTGTGTATTGATGCCCCTTCACAAGTCAACAAAAGCATCAGGTGAGAGCAACAAAATACAAGTGAGTGTGTTCACCTTGTCACACTCGCAGTCTCAGAAGTGACTTCTTGGTGCAGTAACGGTTGCCTCAGGCAAAGTCTGAGATGCCCCCTGGAAAAACAAAGGGATTAAAAGTTCTGTTTTCAGGGAGGTAAAGCTGAGATTGCTTTCTGAGGTTCCTCCAGACTGTAGGAGTGAAAGCATCGCATTTATTTTTTCTTGCATTCTTCACCCCACCAAAATAAATTGTCATCATAACTTCACTTTTCTGTGATTTCATCAAAAACCTTTCTAGGAGAGATTGACTACCACATGATTTCTGCAAGATTTCGAGATCAGTTTTCGAACTGGGTGGCATGGTGGCACAGTGGTTAGCACTGCTGCCTCACAGCGCCAGAGACCCGGGTTC
>NC_057733.1:43713829-43721581 GCF_004010195.1 Chiloscyllium plagiosum | reverse complement strand
CGGGTCGGTGTGGACTTGTTGGGCCGAAGGGCCTGTTTCCACACTGTAAGTAATCTCATCTAATCAAATTCGATTAAGATTTCGAACTCATCATTTTGTGATGAGTTAGGGTCACGAGTATGTGCGCTCCTGTGTCCCTCATCTCCATCCTTGTTTGTTGTCAAGGGTCAGAGGGTCTGAGTTAATATTCTCCCCATAAACAAAAACAGCACTTTCCTTTTTATGCACTTTCCTGTGGCCCATACTTTAGAAATAATGATAATCACTTCAGAAAGCAGAGGAGGTCAGGCAGCATCCAAGGAGGAGAATCAACGTTTCAGGCCCAAGCCCTCTATTGTGTATATTTCTGGACACTGCACTTTAGACATTTGAGAAAGTGTGGAGGAGGCGCTAACAAGCGGGTTCCAGACTGAGGGATTGCAGTGACATGGATTGATTGAAAACACTGGGGCCATTTTCTTACAGGAGATTTAACAGAGCTGTTCAAAATCATGAGATCTCAAGAGACAATGGAGAGGAACTTTCACAGTGGCTCAGTGGTTAGCACTGCTACATCACAGTGCCAAGGCCCCGGGTTTGATTCTAACCTTGGGCGACTGTCTGTGTGGAGTTTGCACATTCTCCCTGTGTCTGCGTGGGTTTCCTCCCACAATCCAAAGATGTGCAAGTCAGGTGAATTGGCCGTGCTAAATTGCCCATTGTGTTAGGTGCATTAGTCAGGGGTAAATATAGTTTAGGGGAATGGGTCTGTGTGGGTTACTCTTCAGAAGGTCGGTGTGAACTTGTTGGGCTGAAGGGCCTGTTTCCATACTGTAGGGAATCTAATCTAACAAAAGATTTAAATTGGTTCACAAGGAAAGATGAGGTTGTTTTTTTTAAACGCAGCAAGTAGCAAAATCTGGAAAACAGTATCTGAAAGAGTGATAGAACATAGCATCAGTCATAGCTTTCAAAATGAAATTGGAACCATAGAATCCCTACAATGCAGAAGCAGGCTATTTAGCCCATCGAGTACACACAAATCCTCTGGAGAGTATCCTACCCCATCCAATCTGGCATTTCCCATGGGCATTCCACCCAACCTGCATATCTTTAGACTGTGAGATGAAACCCAAGCAGACTCATGGAGAATGTGCACACTCCACACAGACAGTTGTCTGAGGTTGGAACTGAACCCAAAGTTCCTGGTACCATGAGGCAGCAGAGCTAACCATGGAGCCACCCCAAACTGGAGAAGTACCCAAGGGAAAATAAAATGAAAAGTGAAAGGAAAAAAGGTGTGGGGAAGCAGGACTAACTAAATTGCTGTTAGGAGGGCTGGTGTACACTGGATGGACAGAATGTTCTCCATTTGTGTGAAAACCATTGTCTGGTTGTGTATGTGTGTAATGGTAAGCTGACCATCCCAGGGTATTTATAGTGCAATAAAATCTGCACCTACTTAATGCTTGAGACACAAGTCAGTTTCAACGTTTTTCCCCCATTAAGAGGAACATTGTTAGAGCATCATAGACTCATTGGGATCTCTAAGAGAACAAAAAGTGTAGAGACTGCAGAGGACATGAGGGAAACCACATGCTTTTGCTTTTCCTGCATCTCCTGGTGACTGGCTCCAGAGGCCTCTGAGAGGGGGTCACATAACTGCTGTCACTCATGGAAAAGGTGTGTACTGGAGAAAAGCCTGTTGCAGGGGGAAGGAGAGCGAAAAAAAGTCAGTCAAATAAATCATTCTGACCATTAGTGGAAATGAAATAAATCAAGCACAGATCAATAGCGGCAGTTTAAGAACTCACAAGATGTTAGTTATGATGAACAATGTCAGCCCTTATTGTGTGTCAGTGCTCAGCAAGCAGGTCAATTTGATTCTTCACACTTCAACCTCCTTCTGCACTTGGGCTGGACTGATCATTGCTCAGCTGCTGATCTCTGAACAACTCGTGTTTGGCATTTAAGGGGTTAAACTGATGATGCAGAGTTGAGAGAAGTGCGTGTCTCCTGGATAAACAGAAACATGTTGCACTCGTTTTGAGCAAACAGCAAATTAAATACCTCACTTGGGTTCTTATGGTGGATGTGTCTCCTTACCTCCGGGCTCGGTGACCTGGGCTCCTAATCCAGAGGCATGTAGTAACATTTCTGAATAGTCGATTAGAAAATAGGTACTTTTTTAAAAAAAAAGTCAAACAGTGCTTTACATTTTTGTCAATTGCCATAATGATGCTGGCAGCTTAGATACTGCAGTCGGTGATTGTAGAAGTTGCAGACTTGGTTATCAGAAACTAAGAAGTCTCCAACATACAAACATGAATGATTATATGGAGGCCATAAGGAGGTGATTTATTCTCCAGAGGTCCTTTTCCCAGTTCCTTGCTTGCTTCACAAAGCAGCTTTACACAGTTCAGCTCTTCATTAATTAATTTCTTTGCGTGTGTTGGGTTCAGCCCCAGGGCAGCTGAGCCTGATTTTTCCATTTAATTTAAATCAACTAGAATATAAGGTTCCGAGCAGTCACCTGACTTCCCAGCCTCCTGTCTGAAGAGGTATCAGTGTGTGACAGCCGATAGCAGAAAGCTGTCAGTTATTGATAAATGCTTGGCACAGCTCGGTGATTATCAGACGTATGCAAGCAATTTGCAACAGAAATAATTGCAGTTACGTGATACTTTCTCCCATGCCCTTTCTAAGCAAAAACCAGATGGGGAATTTCAGAAGCGAGTAAATAATCGTATAAAGGCGAGACATTCTGCTTGGTTCAGCTGATAATTTATCATGGATTTGATGTTTTTAAAAAACTAAGCAATATTTCTCTCTTCATAAACATTATTTGGCGTGAAGATGTTTTACACAGTAATTGTCAACTAATTTCAGAATGTTGAAATTCTTTTGGCTTTAACAATGTGCTATAAACCTTGTTGGGATTTTTGTTTAATTACAATTGGCTTTTTTTAATTCTGAAGTTTTGCCCTCTTTCTGTGGACCATCTGTATTCCACCAGCAAAGGCTGGGGACATCAGGCAACTCCTTTCAGTTAGAGAGGGGGCCCATTTCATCTGAAATAATTTTCTGGGATTTTCACAGAAATGGGTTGGAGTGGAACGAGGATCTGGGGATGAAGTAACCATGGAAACTTTCACATTGACATTTTCCCATTTGGTCAGTATGCCTCTGCCCATTTGGGAAATCAATGGAAATGACTCCAAAAGCTGGTGAATAGGGGTCTGCATGAGGAAGAATTACCTGGTACTGGATTGTTGTCTCTATATCATATGTGCTCATTGCCTTAATGAATGCAGCTCCAGCAACACTCAAAAGGCTTGACACTATCCATGACAAAGCAACCCATTTGATAGGCAACTCATTCTCTTCACCACCAATGTACAATGGCAGCAATGTGTACTGCAACAATTCACCAAAGTTCCACCGACAGTGGAAAACCCATGACCTCTAACACACAGAACGACAAGGAAAGCAGATACGTAAGATCACCTGTAGATGTGTATTGGAATTCTATTACCATTCCTTCAGTATCATGAGGCCAAAATTCTGGATTCCCTCTCTGACAGCACTGTGCATTAACTGACATCCCAAGGTCAGGAGCAGGTCAAGGGGCAGCTTAATAACTCCCACTCCTGGGTAATTAAAGACAGATAATAAGTGCTGGACTTGCCAGTGATACCTACAGTAATAAACAAAGGGAAAAAAACATAATTCCTATGATTCTATTGAAGCCAAAATCTGTGAATTATTTACACTGTGCGTTTTTCATCCAACATTCCTTTGCATGCACACATTCTGGAGAGAAGAGCTCTCAAATATTATTTGGACCTTATCATTGAACAGTTAACTTGAAGTCACTGCAATCAGGTAAGCAATGTACATTAAAGTTCTCAACACGACTTAACTCCTTTTTAGTTCTGTGCATGAAGGAAATAGACTAAAATGACCTTCTGTTCACCTCCCCATTTTCTTCATAAATCCCATGTCAATACTGTGGAATTTCATTTGTTACTTTCCATGCCTTCACAGTCTCACTACTCCCTGCCCTGTTTCTACAGCCTTGTCAATAATGATTGACTAGGTCTGGAGAGAAGCTGGAAATGTTTTACCGAGAGTGGGGAAGGTTAAGAGAATCTTAACAGAGGTATTCAAAATAATGATCATTTTTGACCGGGTATGTCTGGAAACCTTATTTCCAATAGTAAGTGAGTAGACTGGCAAGAGGCTGGGTGGACACAGCAAGCCAGGCAGCATCAGGAGGTGCAGAAGTCGATATTTTGGGTGTAACCTTTCTTCTACACCCCCTGATGCTGCCTGGCTTGCTCAGTTCTTCCAATCTCCTGCCTGTCTACTTTGGATTCCAGTATCTGCAGTTTTTTTGTCTCCAATAGTCGGTGAGTCAGCCACCAAAGTACACTTTTTACAGTCAATAGTGAAAGGACCACAGAGAAGGCGAGGAGAGTTTTGTTTGTGCAACTGGTTGAAAGGACATTTGGAGAAGATAATTGAAAAAAAAACTTGGAAAGGAGAAATTACAAGGATATTGAGAAAGAGTGTGAATGGAACTAATTGGATCATTCTCTGAAAGAGTTGGCAATGAAACTACATGGATCTGCCAATTCACTCACTTTATACTCTCATGGGTTACACAAGTAGGAGTACTCTGGCTTAAGGTCTCACAATTCCCCATGCTCCAGTCTTAATCCATTTTCTTTGGCTTTAATTTGATGCTTTTCGACAGAGAATGGGTGAACACCATTGCTTGCTCTGCCTGCAGAGAGTACCCAGCAATTCTCAGCTCTCTGACGACTGACTTTATGTGCAAATCACTGGCATGGTTTAATTTTCATCATAGAATCCCTACAGTGTGGGTGCAAGCCATTCAGCCCATCAAGCCTGACTGACATCCCACACAATTCCTGTAACTTTGCATTCCCCATGGCTAATCCACCTAGCCTTCACTATGGGGAATTTAGCATGACCAATCCACCTAATCTGCACATCTTTGGACTGTGGGAAGAAGCCAGTGCAGACACAGAGAGAATGTGCAAAATCCACACAGATGGTTGCCCGAGGATGGAATCAAACCCAAGTCTCTTGTGCTGTAAAGCAGCAGAATTAACCACTGAGACACAATTTTGTTACTCTCTTTAAATGTTATTTCTATCTTGTTGTCTGGAGCCAGATTTCTGCTACTTACCACGTATCTAGTGCCTTTTCAAATGACTTTCCTGATTTTCAGGGAAAAAAGTAGGACATACTATTGCCTGCTTTGTAGGTACCTCAGCCAACATCAAGGACATAAGATCTTCGACCACTTTCATTCCAAGTACCAGGGCCAATGTACTACTTCATGTTTCTGAAAGTATCTGAAGGCAGTGGAGAAGGTGCTAAAAGATTTACAATAATCTTACCAACAATATGAGGTCAAACTTGTCTGGAAATGCAAAACCAATTGGTTCTCTTTCATCTCGAAAGAGGAAGATTGATTTGAGGGGAACCTAATAGAGGTCTTCAAGATCATGAAGAATGTTGGCAGTAGAAAAATGTAGCCACTCATGGGAAGAGCAAAATGAGAGGTCATCAAATCAGCAAGAAATCAAGTATGAAATTCAGGGAAAAGCATGTGGAACTTTCAATCCCATTTGTTGAGGAAAATGCATTTAAGGGGAGGCTGGGTGACCGTGAAAGAAATAAGGAAGCAAAGGCCGTGCTGAATAAAGGATGAGATGAGATTTAAGAGGAACATAATGGTTGGCATTATGGCTTCTGTATTCTCTATAATTCAGGACTGACAGGTCTGTTTCCATGCTGTACATCTCTATGACGAAATGACTCTATGATGCAAATCTGAAATTTTTGGAGAACCTATGGAAATATTCAGGAATCTTCAGATCTCACGTTGCAAACTGTCAAATACGTATTTATTTTTTAAAAGGCAAGTTATTCCATGTTACATTCCATTGTGTAAAAGTGGGAACTTATAGCTCTCTGGCTTTCCCTGACTATTAGCAATCAGTTTTCAAATAGTTTCAGAATGTAATAAGTTTGGGGCATTAAGGTAGAGGTCTTTCAAATATATCTGCATATGAAGAGCAGAATAGCATATTTGATAAAGCTTCAGTCATCTACCTATCTGTAGATCCCCCCAGTGTATTATATCTGAGATGCAGCGAGCAACACTACAAGAGATTTGTTGATTGTAATGAAGTGATATTTTACATTGCACTGGAATTTTACTCATCAGTAATCTAAGCTGGGTCAAACTGGCCTGATATCCTGGTCATTTAACATCAATAAAGACTAGCTGCATAACTGACAACGGACTAAATTTTCTAAAAGGCAACTTAGTAAATTCCGCAGACGAAGGTTTCTAAAGATTTCTGTTCATGGAGTATTCTGAAGTGTAGAACTCTTACAGGGCAGACACTCTTTCGAAAATGACATTTCAAACCAACTGCTCCATGAAGTCTATCACAGAGCATGATATTGAGCTATCATGCTGAACACTTCTTACTTCCCTGGACTCTACTTCACCCCTCCCCACATACACCTACACCTCACAAATTCCTGAGAGAGATAAAAAAGCCCCAAGGCTCAAAATGAAAGATCAATAAAGGAAACAAGTTCTCTATCTCTGACTCACAGCAACTGTAACAAGTCTAAGAGATAACATGGATCAATTATTACTCATAAAGAGGTTTGGCTTCCATCTGGAGTGATCTCTGAACCAGTGAGGAATTAGTTGAGCTTCCCTTAAAAATCAGAGAGCCACAACTCACCTACCTCGGGAGCGTTATAATTCTTTGATGAAAGTAAACCGATCTGTTCAGGTTCTTACAGGAGAAAGTGAGGACTGCAGATGCTGGAGGTCAGAGTCGAGAGTATGGTGATGGAAAAGCACAGCAGGTCAGGCAGCATCCGAGGAACAGGAGAATCAACATTTCGGGCAAAAGCCCTTCATCAGAAATGAGGCTTGTGAGCTGCAGGACCTGCCTACACTGCCTACCACAGCCACATCTCCTTCCTCAGTGCCTGCCACGCAGCGTTCCCCCCCCCCCACCCCCACTCTGGCCTACAAGCCTCATTCCTGATGAAGAGCTTATGCCCGAAATGTCAATTCTCCTGCCTCTCGGATGCTGCCTGACCTGCTGTGCTTTTCCAGCACCACACTCTCAACACTGTTCATGTTCTGATGTAGTTTAAACTCACATGTCCTGGTCGAGAATAACCTATCATCAGGCAACCTCATCACCTCAGGAGATCTCCCACCCACAGGCTTCCAACCTCATAGTCCGGGAACCCCGCACCACCCGATTCTACCTCCTTCCCAAGATCCACTAACCTGATCACCCTGGCCAACCCATTGTCTCAGCATGCTCCTGCCCTATCTCGACACTGTCCTATCCCCCCCTAGTCCAGGAACTCCCCACATACGTTCGAGACACCGCCCACGCACTCCACCTCCTCCAAGACTTCTGTTTCCCCGGCCCCCAATGCCTTATCTTCACCATGGATATCCAATCCCTCTACACCTCCATCTGCCATGACCAGGGCCTCCAAGCCCTCCATTTTTTTCCTCTCCAGACGTCCCCAACAGTACCCTTCCACCGACACTCTCATTCGTTTGGCTGAACTGGTCCTCACCGTAAACAATTTCTCCTTCGAATCCTCCCACTTCCTCCAGACCAAAGGTGTAGCCATGGGCACCTGTATGGGCCCCAGCTATGCCTGTCTCTTTGTTGGCTATGTAGA
>NC_057733.1:43710822-43712949 GCF_004010195.1 Chiloscyllium plagiosum | reverse complement strand
CCCCATGACCTGTCCTACCTGCCTATCTTCCTTTCCACCTATCCACTTCCACCCTCTCTCTGACCTATCACCTCCTTCCCCACCCCCATTCACCTATTGTACTCTTTGCTACTTTCTCCCCACGCCCACCCCCCTTTCATTTATCTCTCCACTCTGCAGGCACCCTGCCTCTATTCGTGATGAAGGGCTCTTGCCTGAAACGTCGATTTTCCTGCTCCTTGGATGCTGCCTGACCTGCTGTGCTTTTCCAGCACCACTCTAATCTAGACCTAGGGATTCTATTCAGCCATTTACTTATTTAATAGACTTCCATTAGGTCACCTGTAAAGCTCTGCTGCTCTGAAGTAAACAGACTAATATTCTTAATTCCATCTCGATAGCTGATACACCACATGCTAGGGATTATACTTGTAGTTCTCTTCTGGATCTTTTCCAAGATATCTTTATCATCCAGAAGTATAGGGACCAAATCTGAGCACACTCCAAAAGATGCGGTCTGAGCAGTGACCCGTACAGTGTCAAAATGGTATCCTGTAATTTAAATTGAATAGAATATATTAAGACAAGTCAATAGCTACATTAGGCCTGAACCTTCGGTGACCTGTGCATAATAACACCAAGATCATTTCTCTCCCAAGCTGTTTCAGGAAGTGGAAGGTTTTAAGAAGAATATTGAAGCAGGGGAGACTTTGCAGCATCAAATATTCTGTCAAAATTCTCACTTCAGAACTTTCAGCATCTGTCACCTTCTATGCTCGACAACATTGAATGTTTTTATCATTCAATCACCTTTCCAAGCAGCCCATCGGAGACCCTTCAATAGTGAAATTTCACTGCAGCTACTCTGTTGGGATCTTCAACTCTGGATTTTTGGGAGCTGAATTCTTTATTTTAATTGTCTTTCTAATTTTGTTGTGCTGGATCGTTGCCAGCTGCATTTTTAATGAGGAGAGTTGAAAGTAACAGGCTGTATCCCTTTAAATTCTGCTGTTTAACCATTTTCTATACTATTAGCCCAGAGGTCGGGTGGCTCAGTTAGCTGTGCCCAGTTGGTTAGCTCAGTTGGCTGGGTGTCCAGAATTGAAAAGTGCGGCACTGAAAAAGCACAGTAGGTCAGGCAGCATCCGAGGAACAGGAAAGTCAATGTTTCGGGCATAAGCCCTTCAACAGGAATGGGGAGTGGGCTGAGAGATAAATAGGAGGGTGGGGATGGGACTGGGGGCGAAGGTAGCTGGGAAGGCGATAGGTGGATGCAGGTGGGTGTTGATGGTGATAGGTCGGTGGGGACGGTGGAGCGGCTAGGTGGGAAGGAAGATGGACAGGTAGGACAGTTCAAGAGGGCGGTGTCGAGTTGAAGGGTTGGATCTGAATGAGGTGGGAGGGAGTAGATAAGGAAACTGGTGAAGTTGATGTCCTGTGGTTGGAGGGTCCTAAATCAGAAGATGATGCATTCTTCCTCCAGACATCGGGTAGCTTGGATTTGGCGTGGAGGAGGCCCAGGACTTGCATGTCATTGGCAGAGTGGAAGGAGGAGTTGAAGTGGTTAGCCAAAGGGCGGTGGTGTTGTCTAGTGCATGTGTCCCAGAGATGTTCCCAGTTTGCAAAACAGAGTAAAGCCAATAATGGGGATTCAATTTCTGTACTGGCTGAGATTGCCATGAAGGCCTCAGCTTCTCCCCTTTCTTGAGGCATGGTTATCTCCCCATTAAACTACTGACAATCATCTCTCTCTAATGAGGCAGCAGCCCTATGGTCCTCCAGGACTTTAGCAACTTTACTATTACCCATTGAGCTGGCTTCCCCAGACAACTCCGACACTGAACTCACCACATAACGAAATCACCATCAATCTGGATGATCAGTTCTGTTCCTTCCGATAAATTTCAAAGTTTGTGAGAAGATTTGTAGCTCGGGTGCTCGTTGTTGTGGTTCTGTTCGCCGAGCTGGGAGTTTGTGTTGCAGACGTTTCGTCCCCTGTCTATGTGACATCCTCAGTGCTTGGGAGCCTCCTGTGAAGCGCTTCTGTGATCTTTCCTCTGCCATTTATAGTGGTTTGAATCTGCCGCTTCCGGTAGTCAGTTCCAGCTGTCCGTTGCAGTGGTCGGTATATTGGGTCCAGGTCGATGT
>NC_057733.1:43695379-43710634 GCF_004010195.1 Chiloscyllium plagiosum | reverse complement strand
GAGTTGTTGTCTGAGAGTGGCTGTTGGTTTGTGTGCTGTTATGAGTCCTAGTAGTCGTGGTAGTCTGGCTGTCAGTTCAGAAATGTTCTTGATGTATGGTAACGTGGCTAGTCCTTTGGGTTGTGGCATGTCCTTATTCCGTTGTCTTTATATTAGACATCTGTTGATGAAATTGCAGGGGTATCTGTTTTTGGCGAATACATTGTAGAGGTGTTCTTCTTCCTAGGTTTGCAGTTCTGGTGTGCTGCAGAGTGTTGTGGCCCTTTTGAAAAGTGTCTTGATGCAACTTCTTTTATGTGTGTTGGGGTGGTTGCTTTCGTAATTCAGGTCTTGGTCTGTGTGAGTGGCTTTCCTGTATACCTTTGTGGTCAATTCTCCTTTCGGTGTTCTCTGTACCATCACATCTAGGAGTGGGAGTTGGTTGTCCTTTTCTTCCTCTCTAGTGAATCTGATTCCTGTGAGTGTGGCGTTGATGATCCGGTATGTGTTTTCTATTTCTGTGTTTTTAATGATTACAAAGGTGTCATTATTGAATTCAACCCAAACTCTGGGTCAGATATGTGGATGATACCCAGCCAGTGATGCCCTCATCCTGTAAATGAATTTTAAAAAGCAATAAAATGTTAGTTTTTTGATTGGTAAATCTGAAAACAAAACCTCACGTGACATTGTATATTCAAAGGATTTCAGGTTTGAGTCCTGGTCTGTACTGAGCTAATTAATCTTCCCCTGTAATTAGTCTGAGTAGCTTCAAGCAAGGGTGGAATAAATATTCACCAAGAGTCCTGCCCTAACTGGCTACCAGTGATACTTTCAGGAAAGTGGTTGAAAGTGTTGGGTTTGATTGTAATCTCCTATTTCTCAATCATAAATTAAACCATCGCCTGTGAACTGTGCATTTCTGGTCAAGCAGTGTGCAGAACAAATGTCTAACACACGACATTGAGATTTTATTTTCCCAACAATCACTTGTGAAGAATAAGCATTGGGGACTCTTTTCTCCATAAAATAGGAAATACTGCTTTCTACTTTTACCTGCTTAATAATAATCCAGAGGAAGTCTCTTCGCACTGTCCAAAAATGTGTTAATCAGCACAGCAGAAGAACAGCTGAGGTGAGAAAAGGCACTTTGACACATTCATGTTTTGTGATAATTGCACAATAACTTCTATTCATATATAATAGAAGTTTTTAACATAGTAAATCATCCCAAAGCACTTCACAGAGACTTGGAGGTGCAGGTGTTGGACTGGGGTGGACAAAGTTAAAAATCACACAACACCAGGTTATAATCCAACAGGTGTATTTGGAAGCACTAGTTTTCAGAGTGCTGCTCCTTCATCAGGTGGTTGTGGAGAATAAGACCATGCTCACAGAATGTATAGCCAAAGGAGTCCAGTGTCGTGGAGATGTGATACAGTAAACAATCTTAGATTAATCTTTCATAATGGAATGTGCTGGTTTCTGTTCTTTGATATGTAAATTCCAGAGCTTCTTTTATATTACATTCTCAAGATAGCTCAGCTTTTTAAACAATAGGTGAGAAGTCATTTGCTGAGGTTATCAAACAAACGTTCACATCGAGATACATTGAAAAATGTAAGATCAGGCAACCAAAATTCTATCAATAAAAGTTTTAATTTTTAAGGTGTTGAGAGAGATAGGGTGACAGAAGAACTTCCACGTTTAAGGGTCTATAGGAAGCTGAAAACAGTTGCCAATGGAGGGCTAATTAAATGTGGGGATTGGCAAATGGCTGGAAATGGAAGGTTGCTTCAGAAAATCAGAGAGGTAGCGAAAGGGCTATCTCACAGAGGTGGAATATCAGTTAACCTTGAACACACTAATTTTGTCTGAAGAAGCAACTAAATTGTCTGCATCCCCTCAAAAGGAAATCACCTGTGCTATTAATATCTCTCTGCTGCTCAGTTTTCTGTCTAACTTTCCAGTGTTCTCTCGCAACGTGTCAGTTCACATGAATTAACAACCAGACAATAGAACCCGCTGTGGCTGTGGAAATGTCAGCACTGATGTGCATCCTGCCCAACAGCTGAAACAAGCACCCGCTCTCATCAACAAAGTAAATGATGGCATAAATGGAAATGAAAACACAAGTTCTTTGTCTGTCTTTATACTCAAGACTGGAGAACAGAACCTAGACATCAGTATCAATCCTGACAGGGAGCTGCACTGTTGGAGGTGCCAACTTTTGGATCAGATGTTAAACTGAGGCCTTGCCTGTCCTTTCAGAAGACCATATAGTTTGGTTTGTGTGTGGAATGAACAGAGGAAGTGGTGGATGTGGTTACAGTTATGACATTTATAAGACATTTGGATAAGTAAATAAATAAGAAATGTTTGGAGGGATATGGGCCAAGTGCAGGCAGGTTGGACTAGTTTAGTTTGAGATTATGGTTAGCATGGACCAGTTGGACCAAAGGGTCTGTGTCCGTGCTGTATGACTCTATGATTGTAAGACAATGGGAATTCTCTTGTTATCCTGTCTGATACTTAGTCCTCAATCAGCAACTTTAAACTAGTTTGTCTCACATTCATCTCACTCTCACTACTCTTTATGGGGCCTCACTGTACACAAATTAACTACTAACTTTCCCCACATCACAACAGTTATTCAACTTCAATTCTACCTCATTGGCTGTGAAGAATTCTGGGACACGTGGAGGTTATTAAAGGCAGGATGGAAGCAAACATTCTTCCTTTACTTCTTGGTGGTGGTGGGGGGGAGGTGGTGGGAGTTGTTCAGATTCACCTCTGGCCAATGTTTCCAAGTTTGAAAGTCATAATTAGTAGAGACTTTTCACTCAGGACACCTCCTATACATATAACTCAGAAAATAACATTCAAGTGGCATGTCTTAACTGGCCAGGAATGACAACTGTTGATTTAACTTCCCAGAAGAGTAGCGATTCCAGCAGGTTAGTTGCTGAATTATGCATGAGCAATACAATCATATGAATTACATGCCTCGTGGGGACATTTCAAACTCTGAGGGTTAATGGGTTATGCCTACAGCCTGGTAAACAATCTAAATTGATGCATATGGTTCAGCACATTCCATCTCTACCCTGTCTGTCTATTGGCTCCTCTATTATCAAACTTTTCAGGGCTATGATCAGAAAGTACTTTGAGTATTACGTCCAATTTTGATCATCAAGAAATAATGCAAACATTTTAAGCACTGGAAAATATGCAGATTCAGATCCCAAAACTGGTTCCAGTTATGAGGAAAGGCTACAGTAAGGGGGTTGGCATCATGCTGTACGAGCACACAATTCTGATTAGCACACTTGTGGTAATGTCAGCACCATATCTTACAGATACATATTATATACAGATAGATTTACCAGAATGGACTCCAAGTGTTGAACTACATGGAGAGATTAGCACTGAGCTCCCTAGAATTTAGAAGGTTAAGGGATGATTTGATCAAATCTTTTTAGATAAGATAGCTACAGAGAAGCAATTTCCTTTGGTTCAGAAGTTGAGGACTGGGGGGTATAGCCTAAAAATTGGACCCAAATATTCAGAAGTGAAATTAAGAAACACAAAAGAAAGTGGAGGAAGTTTAAAACACTCTTTTGCGATCAGAAACTGAAGCAAGATCAATTGGTAATAATAAATATGAGACTGATGGATGTTACTCCAAAGGTGGATACATAAGGCATAGGAGTAGATTTAGGCCATTCAGCCTATTGTGGGCTTAACCGTGATCTCACCGAATTGCCAAACAGGCCCAAGGACCTAAATGGCCAATACCACGTTCCATGTTCCCATATAGAAACTTATAATTTTCATCTTGAAACATAGCCCTTAGAAAGGCAAGCATGATAACTGAGGGGATAGAAAATCCAGAATACTCACCAATGAACTGTGAGCATAGAACAAAAGGGTATGAGTTTCCTACACCTGCTAGGGGATGAAACAAGTGGGCAGTATATGTGAGTGAGCCTCAGGCGAGCCTCCATTGAACACAGAAATGAGTTTGGTTTGAGACTTCCACAGTCATAGAGTCATAGAGTCTTGAATCATAGAGATGTACAGCACGGAAACAGACCCTCCGGTCCAACTCATTCTTGCCGGCCAGATATCCCAACCTAATCTAGTCCCATTTGCCAGCATCTGGCCCATATTCCTCCAACCCCTTCCTATTCAAATGCACATCCAGATGCCTTTTAAATGTTGCAATTGTACTAGCCTCCACCACTTCCTCTGGCAGCTCATTCCATACACGCAACACCTTCTGTGTGAAAAAGTTGCCCCTTAGGTCCTTTTTAAATCTTTTCCCTCTCACCCTAAACCTATGCCCTCTAGTTCTGGACTCCCCAACTCCAGGGAAAAGACTTTGTCAAATAGCCATTCTGGCCAACTCAGAAAAATAGTTGTGATGGCCAAACTACAAAACAAGGCAGGGATGCTGTGAGCCTCCAGGTTGATGCTAAGTGAGCAAGCACTGAGAATGTGCAAGCAACCCTGAGAGGTTCCAGTGCATGAGAGGGCTGCTACTGCTCTCTCTCATCCCCTGCCAAGTTTACATTGTGAGTCTACACAATAATAAAACATAAAGGCAATGCTGGAATGTGAGCTTGATGCATTCAGTCTGGATGGGAGAACTGCTGCTTGGAACATGCTCTTACACGACAGGAGCCTTAAATATTTGACAAGAAGTGAGTCATGGATAGTGGGATAATGGCAGGAACCTTTTAAAGGGGATTTGCCAGATCCCCATTCCTGAAGCTGTTTGAAAAACAAATCTGCTTGGTTTAACCCAAACACCTCATCTTGCTTATTTTGCAATTTGGGAGAGGAACATCGTAGAGGAGCTGAACAATTAAAATACAAAGGAGTTCAGATTTTAGAAACCTACTGGGCAGAGTTGAGGCAGAGTTATTTTCAGAATATATTCTCAATTTATCCCCATCGGTGAAGCCTAGCAAGATGCAAGCGTTTATCATTTTATTTTTAAAAAATAAATGCACTTTTGGTGCAATAAGGCAATTCTCTCAGAATGCACAAATCTGACAAATATAAGGAATAAAACTGATCTTAAATTTAACTGAAATACCTGAGAAAAGTGACACAAAACTGGGATCGCATGCACCTGTTGGTTTGGGCACTGCAGATGCTGTTTGGGAACGGTATAACTACAGCACTTGCACAGGTTTCTTCAAGCAGAGATATGCAGATGCTGTGTGGGTGAGAACAATGTCGGTGACACCAGTGAACCTGAAAGTTCCAGTGAACATCTGTTAATCTTGCACGGCTGAATGTGCATACAGTAACAGGGAGGGAGCCTCACCACTTAAAGGGATCATTGACTACTTTCAAATTCATTTCTGGCTGATTTCTCTGGGGGTTGCTTCAGTGGCATGTCTTTGTGCTTTCTGGATTAGCTTAATGTGTGTGGGGTCTACAGGAATTGGTGCTGCAAGTGCGTGGGGTGTTGTTTGTTGAATTAAAAAGCTTAGGCGTAACGCAGTCACTCCCAGATATGGCTGCACTTGTCACCATTTGCCTAGGAACACAACATGACTTAGAGAATGAAAGGGGCCACACAGAGCAGGAGAAGCTGCAGGTAGAGGAAGAAATAGGTTAGATTAGATTTCCTACAGTGCGGAAACAGGCCCTTCGCCCAACAAGCCCACACCGACACTCCAAAGAGTAACCCACCCAGACCCGTTCACCTACTCCCTACTAATGCACCTGTCACTATGGGCAATTTAGCATGACTAATTCACCTAACCCATACATCTTTGGACTGTGGGAGGAAACAGGAGCACCCGGGGGAAACCCATGCAGACACGGGGAGAATGTGCAAACTCCACACAGCCAGTCGCCCGAAGCTGGAATCAAACCCAGGTCCCTGACGTTGCGAGGCAACAGTGCTAACCACTGAGCCACTGTGTTGCCCCATTCAAGATAGTCAAGGAAAAGCTATTCGACCCCTTGAACCTATTCTGCCAATCAATTAGATCATGGCTAATATGTGGCCTAACTCCATGCTACTGCCTCTTGCCTATTACTCTTAACACCTCTTCTTAACAAAATAGAACTATCTCAGATTTTAAATGAACAACTGATCCAGAATGCACTGCTATTTGTGGAAAAGAGTTTGAAAACTCTACCACCCTTTGTGTGTAAGAGTGCTTCCTAACATCTCTCCTGAACAACTTGGTCTTAATTCGCAGACTATGCCCCCTTGTTTTCGAATCCCCTACCAGTGAAAATAGCTTATTTTGTATAAAAATGTAGTTAGGATACATTTGGAGTATTGTGTGCAAGTTTGGTTATAGCAGCATTGTGATAGCAGCGTTTAAGAGGCATTTAGAAAACACATGAACAGGCTGGGAATAGAGGGGTATGGACCATATGCAGGCAGATGGGATTAGTTGAGAATGGCATCATGGTTGGCACAGATATGGTGGGCCAAAGGGCCTATTCCTGTGCTGTGCTGTTTTACATTCTCTGTTTACCTACCCTGATTTTCCTGTTATTATCTTGACGACTTTGATCAAATCACCCCTTAACCTTCTCTGAATCTCAGCAAGAAGCAGACTGTCAGGTATGTGAGCCATTTGCACTTCAGTAAGAATGGTCGCACTGAAATCTGTTACCCACTGCTGCCACATCCACAACATTAGAGCAGGGTACAGATGGCATTGCTGATGCTCATGAAGGTGACCATGGTAATGGGTATTCGTGAGTCTAGCCCCTTTCAGGATGAACCTGGAGATATTTTCAGCATCATGTAATTCGCTGTCCATTGTTCTGTGTAGGAAGTGTCTGAGAGACTCAATTTATTATGGTCTGATTACACTGCAATCTCTCTTGCCTGAGAGAAGTAGTGAGAGTGACCACATAGGGACTGCATGGGTCTCCAATAATGCAATGTGATGGCGATTGTACACACATTGCTTTGCAGAGACATGCATCAATTCTGTGTGATAAAAAAACTGAAAGGGATTCCATTCCCTTAATAACCAGGTGAAGAGGGAATTGTTCAGCCAATATCTGACGTACTGTCACCAACCATGATGCTTTTATTAAGTGACAATCAGCCGCAACATCTGGTTGTAAGCAATATGGTAAATTGAAGGATGGTTACGAGGCAACAGAGCTAGCTACTGACGAAACGGCTGGTATCCTTGTCTGCATTTCACACAGATTGTGGGCAGCGTGTATACAGTAAAAGCAGTGTTGCCACATGAAATGGGACAGAGCATAATGTCACAATACTTCAGTTCTCTAGAGGAGAGCTACAGTACTCAGTAGTGCAGGTGTGAAGACACATTATCACCCGCTGAAAAACATACCATCAGCTTTATGGCAATTGACTCTGGATGAAGAGAATGAGGAAGTGGGAAAAGATAAACAGAAATAGGTGAAAGAGAGGAGGTAACCAAGGCAAACTCTTTCTGCCCAAGCTTTCTGTCAACTGTGTATGTGAATGCGATAGCTGCAGAATGCATTGTGAAGTGGGAGTTTCAGATGAGACCATTGCAATGCCTCTAGTGTCACCATATCTGATATTCCAGCACAGATTTAAAATATTTCAGGATTATCACACAATAAAGAATGTTTTAACAACTAACCCAAAGTGATGGTTTTCTTCCTACCACAATTCAAAAAGAAATTTCAATCAGCTTTTTTGCTAATGTCATTATTTTTCTGACAAAATGGAACAGCCACCTTCACCTGGTCACCTCCACTCCAATTCAGAATCCTGGAAACAAGGCAGCACAAAGAGACTTACAGTTTGAGTCCTTTGTACCTTTCTTTTGCCAGAGGTTTTGGATTTGTATCATAACTAGTCTTAATTTCCTATGTCCTAGAGAGTCATGGGCTTTGATATCTTCGAAAGTGTTAATAGTGTACCCAGCATAATGCAGAAAGCTGTTCTTTAGATTTGATCTGTCCAACATACACTCATTTGACCAATAGTTTCTGCTAATTAATCATTACTGTGTTACTTTGAAGCTCTATGGTTGAATTCATAAAACTTCAAATTCTGTTGGTTTTTTTATGGTTTAATGTACCTACACTTACACTTAAGGGAATTAAGTTTGAAACCTTAATCTCTGTTTATGCAACCCTTCAGAATGTTGACAAGAAGTGCCCAACCTTTTTTTTTGTTCAATTTCTCTCAAAATATATTAACTTACAGTAATATGAACACTGAAATAACTGGTGTTCGAGTTCCCTTTTCAGAGACAACCCACTCAAAATCTTGGGTTGTTCCTTTTCCAAATGCATTTTGTGCATGAGGTGTAATAATTTATGGACTATATTTTCATATACTTATATAGCAACTGTGGAAAAGTTGGAATGTTTAAAAAGTCACAAGTCCTCTACTACTGTGTCAAACACAATAGATTATAACTGTGTAATCACCTGCAGCGACACATTATTCTGCAGTTATTTGCTGCAATGATTAAAGGGCCTATAAAAGGAACAAACATTGGCAAGTGCAGCAGAATGATTGAACTAAAATGTGGTAAATGACCTGTGACCTCCTACAAATATTACAATGCAGAGTCCTCATGAACACTGTTGGCTTAGTGCCTGAAAATACAATTTGTGAAGGAATATATTTTTCTTTGGCAATCTTATTTTTTCCCAAAACATGGAAGTTCTGCCAAGTTTTAGGTTCATAAAGTACTTCCTTTTTAATGGACAAGGTGTTCTATGCCAGTATTCAAAATTAAATGGAGCGGTGGGTGAATCCTCTTCCGATATGTCAATGGTAACCCTGGAAAAGGTAAGGATGCTGGTAATCTTTCTTCAACTTGTTGCCCCCATTATGAAACTGAGTAATTATTTCCATGCTTCTATCCTCTACATGAAGCAATTTAATTGAATAAATGAATGTAGAGCAGGCAGAGGTGCACCTGTAAACACAGAAGAATGGAAGGCACTGTCTGGGAGGGTGGTTGAGGTGGGAAACCTCACAATCGTTAAAAAATTCTTGGGTGAGCCTTTGAAGTGGCACAGTTATGTGCCAAGTGCTGGAAAGTGGAGCGAGTGTAGAATTACAGTGGTTTTTGTTGGTGAAGATTCAATGCACCAAAGGGCCTCTCCTATACGATTCTGATTCTAGAACAAGATGCGGTTTAAAGGCTTGTGGTATCACTCGATACCACGGTTGAAGCATGTGTGCAGGGACATGCACAAAGAGCTGAAAAAGCACATTCAGTTCAATGGAACTGCACCTTGTTTTGAAAAAAGTCTGGAGACAGAATCTATGAGGACCCGCTGTCCCAATGTGACTCTAATACTGCTGGTCTGGTCCTCCAATGGCATATTCCTTCTGATTCACCTATGTTCCTCCATCAATTATAGCCTCTGTCTGTAGAGGAGCAGACAGTGAAGGTGGAAGACAGCCTGGTATTAAAGGAACTGAAACAGCAGCATTAGATAGGGTACTGCTCCAACTGGAACACACTACATTCTCGGGATCACCAGCTCCAGGCCAGTCCTTCATCTTTCAATGTTCTCCGTGACCAAGACAGGGTCCAGGTGTTTTAAAAAAAGGAACTAAGATGTAAGCAGCTGGAAAACCATAAAAGAGGCCAACAGCAGCCTAAAAGCAGGTCGCTGTTTTAGGATGAAGGGATAGCAGAACTAAAACAAAGAGAGGGAAGAATCACTTCTTTCAAAGGGCCATGAATATGTGGCATTCACTATCCCAGGATGTGATGGTTACAGAGTCATAAAGTCATAGAGATGTACAGCACAGAAACAGACCCTTCCGTCCAAATTATCCATGCCAACCAGATTTCTGAAATTAATCTAGTCCCATTTACCAGCACCTGGCCCATATCCCTCAAAACCTCTCCTATTCATTGACCCATCCAGATGCCTCTTAAATGCTGTAATTATACCAGCCTCCACCACTTCCTCTGGCAGCTCATTCCATACACGCACCACCTTCTGCATGAAAAAAGTTGCCCATTTGGTCTCTTTTAAATCTTTTCCCTCTCACCTTAAATCTATGCTCTCAAGTTTTGGACTCCCCCACCCTGGGGAAAAGACCTTGACTATTCACCCTATCTATGCCCTTCATGATTTTATAAACCTCTATAAGGTCACTCTCAGCCTCCGACATTCCAGAGAAAATAGCCCCAGCCTATTCAGCTTCTCCTTATAGTAGGTTGCCAAGACAATGAATGAATTAAAGGAAGAGATAGATTTTTTTGTTAGTTTAGTGTTGAAAGGTTATGAAGAAAGTGGAGTTGAAACTGCCAGGATTGTATTAATTGGGGCAGAATGGCCTCCTCCTGCATCCAGTTCTTAGGACCTTCCACCAAAAACAGACGTATCAGCCAGTAGAGAGATAGTCACCAGTTGCCTCTTAATTTGTGGAGGGGTGGCTTGAGATAAGGTATCGGGACAGGATAAAGGCTGCATTTGGGAAAATGGTTATAATGGAAACTTTCATTTCAATCAGAACTGCTGTTACTCACTTTCTCTGTTCTGGTTTTATTGAACCATTATTGGTGTTCCAAGAGGGCGGTGGTGTGTAGTAGATGTCCGTGTTGATTCGGTCGCATCTCCAGCATCTGCAGACCTCACTTTCTCCTCTGGTTTTATTGAACCATTATTGGTGTTCCAAGAGGGCGGTAGTGGAAGGCTGCTTTTCAGACTGGAGACCTGTGACCAGTGGAGTGCCACAAGGATTGATGCTGGGACCACTATTTTTTGTCATAGATTTGGATGTGAATATAGAAGGTATAGTTAGTAAGTTTGCAGGTGACACCAAAATTGGAGGTGTAGTGGACAGGGAAGAAGGTTACTTCAGAGTAAGATGGGATCTCGATCAAATGGGCCAAAGGGCTAAGGAGTGGCAGATGGAATTTAATTCAGATAAATGTGAGGTGCTGCATTTTGGAAAACCAAATACTAACAACACTTATGGGTAAGGTCCTAGGGAGTGTTGCTGAACAAAGAGACATTGGAGTGCAAGTTCATTGTTCCTTGAAAGTCGAGTCACAGGTTGATAGGATAGTGAAGAGGCATTTGGTGTGCTTTCTTTTATTGATCAGATTATTGTGTATAGGAGGTGGGAGGTCATGTTGCAGTTGTACAGGACGTTGATTAGGCCACTTTTTGAATATTGCATGCAATTCTGGTCTCCTTTCTATCGGAAAGATGTTGTTAAATTTGAAAGGGTTCAGAAAAGATTTACGAGGATGTTGCCAGGGTTGAAGGATTTGAGCTACAGGGAGAGGCTGAATAGGTGGGAGCTGTTTTCCCTGGAACATTGAAGGCTGAGGGGTGACCTTATAGAGGTTTATAAAATCATGAGGGGCATGGATAGGGTAAATAGAGAATGTCTTTTCCCTGGGACGGTGGAGTCCAGAACTAGAGGGCATAGGTTTCGGGTGAGAGGGGAAAGATATAAAAGGGACCTAAGGGGCAACTGTTTCACACAAAGGGTATTGCATGTTTGGAATGAGCTGCCAGAGGAAGTGGTGGAGGCTGGTAACAATTATAACATTTAATAGGCAGCTGGATGGGCATATGAATAGAAGGGGTTTGGAGAGATATGGGCCGGGTGCTGGCAAATGGGAATAGATTAGGTTAGGACTGCTCAGCATGGACAAGTTGGACCAAAGGGTCTGTTTCCATGCCGTACGTCTCTATGATTCTATGACTCTATGTGTTCTGTGTTGCTAAATAAAAATGCTACGTGGAAAAATAAGCTTTTAACCTAACATTAGGTTGACACCTCATGCATGGTTAGCATATCATTTTGATCTGATTAATCCTTGGTTTGAGATTGGTTAAATTTATTGAGCTGTTGTAGAATCTTACTGTTTGCATTTTGTGCTCTCTTCTCTATCTAAAGCCTGCCAAATGAGAGGACTCCAAAAACCTGTGACTTTAAATAAACCTGCTGGACTATAATCTGGTGTTGCGTGACTTCTGACTCTTTCTGTAGAAGAAAGGAACATACTGTCCCAACCCTCTGTATCTGATGCAGATGAACATTGTTCTTGCTTGAAATTAGACTGTGCATTTCAGTCAGTTCATTGAATGTGACAGGACAACACTCTTTCCAGTGAAGAGTGGGAATCTTTTAACATTGATGAGGAACAGAAAGACTAACCAAATAGTTACGCTACACATTAATGTAACCACTCCTCGCAACGGTTGGGTCTGTATGGGTCAGTGTCACATCAAATGGTGCTGAGCTCTCAATGGAATCTAAAGTAATATTTTCATGCTTTGTGCTCCATGGAGCATGAAGCAGAATTGAAAATTAAACTTGTAATTTATAAAGTCACATTCAAAGTCTGTGAGAAGATTTGTAGCTCAGGTGCTCGTTGTTGTGGTTCTGTTCGCCGAGCTGGGAATTTGTGTTGCAGACGTTTCGTCCCCTGTCTAGGTGACATCCTCAGTGCTTGGGAGCCTCCTGTGAAGCGCTTCTGTGATCTTTCCTCTGGCATTCCTCCGGAGGAAAGATCACAGAAGCGCTTCACAGGAGGCTCTCAAGCACTGAGGATGTCACCTAGACAGGGGACGAAACGTCTGCAACACAAATTCCCAGCTCGGCGAACACAATCTAATAAAGTCACATTTTCCAAGGACCCGTCACCCAATTAAAATAATTTCCACTGGGAGCCCAAAAGCTGTCAGCGTAAAGATGCCTTCAGCCATATATTGGCTCAAAATTAACCCGGAGTTTACATGTCAGAGTTATATGTTACATGTTGGTGCAGCTCACAAGCTGCAGCTGTACTGAGTGTACTTTTTCCACATTTTACTCATGCTGCATCTTCCTGAAGTACATGAGGCATTGGCACAGATGGTGTTTAACTTCATGCATGCCTGTGTTCTAGAATGCAGACTTCCTGTCTTAACAACCAGCCTTCTGAATCCACATAGGTCAGACTTTATTTCACTTTAGGAGAAAGTGAGGACTGCAGATACTGGAGAGTCAGAGTCGAAAAGTGTGGCGCTGGAAAAGCACAGCAGGGCAGGCAGCATCCGAGGGGCAGGAGAGTTGACGTTTCGGGCATAAACCCTTCTATGGCCTTAAATTTGAGGCATCTTTTTTATTTAATGTAATATGTTATTTCAAGACTGCAGTCAAAGCCAAAATGCATTGCAAGGTCAAATCCTTTCCATTGCTTTGTCTTTTCATTGTACTGTACCAAAGTTGAGGTAATGCTGAACCAGTAACCTCAGAATTGCTGTACAATGACATTAGCGTTTTTGCTAATTAGCATTAGCATTTGACATTTCCAATACAGAGATACATCCACACCTCAATGTTTTAAATGCTCATTAGAAAAGAATGCAGTGTGACCAGTCTAATAAACATTGTTGCACCTCTGTGAAGCTTTTCTTTATAACTTTGTAATATGCCAAGGCTTCTTTGACAGCTCCTCCAAAAGCCTTGATTTCCACCACAATGGGAATTCTACCATTTCTAAATGCCCCACCTGGTCACATATCATTCAACATTGGACATATGTCACCCTCCCGCTGGGTCAAATCATGGAATTCCTCGCTTTTTAGGTTGGTTCAGTACTTTCACCACATGGACTGTAGTGACTCACTACCACCACCTCCTTAAGAGAACTAGAGGTGAATAAAAATTAATGCTGAACTTGTTAACAGCATCAACGACCAGAGAATGAATTGGGTCAAATGCTATTTGTAATTGATGATGTTGATGATCAACATATCCAAGAAGTCACAACTGAAAGGGAGTAGGATAGGGACTAAAGCGCCTGAATGACCATAATGGAACACACTTAATTTCTCATGAGTTCATTTCATTTTGTTCACTTATTAAGACTGAAATACTTGAGTATATATAGCACCTTTCACAACTGCAAGGTGTTCCCAGAGTGTTTTACAGCCAATGGAGTACTTTTATAAATGTGGTAGCTATAATAAGGTGAGAAAACAAGGTGAGAGCTAAGACCCATTGTCTGAAATCATCGCCAGGAGTGGAAACAGAAAAGGTGATAGGAATCTGGTAAAATAGACAATAAAATTGTGTTTTAAAACTTTCAGAGGAGGGAAACTTCTGCCATGTTGCAAAAGAGAATTAGGAGGCTGTGTATAGAAATCAACAGTGTGGAGGGAAATTTGAATTCAAATAATCAATGTAAATTATTTTGCTGATATTGACTGTGTATTTTGAAATGCAGATAAACCACTGTGTGTCAGTAGGATGTACTATTAAAGTATCTGCTGCAAGGAAATCAGTGAGGTTTATATAGCTGGGGTTTTTTTTTCTGGCCCGATTTGACTACAGATTTTTCTTATTTCAGTAATGGGTTTGTAAATTGAACCAGACTTTAAGCACATGTGGTTTCATTTTGTGAACTATTTCCAATCGTTTCTGATCAAATGGGATAAAGCGCTGCTTGGAAGTTGTGATGCAACACTTGCTGTCAGTCAAATCAACAAAAACTTCATAATGAAGCATTTGGAGTTGATACAACTGAAAAGCAGCCCATTTTCAGAATCATCGAATCTCGACAGTGCAGAAGGAGGCCTTTCGGCCCATAGAGTCTGCACTGATGCTCCAAAGACCATTCCCACCCAGGCACAGCCCCCAACCCTAACCCCTTAACCTCATGTTTACCATGGCTAACCCACCTAGCCTGCACATCCCCAGAGGCAATTTTTTTACTCAGCTCTGAAATGTGACATTAATTCCTGCATATGGAGTCCTCATTAACCAATATCATCAACTATCTGTAAAGCCCACAACTGTCAGATGTTGATTCAGAAAAGTGTGGTTTTAATCTCCTACAAAATATTGCAAGCTAATGTAGTTTAGGAGAAGATTAGCTCAGCATACAGCAATGAAAGGTGCCTGCTAAATTCCCGTTATTCATAGGACTCTTAGAGTCATGGGGTCATAGAGATGTATAGCATGGAAACAGACCCTTCGGTCCAACCCATCCATGCCAACCAGATATCCCAACCCAATCTAGTCCCACCTGCCAACACCTGGCCCATATCCCTCCAAACCCTTCCTATTCATATACCCATCCAAATGCCTCTTAAATGTTGCAATTGTACCAGCCTCCACCCCATCCTCTGGCAGCTCATTCCACGTGCTGCCCTCTGTGTGAAAATGTTGCCCCTTAGGTCTCCTTTATATCTTTTCCCTCTCACCCTAAACCTATGCCCTCTCATTCTGGACTCCCCGACCCCAGGGAAAAGATCTTGTCTATTTACCCTATCCATGCCCCTCATAATTTTGTAAAC
>NC_057733.1:43680589-43692927 GCF_004010195.1 Chiloscyllium plagiosum | reverse complement strand
TCTGACTATTGGGGGGTCTATAATACGATCCCAATAAGGTGATCATCCCTTTCTTATTTCTGAGTTCCACCCAAATAACGTCTCTGGATGTATTTCCGGGAATATCCTCCCTCAGCACAGCTGTAATGCTATCCCTTATCAAAAATGTCACTCCCCCTCCTCTCTTGCCTCACTTTCTATCCTTCCTGTAGTATTTGTATCCTGGAACATTAAGCTGCCAGTCCTGCCCATCCCTGAACCATGTTTCTGTAATTGCTATGATATCCCAGTCCCATGTTCCTAACCATGCCCTGAGTTCATCTGCCTTCCCTGTTAGGCCCCTTGCATTGAAATAAATGCAGTTGATTGGATTAATTTTCTGCTGTCTTCCATTAGACCATAAGACGGAAGAGCAGAAGTTGGCCATTCAGCCCATTGAGTCTGCTGTGTCATTTATTAAAATTATGGCTGATCTGATAATCCTCAATTCCACTTACCTGCTTTTTACTCCTCTATCCCTTGTTTCCTTTACTAATTAAAAAAACTACCAATCGCAGCCTTGAATATACTTAATGACCCAGTACTGACAGCCCCCTCTTCAGTAAAGAATTTCCAGATTCACTACTTTCTGAGAGATGGAAGTCCCCCTCATCTCTGTTTTAAATGTGTGACCCCTTATTCTGAGATTATGCCCACTGGTCCTGGGTGCTCCAACAAGGGGAAATAGCCTTTTCACATCTACATTGTCAAGTCTCCTGAGAAGCTTGCATGTTTTATTAAAGTTGTCTCTCATTCTTCTGAACTCCAATGAGTACAAGTGTAACCTATTCAACTTCTCATCAGAAGACAGTCTGTCTATACCTGGTATCAGCTAGTGAACCTTCTCTGGATTGCCTCCAAAGCCAATATATCTTTCCTTAGACAATGCATCCAAAATTGTTCACAGTATTCCAGCTCAGGTCCAACTAATGCCTTGTATAGTTTTAGCCAAGTGTCCCTACTTTCAGACATGGAAGTGACTTGTCAATATCTCATAGTCATGATATGGAGATGCCGGTGTTGGACTGGGGTGGACAAAGTTAAAAATCACACAACACCAGTTCATAGTCCAACGGGTTTAATTGGAAACACTAGCTTTTGGTACGTTGCTCCTTCACCTCATTTGTCCAAGTGCACTTGAATATTTTATAGAAAGAGGTTCTTGAGGAAGACACAGTGCAAGTTGTGAGGGGAGAAAGGTTCTGAGTGAAATCGAAGCAGGACTTCCAATGAAAGCAATGAAAGGTCCACTCTCCCCATCACTCTGGAGATGTCTCCACAGGGAGTTACTCAGAATTTGGGTTAAGACATACAAATGTTCCACACTGGTGTCAGCTCACTGGACGACCGAGAATATGTCTATCGTTGAGCTAAACAATGCCACCCAGCTTCTGAGTTAACTTCTTGACAACTGCCCGCAATTGCAGAATGTTAATTGAATTGCAGAATTTGCTACACATGTGCAGCAAAATTTTGGAAAAAATGAGTCACTGTATTTACTTTTCCATCTTTTGACAGAGATCCATGTCACAAAATAAAAGCTTACTGCAGAGAAGGTTCATGACTCTTTGAAACTTGTCTCAACATTGAAACAGCATCAAACTACCTGAGTTAAACCACTGCCAAAAGCATGGCTGATGCTCAACAACAACAATAACCATTGTTTATTTAGCAACCAGGAAAAAAAGTGTTTCTGTTTCTTTGTAAGAGATGACTGTGCACAGCAACAAGTAAATATCTCACAGAGGAGAAGAGAAATATGGTTAAAGAGCAACCCTTTGAAGGTAGACGGGAAGTTATTGAGGAAAATTGGATTTGAAAGTTGCGAATTATTTAAAGCATCATATAAAACCCTTCTCGGATAAACAAATCTGGGGCCTAATACCCATTTGATGTTTCTGCGGGCAATCTGAGGATAAATTCGAGAGAGTCTGAGCCATATTCAGCTTGTCAGATTTAACACAGACCTTACTTTGAAGAGACCTGTGGAGACTGCTCAGCAATTAATACTTTTTGTTTTGCCTTTCATTTACTTCAATTTGGAGACAGTGGGCTCAGGAGTACCCCTTTCCTTTAATATCATCATACAAAGTCTTTGAGGTTCTCCTCGTGCCTATCGGTCTCTTCCACTTTGAAGGTTCATGGGGATGCCTTTGTCACATTGATTTTTAACTTTGTCACACACATAGAAGGATAAGAACAAAAGAGATGTTGTGAAAGGAGGGATTTTAGTGAAACATAGAAAAGGCAATGGAGTCATCAACAGTAAAAAGTGAAAGCAACACAAATGTTACAATGAGTTGGAATTAAAATAAATCATTAAATCAATTATTAAATAAAATATGGAGGGTGATTCCCCCTGAAATTGCTTACATCTTCAGAGTTGGGAGAAACAAATTGCTGGTCAGCAAATGGTGGAAGACAGTTCCACTAGGTTTGTACCTTGTGGTCATCATATCCAAATTTCCATCATGACCTAGATTTCCTTGCTAATTGCCCTCTGGCTCTTCATGGAGTTAATGTCGACCAACCTATTCAGATGTCTGGGGCAGGACAGATGTGAACCTGGCCTGTCTGGCTCAGAGGTGGAGAGAGTGCCACACATAAAAGCCCTCATTCAGCTGATGGAAACTTAGTGAAATGAAGGCTGATGGCATTTATGCCCCGGATGTAAGTTAGGACAGGATAAATAACATGAATCAGTTCTGAATGACACTGGACACTGTTAGAAATAAAGGAACTGAAAGCTCAGAGAAGATTGGACAACAGACCAGTGAAGTTGGGAATTGTTCCAATTTTTAGCCCAGACAGTGCTGGATAGGTGGAGGGATACTTAGTATTGAGGAGGCAGGGAGGCTGCAGAAAGATTTAGACAGGTTAGGAGAGTGGGCGAAGAAGTGGCAGTACAACGTGGGAAAGTGTGAGGTGATGCACTTTGGTGGGAAGAGTAGAGACATGGTCAACTTTCTAAATGGGAAGAAAGTTTAGAAATCGGAAGGACAAAGTGATTTGGGAATCCTAGTCCAGGTTTTTCTTAAGGTAAACTTGTAAGTTGTGTTGGTAGTTAAGAAGGCAAATATAATGTTGTCATTCATCTCAAGAGGACTAGAATATGAGAACAGGGATGTATTTCTGAGGCTTCAGTTCAGGCCACATTTAGAGTATTGTGAGCAATTTTGAGCCCCACCTCAGGAAGGATGCACTAACCCTGGAGTGGGTCCAGAAGAGCTTCATGAGAATGATTCCAGAAATGAAAGGCTTAACCTACAATGAATTGAGGCCTCTGAGACTATACTCAATGGAGTTTAGAAGGACAAGGAGGGAATCTGATTGAAACTTTCAGAATACTGAACGGAGTGGACAGAGTGGACGTTGGGAAGATGTTTCCATTGGCAGGAGAAACAAGGACCTTGGGGTAAAGGGAAGAACTTTTAGAATGGAGGTAAGGAGAAACTTCTTTAGCCAGAGAATGGTAAATCTGTGGAATTTATTGCCACAGAAGGTTGTGGAGGTCAGGTCATTGATTATATTTAAAACAGCGATAGATAAATTCTTGATTGACAAGGGGATCAAAGGTTATGGGGAGAACGCGGGCAAATGGGATTGAAAAGCCTATCAGCCATGATCAAATGGTGGTGCAGACTTTATGGGCCAATTGGCCTAATTTATGCTCCTATTCCAGAAAGCTGAGAGATGAAGGACAGAACTGGATCAAATCTTTCATCATTTTCCCTGTGATTTCTGCTTGAAAGCTCATTTGCCATTATCAGCAGCAGGGAGTTAGGTCCTGAATCCAGGAAGGGTGATTGAACCCTGTATTATTGACAAACTGGCACCCAGCCAACTGAACTAACCACCTTTCCCTGAGGAGTCTGTGTTACTGTGGCAACATGTACATTGTATTCTGAAGCTTTGGTTAATGTTGGCAGAGATTCCAATTAACTTTCCATCACATGGCTGACTGTATGTCTCTCCCACTTTTACCACCAAACTAATCGACCTTGTGATTTATTGGAGGCAGCAAAATGACACGGCACATTGTTGCTCTATTTTAACATTCAAGGGCCAATCTTCCAACATGAGCCCATTGCCTGTCCCAACCAGAAAGTGATTACTTTCTCTGAATGTTCCAAGTGTCTCTGACCAATTTTAACAAATTCTCCAGTCAATGCAGTATTTGCAAGGAATTGTTACAATACTCTGACCTTGAAAACCTCAGATGGGCCCATTCTATTCAGTGAAATGTTGGCTTGGCTTTCGGGTACAAAAATGTACCGCTCATTTCCATATCCTCCCTTTGAGCTCAAGAATGGTTCGCTGAAACTTGCTTCCATAAAACTGGTCTACCAATTAGAATAAGATCCTAAGGGTGCAAAATGAAGGAGTCATTGTTTAATTGAAATAGGATCTAGCAGTTCACTCTAACATAGTTGCCTGCTGTGCAGCCTGAGATTCAGAAAAGAATGGAATCAAAATCTCCTGAAGAGGTACTAGCTGGTGTTGACGCTGAGAAACATAACCTCAGGCAGATCAGGAGCATGCAGATATTTCCATCTTGGCTGTCGCAGAAATTCGTGATGAGTAGGTGCCAGTGTTGGACTGAGGTAGACAAAGTAAAAAAATCACACAACACCAGGTTATATTCAGACGAAATCCATGGTCAGGTAATCATCAATCCATCCCGCTTGGCTTAAAGCTCACCCCATTTAATACTGTTGATGATAGCCATTATGTGGAGGAGCCGGTGTTGGACTGAATTGGACAAAGTTAAAAATCACACAATACCAGGTTATAGGCAAACAGGTTTGTTTGGAAGCATGAGCCTTTGGAGCGCTGCTCCTTCATCAGATGGTTGTCACAACCACTTAATGAAGGAGCAGTGCTCCGAAAGCTAGTGCTTCCAAATAAACCTGTTGGACTACCTGGTGATGTGTAATTTTTAACTTTGCCCATTTAATACGACTAGCATTGTGTAACACCTTTCAGCGTTCCTGCCAACCCCAACTATCCTCGAAAGCACACCTGTCTATGTGTCTCGTTAAATAAACATGTTACATCAAAGCTAAATACATGTGTAGCACTTTGAAAGATCACTCAACGACTAAACCAATTAACATAGAATCATTAAATCACACTTACTCAGCAATTCATACTCGCTGCATATTCCCTGCAGGCTAGGAGATTTATTCTCATCTGATCATTAGCTGATTCTTTTAGAAGCAATAATTGCTTGCCTCTGACCCAGGTTCAAGTCCCACCTGCTCAAGAGGCATGAAATAGCATCAGTTAGCTCTGTTGGCAGGACAGCTGGCTTGCAATGCTGGGTAATACCAACAATGTGGGTTCAAAACAATCAAGAAGTCTAATGGAATGCTGGCCTTCATTTCAAGAGGACTGGTATGTAAAGACGCAAAAGTTATATAAAGTCCTGCTTCTACCCAACTTGGAGTTCTGTGAGCAGATTTGAACATCACATCTTTGGAAAGTTTCACTGACCTGGGAGGGACTACAAAGTAAGTTTGTAAGAATAACACCAGGACTTCAGGACTCAGAGTCCTACATCATGGAGACAGGCCCTTTGGCCCAAATGGTCCATGCCAACCAAAATGTCCGTCCATGCTAACCCCATGTCCCTGCATTTGGCCCACATCCTTCTAATCCTTTCCTCTCCATGAATTTGTCCAAATGCCTTTTAAACATTGTTAATGTACCCGCCTCAACCATTTCCACTGGCAGCTCATTTCATATGCATAACATCCTCTGTGTAAAAAAAAGGACTTAAGTTATGAGGAGAGATTATACAAAGTGGGCCACTTGCCCTAGCATTTAGAGGATTAAGGGGTGACTTGATTGAAGTCTTCAAGATATTAACAGGAAAAGATAAACTATTTCCATTGGTTGGGAATGTGAGAACTAAGGGATATAATCTGAGAATTAGGGCCAGATTGTTCAGGAGAGATGTTAAGAAATACCTCTACACACAAATGATGGTTGATGTTTGGAACTCTCTTCAACAACCAGCAGTGGATGTTAGATCAGTTGTTCAATGCAAATTTGAGATAGACAACATTTGGTTAAGCAAAGTTATTAGGGGATATGGGCCAAAGGCAGGTATATGGAGTTAGGCCAAAGATCAGCCATGATGTCATTGAATGGCAAAACAGGTTGAATTGTCTACTCTTGTTTATATGTGCCTATCATTCTCACACTGGCTCAGGTCCCCATGAAGCACACTATTTCTCAATCTCTCACCTTGCCTGAGGTGTGGTGACCTTCAGGGTAAATTGTCTCTCTCTATTGGGGCAGCAGCCTATGATCTGGTAGGACAATGTGATTTTGTTTTAAATCACTGAACAGGTTGATTTGAAAATATCTGAGGGCCATGATAAAATCCATACTGCCTGGCTCTCCATTCCAAATCTGAACTTCTCACTCTGTAAATATGTTTTTCATCATGTGATCATTTTAATCACTATAAATTGCTGTCCTCTGGTTTTTGATCCTTGTGCCAATTGGAACAGTTTCTTCCTATCTACTGTGTCCAGATGCTTCATGATTTTTAACACGTCTATAAAATTTTCTTTCAATGTTTTCTTAAAGAGATCAGCTCCAACTTCTCTAATCCATCCTGATTACTGTAGTTTATCATTTCCAGATCCATTCTAGTAAATCGTCTTTTTGCCCCCTTTCAAATACATTCTTCCTAAAGTGTGCTGTCTAGAATGGGATGCATCCCTCTGGGTGAGGCCCAGTCAAAGTGTTATGACAGGGATTCAAAGAAGGGTCATACCATACCCAAAAAGTTAAATCTATTTCTCTCTCCACGGATAACACCAGACCTGTTGTGTTTATCCCATACTTTCTGTTTCTGCTTCAGATTTCCAACATCTGCAATATTTTGCTTTTTATTTTATAATGTCCAAATTTCTTGTAAATTCCTGTCAAGTGCAAATCCCAAGGCAGCAGCTCAAGGGTTCCAAAGTCCGTAGTGAAAAACAAATGAACCCAACTCTATGATCAACTCAAACAATTCACTGTAAAACAGTTCTTTTTGCATTCAAAATAGCAACCTCAGAAAGGGTTATACAGGAAACATATTCCATTTTGCATTTGCTTATTGAAAAACGTCGGATCAGATATTTACCAAAACCCCTAATGAAATCTGTCCAACTCACTAATTGTTTGTGAAAACAGATGTATTGGGAAATGAAATGAGTGTTCTCTGTGCTTCTCAAATCTGACTGTTAATCCCTAGTGGCAAACGTATTATTCAATTCTTTCACTTGTAAGATTTTCCTGTTGCAAAGTAACATTCTAGAAAACTCAATGCCTGCCAAAAAGTTCCAAAAACCATGATACTCTAAAAGACACTCAAGCAGATTTTGACTAAGTTTGACAAATTTTTTTTTTATATCAGATGCCGTGAGGAAAGAACTGGTCAACGGAATCGATTGTGGCATAAATCAAGACAGTCCTTTTATCTTGTACTTGCTTCTGTTCAATTGATGATAACCCATCCTTTAACAAGCATTTATCTGAAGGCATCTACATTTCTCCTCAAATAACTGCACCTTCACTACATACTGACCTTGAGAACAGCATTAATTATTGCCTATCAATTATGCATGAGCTCTGTTCTGTTCATGTAAAAGGACAGCTCCTGGCACAAAGCACACACACTGTGCGATCTGCTCCAGGTAATTGCTGTGCACTCCCACTTGCAAATGCAGGTTGACATTTAATCTATGACTGGTGATTGTATGGAAATAATATTTATCTTGTGATCTTACGGAAGATGCCATACCGAGTCACACAAATAATAGCAAAAAAACACTGTTATGAACAAATGTTCCAACACACAAATGATACATGAACTCAAAGTTTTGAACAGTAGAAATCAGCTCTGCATGTAGGAAGGCATGGTGGCTCAGCAGTTAGCTTTGATACCTCACAGCACCAGGGACGTAGGTTCAATCCCAGCTTTGGGTGACTGTCTGTATGGAGTTGTTCTCCCTATTTCTGTGTGGGCTTCCTCCCACAGTCCAACAATGCAGGTTTGGTGGATTGGTTGTGGGGCTAGCGGGTTGGGTCTGGGTGGGATGCTCTTTGGAGAGTTAAAGTGGACT
This sequence comes from Chiloscyllium plagiosum, assembly GCF_004010195.1. Lineage (NCBI taxonomy): Eukaryota > Metazoa > Chordata > Chondrichthyes > Orectolobiformes > Hemiscylliidae > Chiloscyllium > Chiloscyllium plagiosum. Next base: position 43,684,783 of record NC_057733.1, on the reverse strand, counting down.
TGATGAACGATGGCTTGAGTATAGGAGTTGGGAGGTCATGTTGTGGCTATACAGGACATTGGTTAGGCCACTTTTGGAATACTGCATGCAATACTGGCCCCTCTCCTATCAGAAGGTTGTATGAAACTTGAAAATGTTCAGAAAAGATTTACAAGAATGTTGCCAGGGTTGGAGGATTTGAGCTGTAGGGTGAGGCTGAATAGGCTGAGCCTGTTTTCCCTGGAGCACTGGAGGCTGAGAGGGTGACCTTATAGAAATTTATAAAATCGTGAGGGGCAGGGATAGGGTGAATAGACAAGGTCTTTTCCTCATGGTACGGGAGTCCAGAACTAGAGGGAATTAATTTAGGACGAAAGGGGAACGATTTAAAAGGGACCTAACGGGCAACATTTTCACGCAGAGGGTGTTGCATGTTTGGAATGAGCTGCCAGAGGACGTGGTGGAGGTTGGTACATTTACAACATTTAAAGGGCATCTGGATGGGTATATGAACAGGAAGGGTTTAGAGAGTTATGAGCAAATGGGACTAGATTGGGTTGGAATATCTTGTCGGCATTGATGAGTTGGACCAAAGGGTCTGTTTCTGCATTGTACATATCATATCTATATATCTATGACTATATGAATGTCCTGCTTTCGTGTTGTAGGAATTCTGTGACTTCTATTAAAATGATGCTAACAGCATTAGACAATGTACTGTGCTGAACCTGTAAATTCAATTGTTAATTGTCGGCAACACTTTCAACACATGCATTACTCGTGTTCTAAAGCAGGAAACTAAAACATAAAAGATCATAATTTGTTGTCGCAGGTTATCTTCCGGCATATGCAGCTAGTTTGACTTGCTCTGATATGATTAGATTTATAAATATTTGTGGAATAAGTTATTGAAACTTGAAGTGGTTAACATCACAGTGAAGGAATGTGAGCAGTGGAGACCTGAGTAATGCAGAAAATTGACTGTGTGTCTCCTCAAGTAACCAGGATTGTGAAATTAACAGCATTGGAACTGAGAAGGAAGCATAAATTAGACTGAGCTGGAACAATGTGAAACCAGGAAGCGGTAGATAAATAAACTAACAGAAGATTTTGATAACAACAATAAAAAGTTAGAACGAAGAATTAAAGAGAAACTTTAATACATTCCAAATGTGATACATTTACAATCTCCAATAACAATTAACTCCAGAAGGAATGAAATTCCATTTTGTACTAAATTTCAGTATCAATGAAATTGATGAGCAGTAATTAACATGTATTATCATTGAAGGTATACTTAGAGTTGAAATGACAAGAATTAATATTCTGTGGTTTGGATCTACCATTACAATAACTTTGCAATGTTCAGTGTATTTCAGAGGTGAGACAGACACTAAGAGGCTCTCTATGACCTATATAGCCATCCTCATGGCACACAGGGTGGCATTGTGGCACAGTAGTTAACTTTGCTGCCTCACTGCACCAGGGATATGGGTTCAATTCTAGGTGACTGCCTGTGTGGAGTTTGCACATTCTTCCCATGTCTGTGTGAGTTCCCTCCCACGGTCCAAAGATGTGCAGGTTAGATGGATTGGTCATGCTAGATTTCTCTGTCATGTCCAGGGTAGTGCAGGCTAGGATTAGCCATGGGAAATGAGGGTTACAGGGATAGGGTAGGGTAGGTGGTGTGGACTTGATGGTCTGAATGGCCTGCTTCCACACTTAGGGATTCTAAACTGCGCTCCCACACAAATTGTGAAGTGAAAGGACTGTCATTGCTGCCAGTCAAACAGCCTTCTGCTCCCTGCATCCAATATTTGTCTTGCCTAAGAAAAGTGTTCAAAGTACAAAAACCAGACCTCTTGAATTTTCTGCTGGTTGGCTTGCAATAGGGTCCTGGAGATTAATCTTCAAATCCCTGAGTGCTGCAACCTAGAAACTTTGACACCTAACATAAACTGGTTTCAAACAGAGTTTTAATATGATTGACCAATTTTTGGCCAGAGCTAACAGTTTGCTGTATCTGATGAACAATTTCAACGTTATATCCATTCCAGTACCAATGAAACATCAACTGGTAGCATTTCACACAACACTGACACTGTGTGGTAAGCATCCCCATTTGAGAGACTACGGGATGGATCAGAAATTTGTGAATGTGAACAGAATCATCGATATACTACGTTCTACTTGGAAACAACTGTGATCTTTTTGTAAGCTGTAATCAACATTCAACAGCATGTTTTATTAATGCAATAACAAGCATCTAGGGTATTGTCACTACATCCCATATTGTCAATAATAATGTTAATTGCTGGCAGGTTTTAGCTGAATACACATCTACTCAGACGGGCCATGTTAAGTGCATCAGTTCCTGTTGTGGTGTCTCCTCCTACAGTCCCAAGATTGTCATGACAGGTGATTGTTCAAAATCCTGAGAAAAGTCCTAATCAACCTGTTCAGAGACGTTATGACGCTCCTCTGGTACTTGAAACTAGATCTCCTGATTTAGAGTTAAGGACTACACCGCAAGGGCCCTGAATCTGGTATTGAGGCTGCTATACAAAGAAAAGGAATGCAAGAATCATACAAACTTTTCACACAGAACATAGAATCCCTACAGTGTAGAAACAAGCCATTTTCCTCTATTCTACAACTCTACATTTCCCATGACTAATGTACCTAGACTACACATCCCTGAACACTATGGGCAATTTAGCATGGCCAATTCACCTAACCTGCACAGCTTTGGACTGTGGGAAGAAACTGGAGCACCCGGAGAAAGCTCATGCAGACACAGGGAGAATGTGCAAACTCCGAAGACAGTCATCCAAGGCTGGAATTGAACACGGGTCCTTAGTGCTGTGAGGCAGCAGCACTAACCACTGAGCCACCCATGTGGATTTGTATAAACACATGATGCTATTCACTGATGGTGCAGAAATCTATTGAACACAGAACAAAATGGCCCAAATTTAGCAGGAATAGGGTGGAATAATTAGTCTCAACCAGGCCGCCACTCAACTTATTACATTTGGCCTCAGGATCTCCACTTTATGCCCAGGATCTTACCTCACAACTGCAAGTGCATATGTGGTCCTCTTGATAGGACAAAATTAAGCTTCATTCAAATATTCTTCCCCAGTCTGCACCTTCGGAGACTTCTGCTGACATCACAACATCCATAAGGTAACACAGGGCTGCCAGCCTCAGTTTAAAACCTCACCTGCTCACTGCTCAAGATGGGACAGAAAGAAAATTAATCTCAGTCTAAGGATTTGTTAACATCTGCCCAGGAATTAAATCGACATGTGTTCAATAACTGCCAAATGTTTTCTGAAATTCATAATAACCAGTTAAGTCAATCATGCTTAGCACATTATTCAGAACATTTACATTGAAAGCGTACACAGTCAGAGTAAAGGTGACCCTGTTTTGTTTCTAACAATTAGTTGCATATGTGTGTGCACACTAATCAGCAGTGGTGTCCCCATCACAGTGTGTGGTACTTGTGACACTATGACAACCCCATGACAGTGTGTTGACCCTGTGACAGTGCAGTGACCCCATGATAGTATAGAGACAGTTTGGCAGTGTGGTAACAGTTGTGACAGTGCTGTGACCCCGAGATTGTGTGGTGACTCTGTGACAGTGAAGTGACAGTTGTGACAGTGTGGCAACAGTTGTGATAGTGCAGTGATAGTGCGGTGACCCTGTGACCTTGCAGTGACAGTTGTGACAGTATGGTGACAGTTATGACAGTGCAGTGACCCTGTGACAGTGTGATGACAGTTGTGACAGTGCGGTGACCCCGTGACAGTGTGGTGACAGTTGTGACACTACGGTGACAGTTGTGACAGTGTGTTGACAGTTGCGACAGTGCGGTGACCCCATGACAGTGCGGTGACCCCATGACAGTGCAGTGACAGTTGTGACAGTGCAGTGACCCTGTGACAGTGTGATGACAATTGTGACAGTGTGGTGATGCTGTCAACGGTTGTAACAGTGCAGTAACAGTTGTGACAGTGTGGTGACAGTTGTGACAGTGTGATGATGTTGTCGACAGTTGTAACAGTGCAGTAACAGTTGTGACAGTGCAGTGACTGTTGTGATTATGTGGTGACTCTGTGACAGTGTGGCAACCCAGTAACAGTGTGGTGATCTCGTGACAGTGTAGTAATCCTGTGACAGTGTGGTGTTCCTGTGACAGTGTGG
>NC_057733.1:43679563-43680089 GCF_004010195.1 Chiloscyllium plagiosum | reverse complement strand
GGAAAGGTGAGCTCACCCTGTTAGGAGTTTTTTACAGGCCTCCTAATAGTCCTAGAAATGTAGAAGAAAGGATTGCGAGGATGATTCAAGAGAAGAGTGAAAGTAATAGAGTGGTTGTTATGGGGGCCTTTAACTTTCCTGATATTGATTGGGAAAGCTATAGCTCAAGTTCGTTAGATGGGTCAGTGTTTGTCCAATGTGTGCAGGAGGGTTTCCTGACACAATATGTAGATAGGCCAACAAGAGGTGAGGCCATACTGGATCTGGGTAATGAACCAGGCCAGGTGTTAGAATCAGAGGTAGGTGAGCACTTTGGGGACAGTGACCACAATTCGGTGACTTTTACTCTAGTGATGGAGAGGGATAAGTATGCACTACAGGGCAAGAGTTATAGATGGGGGCAGGGAAATTATGATGCTGTGAGGCATGACTTAGGATGTGTGCCCTGGAAAAGTAAGCTTCAAGGCAAGGGCGTAACTGATATGTGGAGCTTGTTCAAGGAGCAACTATTGAATGTCCTTGATAA
>NC_057733.1:43620887-43678080 GCF_004010195.1 Chiloscyllium plagiosum | reverse complement strand
AGAGATGTTAGGGGTAGGTTCTTTACTCAACGTGTCGTGAGTTCATGGAATGCCCTGCCAGTAGCAGTGGTGGACTCTCCCTCATTATGGGCATTTAAGCGGGCATTGGATAGGCATATGGAGGATAGTGGGCTAGTGTAGGTTAGGTGGGCTTGGATCGGCGCAACATCGAGGGCCGAAGGGCCTGTACTGCGCTGTATTCTTCTATGTTCTATGTTCTATGTTCTATGAATGAGGTGGTGGGAGACTTGTTTGTTTGGTATGTGGGATTAGTGAAGTAACCATGCAGAAGTGTCTCCTAGCTAAAGTCCAACTGGACTTCAAACAAGCACTACAACTGGCATTGTCATTAGAAAATGTGGCAAGTAGAGCATGGGAGCTACAAGGAATCCCAATGGAACTAGATTACTTCACCTCTCTGAGCTTGGGGAACACCACTTGAGTGTAGGCATCGCAGAGCCTCACGCAGGGCATATCCTAAGCAGAGGGACCATAGGCTAATCCGCAGCAGAACCCTACAACAAAGCCACGCCTTGGCCAAATGGCTAAAAAGTCCTTCAGGATCTGGGCCAACAGCTCTTGTGGTTGCTGCCGGTATGTGGACCTAAGATAGTAAAGGAGTGCTATAGGCCTCACTTGAGTAAGAAAATTTGTAGTCTGGTATCCAGGGGAGTGCACAACCTGGAAAGTCCCCCTATATGTGAATTAAATTGCTTAGTGACACCCAAATCAGAACCAATTAAAATTAATGTTTGCTTCAATGGTCACCCAGTTCCCATGGAGTTCAATACCAGTGCAATTGTATCTGTGGTTGCAGAATCTATCTTTAGCAAGATTTGCTCAGGACTCCAACATTTGTTTGCTCAAGGCTCAGCCAGGCTGGGGAACTATTGCAGATTAAGGGAATGACTTTGGTTCTGGTGTCCCATGAGAAGCAATTGGTGTAGTTACAGCTGGTAATAATAAAACACTGGGCCCCAATTATTGGGGCAGAATTGATTGAGAAAGATTCACCTGGATTGGCTCAATATTTTTCAGTTGGAAAATGGCTGCCTTAGTGAAGTCCTAGCGAAATACCCAGGAGTATTTCAGGAAGGGCTTGGGACTACCATAGGGGCCAAAGCTACTTTACATGTGACCAGGAAGCAATTCTGCAATTATGCAAGGCCCATGGGTGCCATTGTGGGCAAAGGTAGAGGTGAAAATCGGGAGGCTGTAGAGCAAAGGAATCGTCAAACCAGTGCAATTTGCAGAATGGACAGCAACAGTCATACCGATTGTGAGACCTGATGGCTCACAATCAGGGGATTTTAAGCAAATGGTAAACCGTTTCTTGCAGCTGGAGAAATGCCCAATCCCTCACATAGAGGACTTGTACACAAAGCTCGCAGGGAGTTACTATCCTTTACAAAGCTGGACATGAGCCATGCCTCCCTATAATTGTGACTGGATGAGGAATCCCATAAGTATGCCACACTTAACACCCATAAGGATTTACACCAATCTACAAGACTGCCAACTGGGTATCATCAGCCTGTGCCCTTTTCCAGCGGACCATGGAGAGCATTTCACAAGGGTTACCCCAGGCTGCCATTTATCTGGATGATGTGCCAATAACTAGGAATACCAATAAAAAGCACTTGTAGAACTTGGGCATTGTGTTTAAGTGTTTCTCCAAGGCAGGCATACACCCGAGAAGGGAACAATGTGTATTCCATTTGCTCCAAGTGACCTACATGGGTTACGAACCGAGAAACTGGGCTATGCTCATTAGAGGATAAAGTGAGGGTGATCAAAGGAGCCCTACCTCCTACATGTGTGCTGGAGATTTAGGTCTTTTCTTGGGTTAGTGAATTATTGCCGGGAAATTTGTATATAACCTGATCTCCATCTTGGTACACTTACCTGCTGTTGAAAAAGGGTCAGCCACAAAAATGGTTGTGCAGGCAAGAAGTCACCTTTAGGGAAGTGAAAAAGCAGTTATCGTCATCTAAGATTTGGGGCCACTACAATCTGAAGCGAGAGATGGTGCTGACATGAGATGCTTCCCCGTATGGTATCAAGGTGGTGTTGGCTCACGGGTGGCCCAATGGAGAAGAATGCCTGATAGTGTACACTTCCCAGACTGTGGCTGATGCCAAATGCAAATATACCCAGATAGAGAAGGAAGGTTTGGTGGTCATCTTTGGTGTGAGGAAGTTCCACCAGTCCCTTTACAGACAAGCACCTTTATATTCAGAGTGCCAGCAAGGACAAAAATTGCCACCAGCAGCACCCCCATATTTGTGCGAATGGCCAGAAAGACCGTAGGCTCATTTGTATGTCGGCTATGCTGGTCCTTTCATGAGCTCAATGTTCCTGGTCATTGTGAAAGATCCTTCAAAATGGCTGGATGTGTAGAAAGTTTGTTTGGCAATGTATTGATTGGAAGCAAGGTGACCACAAGGTCGTTGATTGGGGTGTTAACCTGAGCCAATCAGGAAAGCTGATCAACACAACTGGGAGATTAGTATCTTCTCAGTTGAGGCTACTGATTCCAAGTTGGCTGGCCAGAGCCAGTGTACTGTACACAAGTAAATAAAAGGGGACTTGGTGATGGGATGCTGGCCTCTGTCCAGTAATTACAGTTAATTTCCAAAGGTTCTCTTCCTTTTGTGAATGCCTTTTTCTCCTAGACCAAATGTTTACATTTTAAAAGGAGTCAATTTAACTGGGCTTTCTGGAGTTAACAAAAGAGTGCGTTTATTAGGTACTGAACTTGAGCTGAAATAATAACATAACACAGGTTTGAAATAGGAAGTGAATCCCAAATAAATAAAAAGATAAAATCAGCGATATTGGATCAGTCCCTATTGGTCTTTCGTGAAGAGTAAAGAATGGAGCTTTGATAGTTGGATCGCCAATTTGTGGGTGTTGTGGCTGTGCAAGTTAGTTGAAAAGTTTTTGTCCAGTTTCATTTGATGGCTGACACCACTCTCAGTGAGAGGATCCTTTTCTGTTGACTGGCTTGTGTTGGCCAGCTGGCTTCAAGCACTGACAGTGAGAGAGTTATTAACGACAATATACAGTAGCCAGCGGGTAGTTCTTCAATTGTGACCTTCACAGCACAAACCAAGCCAGCAAACAGGAGTAGGTCAACGTGCTGGCACACACTAACATCTCTGCTCACTCGCACACTTACTTCTCCTAACGGAAACAGACCAGAATCGTATTGGCTTTAATCCCAATGTAGAAGATAACCTCATTGAATAGCAGAGCAAGTTTGAGTGGTCAACTCTTGAGAGGTCAGCCCTCTCCAACTTTCATGGTACAGCACTCACCTGCTTTACCAGCACCCAACCTCTCGGCCTCTGCCAGCATTTCTGATGAATGCTGAACCTTAAACGCTGAATTAAATCATTCCCCTCTGTTCCAAACCAATTTCACCTTTTTATTATGAGACATGCTGTGAATGAACATTGATTACTTTATCCTGACAGTATTTTGAAGACGTGTGTGTAAAAGCTGCTACTTCAGAGCTTGTTGCACATTTGACTTGGAAGTATAGCTGCTGAATCGAAATAACATAAGCTGAAAATACTGGGCAGTTCACTAGATCTGATCTGTGGAGAGAGAAAAACCGAGTTACTGAATTTCAGATTGATAATCCTGTTGTGTTATATCTCATAGTCAGTCAGTATGCCAGTGTCCCTTTAAGAACCACAATATATCAGTGTATCTTTTAAGACACACGTACATGGTATCAAACTCCATCATGACAAGTGTCCCGAGTGTATAAAGATCTTGTACTCCGTCCTACCCTGAATCATGGGGAAAGAATGGGAAAGTAAAGTCAAGGTAGAAGATGAGACGGTATTTCACAGGCTCACCAAACTGTTTGGTCATCCCTGTTCCTTAAATTTTCACAGGGTTTCTGTGTATGTCTGACCTGGGAATAAAATGCTGGCAGTTCCTTGTGGTATCTTTTGCGTAAATGCTAACTTCGCCCTGAGAAACAGGACTCAATTTGTGAAGCTAAAACTGCCTTGTATCAATGTCAGCTGTGTAGTTGAACTGACCAGCAAGGCTGCAGGAGAGGAAATTTAATGTTTTGACAGAAAGATTGTACCAATTACCATCTAAATGCTGCGGTGAGGATCTGAATGCTGTTGGCCAGACAAAGAGAGTGCAATCAATTTGTCTGCACTAATGTCTAAATGAATTACTGATGCTTATTAATGAAGTTTAATACAGTTGAGGACAGACATTAAGTGACTGGCTATTGTTTCCATTACAGCCACAATGTGAAAATGTTTAAGAATCAATTTCAATATTGGCCAACTACAATGTTAACTACATCTGCTTGGCTTCTGTAACATTGTAGTGCAATAGCATGGCAGCTTGGATGTTGTCGAAAGCTTGTTTGATTTTACAGGTGGTTTAAGTTGCTTCATCTTGTCCCGACAGGCTGTTTTCCACAAATACCACCTCCCGTGACACTTTGTGCATTTGTCTCTGAACAACAATTGCTAGTCTCTTATATCTCATGCTCAATATGTCAGCATACCATTCAGGGACAAGCTAATTTCTTCACTGTATTGTGGCACATGACTTGAGAGTAGAAAAATTGATGCTCCATTTTATTTTAGATCACCTGAAACAGGACACATCATTAAAAGCAGGCTGCCTGGTTGTTATCTATTAACTTGACAGCAATGTGCCAGTGAATATAATGCACATATAGAATAGCTAGTTGTGGTAAATGTCGTCTGTTGGATTCTTCAATATCTGTGTCCAGTTTCTTATGTTGCGATGGATAACATTAAGCATTGGTATATCAAGTATAATACTCCATTGGAGGCAATGTCTCAAAGTGGTAAGGTGAATAATCCAGGGCACTGTTTTCTCTAAACTTCAGACCATGTAGCTGCTTTGAGTTTCTCTCTCTTTTGGCATACTGACACCATTTGCAACACTGACTTCTGGTTTCAGAAGTTGCAACTGGGTATTGGAAGAAGGAAAGCTAATCAGCTGATCCAAAGGCCCACAGATGCTCTCAGAATAAAAGTTCAAATCCCGCCATCACGGTTCATGAAATTGAGATCCAAATGAAAAATGTCCGAGATTGAATGCTAGTTTTAGTGATTAATTAATTTCATTAAGAATGGCCATTAGGCTATCATCATTGTTATTAAAAAATCTAGTTCACTCTTCCTTACAAAAGGAAATCCGCTGAGCGATCCAAGATGGCGGTGGTCTGAGTAGTCTGCGGTGCTGGGCTCTGTGCCATATCCCCTGGCAAGGTAGACCTTTACACCCCTTATTAATCACCCTGAGGAGAAAAAATTGCTAATATAAACTTACTGAACATCTGGAACTGCTAAAATTATGGTGTGAAAGTTTTAAGGCCAGAATGAAAATTAATAAAGGAGAGGGGCCTAAAGGAGTACAGCAGGCAGGGCACTCTCTTACTGCATCAGGGGTGCCTGCGGCCATTGCTCAAACTCTCGGGGTGACTTCTTTAGATTTAATGGGGCAGCAGCAGTTACTCACGGAGTTTGCCAAACTCTGAGAAAAGATTGAAGCAGCAGTGGAACCGCTATCTGCCATGCTGAAAAATAGAAATTCAATTGTTGGACCGAAGGGTAGAGGCAGTGAAGGAGAGGATCGCGACATTGGAGACCATGGCGGAGGTCTGGGGAGGAAGGCTTGGAACGCTGGAAGACAGGTTCAGGTCCTTCAGGAGCAAGTGGATGACCTGGAAAATAAAAATAGAAGAAAAGCTTACAGTTTGTGGGTGATCCGGAAGGTGAAGACCTCATCAGCCTCCTGGAGAAGTGGTCCCGAAGTTCCTGGGACTGGAGTTGGAGTCAGGCCTGTTGAGTGTGGAGTGGGCCCAGCGGATCGCAATGCGCAGGTCCAGGTCAGACCTGTGGCTGTGCGTGGTCCCAGTGTGAGTCCTGCATTATAAAGAAAAACAGTTTGTGATTGAAACAGCAAGAAGACTGGGAAGATTTTCACAGGCTTTAATGCACAAAGGCTCAAGAATAATGTTTTTTCAGGACTTCTCAGGTGCCCTAATTATGAAGAGAAGGGCGTTTGATGAAGTTAAGAGAAAAATTAAGGGATCTGAACATTCAATATTCCTTGAGGTACCCAGCTGTGTTGGGTTTCGTGCACTGAGGGATGGTACATAATTTTGATTCTGTAGAAAGACAAAGGACTTTGTGAATTCTCTGAATTAAAGGACTCTAGTCAGGGTGGGGGTGAGAAGGGGAAATGTTATGGATAATGAATGGGTTTTTTAATTGCCTCTTTTCTCCTTTTCTCCCCTTTTTTTTGTGTGTGGTTATTGGCTTTATACATACTGCCTTGATGTAAAAACTGGAATTATTTCGTATATCAGTCAGTTGGGTATTATCTGGGGCTTTTCTTTTTACTGCTGTCCTTTTTCTCCTTTTGGATTAGGGGCGGCTATACCTGTGGTTAAGCTGGGGGTAGGGGGTGGGAAATGGGCATCCATTATTAATACTCAGAATGTAAATAACATTTTTGAATTTCCTTGGGCGAGGGCACAGTCTCAGCTAGAGGGAGTTGGGATGGTAGCAAGGATTGGGAGGAGTGCCCCCTATGGGCAAGGGGGGAGATCGCTAATGAATTGGGAGTTATTTGGGTGTTTGCTTAAGTTAAATGTAGTGATTAGTTTTTTTAGTTGTAGTAGTTTTTAGACTTTTTATAGAATGAATGTCTTTGTCGCTCGCCATACCTCAGATAAACTTACTCCTCTTGGGAAACCACTGGCTGCCCTGGACGACCACGGCTAGTGATTTATTTTTTCAGATGGTGCACCTGGAATGTACAAGGGAACCATTTCCCCCATTAAAAAGAAAGAAGGTGCTGTCAAGCCTTAGGAAGGAAAGGGTAGACATAGCCCTGCTGCAGGAGACGCATCTAACTGATAAGGTATTCTTCTTCCCCTTTAGCTCCGAAAGTAGAGGGGTGGCGTACTGGTAAGAAGGAACCTCACATTCCAGGTAATTGAGCAAATTAAGGACAAACATGGATAGTTTATCATTCTTAAGGCTCTAATACATGAGAAGAGTATGGCGTCCTGAATGTATATTGTCCCCCGGCACACCTTCTTAAATTTCTAATTGATGCCTTTGCTAAATTAATGAATCTTGGGGTGTGCCGTATGACTATAGGAGGTTATTTTAATCGCCTATTAGATCCTAAGGTTGCCAAGGAGCCCAGCAGGTACACCTGCGCAATTGAGGTAGTTGATGGGCTTGTGCGAGGAGTTGGGATTAGTGGATGTGTGGAGACACCTCTACCCTAATGGAAGAGACTTTTCTTATTCCAAACCAGACATGTGCCAAATGCACATTGGCATGTTCTTTTATGCCATCAGTTTGTTTTGACAGAACATTTGTGTGCAAAATTGGGAATATAGCCGTCTTGGACCATTCACCAGGGTATTTAGATATTAAAATCCAGGGTGGTGGAATAGATAGGCAAAAGTGAGGACTGCAGATGCTGGGATCCCAAGTTTAGATCAGAGTGGTACTGGAAAAGCACAGCAGGTCAGGCAGCATCTGAGGAGCAGGAAAATCGACGTTTCGGGCAAAAACCCTTAACCAGGGAAGGAGTCTGAAGGGCTTTTGCCCAAAACGTTGATTTTTCCTGCTCCTCGGATGCTGCCTGAACTGCTGTGCTTTTTCAGCACCACTCTAATCTGAAGTGGTGGAATAGATGCATGGCAGTGGCACATGGACTCATTCCTGTTAAGATATAGCAAATTAGTTGAGTACATCACAAGAGAGTTCAGGGCCTTCTGGGGTATCAACTTGGGTACAGCCAGTAATCTGACAAAAGTGTGGGAGGCCACTAAGTCATATTTACGAGGCCTGATTATTTTGTTTTCGATGACTAGAAGGAGGCAGAGGGAGGACCAGCAACAGATGCTGGAGACCCAGCTGAAAGTAGCTGAGAAAATAGGCCATCATTGTTCAAGCTGCAGTGGGTCACGGCTCATTGGTCGGCTCTCAACTCATTGCACACAAAGTGGCTAAAAAAGAGTTCTCTTTTGTGAAACTAAGATTGTTTGTTTGAATTTGGAAATAAGCCAGGTAGATATCTGGCTAGAAAGAAAAATGCTTCCCAATCCATTATGTCTGTTAGAGAGAAGGCTGGCATGGTTATACATGAGTTGAAGTGATCAATGTTAGATTTAGGGAATACCTCAGAGTTATTTCAGTCAGAGGGAGGTGAACACGGTGCAGTGAGAATGCAGTCCTTTGAGAACCTGGACCTCCCCAGTATAAATCTGAACACATTTCCCTGTTGAATGCGCCTATGACAATACAGGGAAGTGCATGAAGCTCCGGGGCCAGATGGATTCCCGAGTGAATTTTATAAGGAATTCATAAATGTGTTGATGGAGCCTCTTCTGGCAATGTATAGCTATTCATATACACAGGATTGTCTTCCACCCTCTCTTAGGGAGGCTAATATCTCCCTCATTTTAAAGAAGAGGAAAGACCCCAAAAAATGTGCTTCATACAGACCAATTTTGTTGTCTAGTGTAGATTTTAAAAATTCTGTCAAAAGTGCTGGCCCTAAGGTTGGAAAAGGTGTTGCCCCATATTATAAAAGATGATCAGACGGGTTTTATCAAGGGCCGTAGCTCCTCCAACAATATCAGGAGGGGACTGAACATTGTGCAGGTATGCCAGCAAAGATTGATCCCAGGTTTGGTGATCTCCCTAGATACAGAAGGCATTTGACCAGATAGAATGGCTGTACCTGTTTGGGGTCCTGGAGTGCATTGGTCTGGGGGGAGTCTTTGCCAGATGGGTGGCGGTATTGCAAAATGATCCTAAGGCGGCAGTCATCACAAATGGCACTAATTCAGATAACTTCAGTATTGAGACAGGGTGTCCTCTTTCACCACTGTTATTTCCCTTAGCCTCAGCTAAAAGCTCAATGCCATCAGGAGGGATCCTGAAATAGTACAGCCAAGGGTGGGAATGGGGGAGCATAAGATCACCCTATACACTGATGTCATTTTGTTCTTGGCCAATTTGGAGGAGTCTATTCCTTGATTGATTCAAAAAACTAATTTATTTGGCAGTTTTTCGGGCTACAGGATCAACTTTAATCTCCCCACTGGCATGGCTTCCGAATTTGTAGTGGAGGTGCCTGATCTGAAGGATGGAATGCAGTTCCCGTTTAGATGGTCGTCAAAAGCTTTTTTGTATTTTGGCATTTTTATTACCCCTGCCTTCCACAAGCTGTGTAAAGTTAACTGTGCACAATTACTGGACAGGATAAAACAGGATCTGCAGTGATGGGAGGGATCACCATTATCATGGTTAGGCCAAATAGCCCTGAATGTTGTTCCTTGCCTGTTGTACCCCATGAGAATGCTCCTGTTGCTACCCAGATGAGTATTATGGAGGCTAGGTTCTTTCACTTGGTGTCGCAGGTGCTTCCAATTAAATTTACCAAATTGCAGCTTTCACATGATGAGGGAGGGGTGGATCTATTATTTATAGATAAGATAAAATCCGTGACCAAGCAGTGTAAGAGTCCAATCATTTTTAATACAGTGAAAGCCTGGAGGATAGTGAGACGAGATGAGGGCAATTGGCTTAAGACCTCACCGTTTACCCTGTTAGTGGGAGCCCAAGGATTTAAACCTGGGACAATGGACTTTGGCTTTAAGACAGGGGAAAATAAGGGAATCTCTTGTCTGGGAGATTTATTTGAGGGGGAGGTCCTGATGTTGTTTAGCCAACTAAGTCAAAAATATGGATTGTCTAATAGGTGCCTTTTCCGGGAGTTTTAGAGAAGGGATTATATACAGAGCAAGACCACCCTCTTGGCTCAGCTTTACACATCAGACATGGAGAAAAGAATGCTCCAGTTTACGGACGCTCTTTCAGTTAGTACTTTGTAACATTTACAGAAAGGAAGTGCCTTAGGGGATGTGGAGGGACTATGTAGAATGTGGAATTGAGAGAATATCTCATTTGGAGGTATCGAAAAATGTAAGGAAAATTTCAGTATGTAACATAGCGCAGGCCATGCAGTTGAAGATTTTACACAGGGCACATAGCGCACATATGGTGCAGAGAGGCTAGCTAAGTTCAAGAGAGGAGCGCCACCAGGGAGTCCCAAATGTAAAATTAGTGTAGGCATTCTCACACACACACTGCTATTGGTCATGTTGTAAGATCCAGAAGATTTTAGATTACTTAGATTACTTGCAGATTACTTACAGTGTGGAAACAGGCCCTTCGGCCCAACAGGTCCACACCGACCCGCCGAAGCGCAACTCACCCATACCCCTACATTTACCCCTTACCTAACACTACGGGCAATTTAGCATGGCCAATTCACCTGACCTGCACATCTTTGGACTGTGGGAGGAAACCGGAGCACCCGGAGGAAACCCACGCAGACACGGGGAGAACGTGCAAACTCCACACAGTCAGTTGCCTGAGGCGGGAATTGAACCCGGGTCTCCGGCGCTGTAAGGCAGCAGTGCTGTGAGGTTAGCACTGCTGCCTCACAGCGCCAGAGACCGGGTTCAATTCCCGCCTCAGGCGACTGACTGTGTGGAGTTTGCACATTCTCCCCGTGTCTGTGTGGGTTTCCTCCGGGTGCTCCGGTTTCCTCCCACAGTCCAAAGATGTGCAGGTCAGGTGAATTGGCCATGCTAAATTGCCCATAGTGTTAGGTAAAGGGTACATGTAGGGGTATGGGTGGGTTGCGCTTTGGCGGGTCGGTGTGGACATGTTGGGCCGAAGGGCCTGTTTCCACACTGTAATTAATCTAATCTAACAAAAAACTAATCTAATCTAATCAAATCCAGAAATACTGGAGTGCTATAGTAAGCGAGCTGAAGGACATCCTGGCGATTGAAGTTAAAGTGAATCTGGGGTTGCCAGATTTATCCTCTCTGGGAGAACATTGGGTAGAGATTGGGTAACATTCTTACCCACTGTGCGAGGAAGAACATTTTAACATATTGGATGTTGGAAAAACCACCAGGCCTTATGTGGTGGTGTAGGCTGGTAATGGAGCATCTCCCCCAAGACTACCTCACAAATATGGTTATCTTTATATACCACAAAACGGAGCAGTTTTACAAGACGTGGCAGCCCTTTTTGAATTATATTGGTGCAGACTTATCAGCAATATTAATTAGGGCTGTGGTATAGCAGTCTGGGTGCCCATGGGCCCTTGGAGGGGGAGGTTGGGGTAAAAGAATATGGGTACTCTAGTGCTCACAGGAATGGGAGCCTCAGTGGAGGTGTGATGAGTGAAATAGAATGAAATAGTGAGATTGAATTAAAATTAAAATTAAATTGTTTAATTTAATTTGTTTGTAGTTTAAGTAGGTACGTTTGTTCTGTTAGAATAGTAGGTAGTTCATAGTTTTGTGATATGACATTGTTCTACTGCCTCTATCTTCCTGTATTTTGATATTAATTTTTTTGTATATAGGTGTTTTCTGAAAGATTTAAAAATGTTTCTCATAAAAATATTTATTAAGGCAAAGGAAGTCTGGTATCAGTGCCTGGTTTGGCCTACATGTGACTCTAAGCCCACAGCAATGTGGTTGTAAATTAGCTGCCCTTTGAAATGGCCTAGGAAGCCTCTCAGTTCAAGGGCAATTAGGACTAGGCATGATGCACTCAACTCATGAAAGAATAAAGTGAAAAGAAAATGTCAGATCTGTTGAAAGTCTGTCACTAAGTGACTCCAGATGTATTTCCTATTGAGGAGAGCACCATTTGGATACATTCTCAAGTCTAGGTATCTAACCTGTGCAATGCCAAGATCAAGGAGAAAGTGAGGTCTGCAGATGCTGGAGATCAAAGTTGAAACTTTATTGCTGGAACAGCACAGCAGGTCAGGCAGCATCCAGGGAACAGGAGATTCGACGTTTCGGGCACAGGCCCTTCTTCATTCCTGAAGAAGGGCCTGTGCCCGAAACGTCGAATCTCCTGTTCCCTGGATGCTGCCTGACCTGCTGTGCTGTTCCAGCAATAAAGTTTCAACTGCCAAGATCAAAACTTTCCTTTTACCGATAAGTGGATGACCACCTTTTCCAATTTGAATGATCTCACTTCACATGACGGTGAATATTTTAGAAACAAGCAGAAATTGCTGCTAAGACTTAACAGGTGTGTCAGCATCTGCGGAGAGAAAGCCGAGTTAATGTTTCAGGCCCAGTGACCTTTCGTCAGAATTGGACTTCGGTCTCCGATTTTGTTTCTGATTTTCAGCATCTGTAGTTCTTTAGGCTTTATTGTTTGTTTGGTGAATATTTTAGACACCGCTCAGATTTCTCGATTGTTAGCAAAAACATCAAAATGAAAAATCAATCCATTTGTCAGTAACTTCATGATTTTAAATTGTGCATGGAGTAAGCATCAAGTTCTGCTTTTTACTTTAGTGTGTAATCCCTTTTATACAAAGCCCTTTCAGAATATGTTTGCTATTAATTTTATTGCGAAAGACTGCACTGACATTAAATGTAATGCAGCAGGTGCCCACATTTGAAACGAACAAGCATAATCCTTCATCACTTTTGCTTTGTGTGAAACTAACTATACCAAAACATTTCACAGTCTTTGTGATGAGTTGGTGTTTTGCAGATTGTGCTGCTTACAACACACAACCAGATGATGAAAGGAACCTGGAGCAGATTGATCTCAGTTGATTGCAACACTGGACAGTTGAAAGTAAACCTGAATTGAGAGAACAAATGATTTACTTTTGTAATTTGTTTATCAAGTGATTCAGTTGAAAAGGACTTCTGAAACAAGTGGGTCTAGCAGGAGAAAATAATGGGAGGAAAGTAGGAACAGAAACTGCCTCAAAGAATCAGGCGATCATGGGCAGGCAATGTGAGAGGATGCATGAAGAGAATGAATGAATATACTTCTGTGAAATGAAAACAGAAAATATTGGAAGCGTTTAGCAGATTAAATAGCTTCTGTGCATAGAGAAACTGCACTAACACTTCAGGTCCATGATCTATCATCGTATCTTTTTTGATGTTATCAAATTACTTTTCTTAGAAATCAAATGATGAACAGTGGAGACAAAGTGCAGTTATTCAGTGTAATTGTTGCAATGGCATAAAGGTAGGCTTAATATCAGGGCTATTGTTAATGTGATGAAGGCTTATAAAATATAATTATTTTGGGAACTTAGGCTCTAAAGTGGAAGTAAATGTGTTTTTAGGATTTTAATTGAATGAAAATGCCTTTTTTGTTAAACAGAAAGCCAAAACAGCATTACCAAGAAATCACGTGACTTAAGCTAAATGGCTCAGCAAGCTACCTGGTATGACAGATACCAAAGTCTTTACTAAGCTGACCTTCTATCACCCATAGAAAGAGAAAGCAGAGAACCAAAGCATGTTCAGTTCAAGATAAAATATCCATACCAGTAGACATCCTGGTGTTTGGAGGGGAAGCTTTGTTTTCTTTTCTTAGAATTCAGTGAGGAAAGTCAGTGTTAGCCTATGTCTGTGTGTCTGTTGAGAGACAATATTGTGATTGTCTCTATTAATGGGCAGAAAATTGTCAAAAGGAAACACACAATTGACGAGGTCACAAATAAGATATTTTAAATTGAAGATAGAAGTGATCTTCTCTGGGATTGAGTTTCTGTAAAGGATATTGCTGGGAAAATGGATTATTTTTTTCTGTGGACTGTAAGGTCTCTCTGAATTATTTATATATGTATTATTTTGTATGTAATGAACCCTGATGTTCATTAGTTAAACATACACTGGCAGCTTCTTGCAAATCTGTTTAGTAACAAACCAACTTGATAACCAAATTGCAAAAGTAAACCATTTGTTGTCTCAATTCAGGTTTCACTCTGGGACCTGAACTGTCCAGTATTACTATCAATTGAGATCATAACAAAGTGAGGGCAGGTTGGGGAAAAAAATAAATTAACGTAAAAGGGACCGGTGAATTTAAAAAAAAACTTGAGGTGAAGTGCAGAGTATAAAAATGATGAGTCGTTGTAAAGTAAATGAAATAGGTTGGAATTTAAAAATGGCTTGACTATCACTACGATGTTTTGGGATTAGAAAATATAACTGTGGGTTATTTGAATTATTTGATAAAGTTGCACTAGGGCGAACAGATAAGTTGCTCATCAGCCCAAAGCCAGCATGGCTGACACTCCCTCACTCATACTTCTCTGTTCTGTTGCTCTAGTCACTGTTTAACCAGCAGACTGTACAATTTACCTGTCCTTAGTTACATCCCTTTTAAAATCCCTAAGTCACTGATCTTAACATCCAGCATATCACTTCAATGTCTGTTCCAATTGTGTAGAGCACAACACAACAGGATGATATGGTGCACTGTGTCCAGATTATACTGGATGGCCTATCCAGACTGTCCAAGCGGTGGACCCTCAGCAGCCCCATTATCTGCTCCATCATGGCGCCAAGGAAGAATGGGCAGCATTGTATCTATGCTCCACATTATCGCAAATTTCAAGTGCTTTTGGTCACTTATGGCCAACATTCACTACTTTTTAAACCATTGCCATTAACCTCATCAAGATGCCAACATTCAATTTGCAAACACCGGTGGCATGATGCAAATAAACTTTGATCAGCATTTGAACCCTGAACATGTTCATTCCTCAGGCATTTTGAATGGACAATGAAAAGATTGCAAATTAAATGAAAGTGGAATTTGCAAGTGCTCGCTTTGTGTATTTGATGCTTTGATGTCCTACTGTCTTTCAGTTCTGCGTGGAGTGACAACATTTACTGAGTGGCTCAGGAAATTGCGATATGTGAGTATTAACAAATCATAGGCTAAAATAACATTTTTATTAGCTAGGATTACATAAAGGTGCAGTGAAATTTTGACACATATGTCATATAGGGAAGCCCTAGTCGTTATTTAAAGTGATTCCTCTAAATCCAACACCAGGTTTTGAAGAGCCATTTAGCAATGTCTTAAAAAACATTGTGTAGGACTTCTACGCAAAACCAGTAATGGGAAGCAATATCTTTTAGTAATTATGGATGTTTCATCAAGACTTCTTGAAG
Source organism: Chiloscyllium plagiosum (assembly GCF_004010195.1). Classification (NCBI taxonomy): domain Eukaryota; kingdom Metazoa; phylum Chordata; class Chondrichthyes; order Orectolobiformes; family Hemiscylliidae; genus Chiloscyllium; species Chiloscyllium plagiosum. Next base: position 43,662,995 of record NC_057733.1, on the reverse strand, counting down.
CAAGCCTTTGGAAAACTAAATTGTAGTGCAGAAGTTGATTCAATTATTTAGTGTATGGACAATTTCAAAGGAATATGATTAAATCAACTTTCAAATTTTATAACACAAATGTTCAAAGAGGTAATGCATACTTTAGGAATAATTTTATTTGTACAACTTTGTCATACTTTTTTCATCCACAACCTCCACAAAGGTGGCATCAAACACTAAAGATCATGATTAGACATTTAAAGGACATTTTTGACAAATAATATCCTGTATGGATAAAGGGGTGACAAAGTTACTGTTTGTCATTAGGGCTGCTCCTAATGCGTTCACAGGATTTTGAACTGAAATACAGACATGAGATGAGAGGGCCCTTCCATAAATTAAAGCAAGTTTCATAGCGTTAGTTTATGAGAGACTACACATCTAATCTATATCCCTCAAGTTTCCAAGAAACCTAACCAAAAAGTGAGAGTTAGCCAACAAGCATTTGGAAGGTTCTCAATAGGCAATGAAAACTGGAGCAGATGAAAAGGCCAAAGCTTGCAATTGCTACTAACAAGTTGTCAATGTTGTGTTCTAGAGGCAAAGTACATGGGACCTTATTGAGTCAGAAAGAATGCTGAAAATGTGTTGCTGGAAAAGCGCAGCAGGTCAGGCAGCATCCAAGGAGCAGGAGAATCGACGTTTCGGGCATGAACCCTTCTTCAGGCTCATGCCCAAAATGTCGATTCTCCTGCTCCTTGGATGTTGCCTGACCTGCTGCGCTTTTCCAGCAACACATTTTCAGCTCTGATCTCCAGCCTCTGCAGTCCTCACTTTCTTCTGAGTCAGAAAGAAACTCCATTATGGGAGTTACAAAGCAAATATTTCAGATAGAAGGAAAAGTCAATGACTGTGTGTCATGTTAATATGTTAACATTATATATACATGGATAGTCAGGACATAATTATATTTACAGTTGTGAAAGAAATAAGGAGTGAAATAGCAAAACAGAATGATTTGCGAATGAATCAGGAAGTGAAAATTCTATAGTTGGTTCTCCAGTCATCAGATTTGTTAGTATAGGGGTGCTTATAAAGATAGATGGAATATTATGCAGTTCCCTGACAACTAATGCAGTGAATTGTGAAATCTTACAGATTCATGGTGTATAGGGAGGCTTGGAGAAATTTATTTGGCTATGTATGATCACAATGTTGGGGATGCATTCCCCACAAGGCAACAACATTATAGACTCAACCCAGAGAAGTTAACTAAAGTAAGGGAAGAGCTGAACAATGAGTTATTGACCTAAGCCACATAGCAGGAGCTCACCTATTGTAAACTTTTCACTGCACTCCTGCAAGTATGTGTGACAGTAATTCTAAAATTCAAATTCTAATTCTACACATGTCAGGATAGTGCTATACAGTAGAATTTAGGGCAGAATTACTTCAATATTACAGGCAGGATCTGACCACTTCAGTTGATTTTTCCAGGCATTGGGACCCAGGTTTACATTAACCCGAGTGACAGAATTAACAACAAATCCATAAACTTTACTTCTGACCTGGTCATACGGTCTCTTCCTTATAGAAATTGTTTTTTAATGCCCACACTTAAACAAGTGAAGATTAAATTATATTCTGTTTATTGAAACAAAATGATTAATTATTTAGCAATAACACCCCTACAAGATTAAGAATCCTGTCTGCATGCATTATCTGCTTGAAGGCACATTGGCTCAGTGGTTAGCACTGCTACCTCACAGTGCCAGGAACCCTGGTTCGATTCCAGCCTTGGCTGACTGTCTGTGCATTCTCCCTGTGTCTGCATGGGTTTGCTCTGGATGTTCCAGTTTCCTCCCACGATTAGATTAGATTACTTACAATGTGGAAACAGGCCCTTCGGCCCAACAAGTCCACACCGACCTGCCGAAGCGCAACCCACCAAATTGCCCATGGTGTTCAGGGATGTATAGGTCAGGGGCAAATTTTGAGCAGGGTCTGGGTGGGTTGCTGTGGAATTGTAGGGCTGAGTGGCATGTTCCATCCTGTAGGAATTCTACGAGTAAGAGGCTGGATCCAGGACAGCCTGACTAATTTGGGAGGGTGGGAGAGTGTGCTAGCTCCCTGGGCAGCAGGATAATGTTAGAGGCATTGGACTGTTCCTGACCCACTCAAAGAGGAATAAAAATTGAGGGCACTCCAAGATGTTGGTACACTCTGTCATTGCACATTTCTGGGTTTTTGAATCAGTTGAGTCATCATGACCCAGTGGTTGAATTCCCTTTCCAAGATATCCTAAAGGACCTCTGGCTTTGGGGAATGGGGGAGCTGAAGGAGCCACCTTGGTCACTGGACTTTTCAAGGGGAAGCTGCCTCAACCTACCGACTGGGTTTTTGCCTCATTGAGGAGTGTGTCTCCTGTTGGGCAAATCCCAGCAACCTGACTAATTCTACTTCCAACTGGACACTTTGTTGCGAATAATTTGTGACCAAGTCATTCAACAGGCCTTTTCATTCTAAAGATGATGTCATGCTAACTGTGCAACCCAGAAAGCAACTTTCTAAAGTTCTGTCTCCAACCTCAAAGCTGCTTCCATGTGGTTGACCAGATTCCATTGTGTGTCAGTTTGTCTTGAAGACGGTAGTTATTTGGTAAATTCATTTCACTCAAGTGTTTGTAATGGAGTTTTTGAGCTGGTGAATTTCTGAACCTCAATACAAAGCACATTTTGAAACGTTGTTGTTCTTCTCACTCAGTACATGAAATGACCTTTCAATATTTACTCACTCAGTGCATAAAATTAGTCTGTTCACTCGATATATCTCATCTCACGTTACCATCCAGAAATGACCTTAACCTTCCTGCTTGAGTGCATCACGTAGTCTTTTCTACATGATCGCACTCATAAGATGATGATTATGATTGTTGGAGGTCAGTCATCTCAGCTCCAGGACATCTCTGCAGGAGATCCTCAGGGTAGTGTCTTAGATTCGCACGGTGGCACAGTGGTTAGCACCGCTGCCTCACAGCACCAGAGACCCAGGTTCACTTCCCGCCTCAGGCAACTGTCTATGTGGAGTTTGCACATTCTCCCCGTATCTGCTTGGGTTTCCTCTGGGTGCTCAGGTTTCCTCCCACAGTCCAAGAATGTGCAGGTTAGGTGAATTGGCCATGCTAAATTGCCTATAGTGTTAGGGGCATGGGTCTGGGTGGGTTGCTCTTCGGAGGGTTGGTGTGGACTTGTTGGGCTGAAGGGCCTGTTTCCACACTGTAAGTAATCTAATCTTCAGCTGCTTTATCAGTGACCTTCCCTCCATCCTATGGTCAGAAGTGAGGTTGTTCACTGGCGATTGCACAATGTTCAGCACCATTCGTGACTCCTCAGCTACTGAAACAGTCCATTTCCTAAAGCATAATGACCTGGACAATGTCTAGGCATGGGCTGAAAAGAAGCAAATAACATTGCCTGGCACTTGTGTGGTATGAATCAGCATGTCCAATAAGAGACAATCTAACCACTGCCACTTGATGTTCAACAGCATTATCATAACCAAATCCCCTATTATCAACATTCTGAGATTTGCTATTGAACAGAAACTCAACTGGACTCATCACATAAACACAGTAGCTGCAAGAGTAGGTCAGAGGGTAGGAAAACTGCGGTGAGTAATTCACCTCCTGATGACCCAAAGCCTGTATACATCTCCAAGGCACAAGTCAGGAGTGTGATGGAATACTCCCCACTTGCCTGGATAAATGCAGCCCCAACAATACTCAAGAAGCTTGACACCATCCAGAAAAAGCAGCCCGTTTGTTTGGCACCACATCCATAAGCATCCACCACCTCCACCACTAACGCTCAGAAGCAGCAGTGTGTACGACCTACAAGATGCTCTGCAGAAATTCACCAAAGATCCTCAGACATCACCTTCCAAACCCATAACCATGTCCATCTCGAAGGACAAGGGCAAAAGGTACGTGGAAACACCATCATCTGCAAGTTCCCTTCCAAGCCATTCACATTTGATTTGGAAATATATCATCGTTCCTTCGCTGTTGCAGTGTCAAAATCATGGAATACCCTCCCTAACTGTATTGTGGGTCTTCCTACAGCACACAGACTGCAGTGGTTCAAGAAGGCAGCTCACCACTACCTTCTCAAGGGCAATAAATACTTGTCCAGCCTACAACACCCAAGGTCCACAAGTGAATGCAAAAAAAAAATTGACATTCTCACTCAGACATAACATCATCCTTTCCACAGAGCTCATTATAAAAAAACGGCCCTTTCCATTGAATAACTTTGAGGAGAAAGTGAGGTCTGCAGATGCTGGAGATCAGAGATGGAAATGTGTTGCTGGAAAAGCGCAGCAGGTCAGGCAGCATCTAGGGAACAGGAGAATCGACGTTGCCCAAAACGTCGATTCTCCTGTTCCCTAGATGCTGCCTGACCTGCTGCGCTTTTCCAGCAACACATTTCCATCATTGAATAACTTTGCCTTCACAGCAACAACTTTGATGTCCCAAAATACATCATAGAGTCACCGAGTCCTCAGCATGGAATGGATGTTTTGCTCCAACTTATCCATGCCAATCAAGTTTCCCAAACTAAACTAATCCCCTTTGCCTGTGTTTGGCCCAAACCCCTCTAAACCTTTCCTATATATGTACCTGTCCAAATGTCTTAAGTGTTTGTTAAGTTTGTTCCACATTTGAATGAACTGTATTTGTCTTGCCCTTGTTCATTTTACCAAAATGCAACATCTCGCAGTTTAAATTAAACTTCATCTGCCACTCCTAAGCTCATTGGCCCAATTGATCAAGATCCCTTTGTAATCTTAGCCTTCTTCACTGTTGACAATGCCACCAATCTTGGTGTCATCCGCAAAGTTACTAACCATGCCTCTTAAATTCTCATCCAAATCATTTCTATAAATGATGAACAACAGTGAAACCTGCACCGATCCTTGCAGAATACCGCTGGTCACAGACCTTCAGTTCAAAAAGCTATCCTCCATCACTATCCGCTGTCTTCTACCATCAAGCCAATTTTATATTCAACTGGTGAGGTCTCCCTGAATTCCATGTGATCTAACTTTACTAATTGATCTATCATGCAGATAAATAACCTTCAGTTATCTATCATGCAGATGGTAACTGAAGGTACATGCAGAACCTTGTCAAAGGCTTTACTAAAGTCCATTTAGACAACATAAAGTGCTCTACCCTCATCGATCTGTTTGGTTGTACCCTCAAAAACCTCAAACAAGGTATGTGAGACACAATTACCCTCGCACAAAGCCAGACTGACAATCCCTCGTCAGTCCTTGCCTCTCCAAATGCATGTAAATTCTCTCCCTCAGAATCCCCCTCAAAAACTTACCCACCACCAATGTAAGACTCACAGGTCTATAGTTCCCAGGTTTCTCATTTCTGAAACTGCACCCTCCAGTCTTCTGGCACCTCACCCATGGCTGTAGATGATGCAAATATCTCTTCTAGGGCCCCATAATTTCTTCCCTAACTTCCCACAACATTCTGGGATACATTTGATCATTGATGCATTATCAAATGAAATGTGATTCCAAGCCACTTAAGGAGACATGACCATAGATTGAGGATAGATGACCAAAGACTTAATCAAAGAGAGAGGTTTTAATAGGTGCCTTAAAGGAGGAAATAACATTCCAGAGATTTATGGAGGGTATTCCAGAGCTTAGGGCTTTGGGAACTGAAGGTATAGCTACCAATCCTGAAGTGATTTAATGTTACGGGTCCTCATGAGGTCAGAATTGGGGATCCGATAACCCCCACCATATAAAATGATTTCCTGTCTAGTCCTTACACAACACTTTCCTTATGACCTTATAAACAAAACTGTCCCTAATGGAAGTGCTTTAAAGAGCAACAAGAAGAGGATGAGTTCTGATACTACACTCCCAATTTCCATATTAACCCACATGATTGTCAAGCTGTTTTTGCTATTGTTGTTTCCGAATGAGTTTACCTGGTAAAGGTGAGGCTACATTCACAATTGAAAAACCCTGGCTCTTATTTCAGAGCATCATCCAATTTGCACCATAACAAAGAATATATTCTAAGCCATGTAATTCACACTGTTTACCATGGCCTTTGACTTTTTAGGTACAATGAGCACTGCATTCCAGTACTTTGAAGAAAAGAAAGGAAATCAAAAACAGTCAGTCCCAGTAAGCCACGTGACTTCTCTTAAACGAATGTTTGTGCTGAAATCCGATACTGTTTAGTTCATGTTGTGAACACTTGACCAATTTTGGAGATGCATGACAGTAATTTATTCATTTACACTCAGCATCTTTTCCATTTCATGGTTAACTCTTTACTAGCAGCTCTGCAAGGGAAGGTCAAACATCAACACGGTCTTTCAAAGTTTAGATTTTTAAAAAATTGTCCTTGATAAATTAACGCGCGTGAATATCTCAAGCTGATTTACCATGTTTAGTGCTTTGATCCGATTACAAAACTGGGCATTGTTCCCCCGTTTTTTTACGAATAACATGGCCGTAGTTGTCAGACCTTACAAACACACACCCTACATTTTTGCACTCTATCTTTCCGTTTGACTCTTACTGATGACTGACTTCTTTGTCTGCATGAAAAACAGGAAGTCATTCCTTTTTATAACATTCCTGTAAATCCCTCAGAAGGGCTGTGGTAGCAGTTATAGAGTTACTGCATAGATATTTGGGAAATCTAAATGCATGGTTCTGAAAGCTGCTTCCCCACTCTCCTCCATTCTTCGCTATGTCTGACCTTATCCTACGCTCACACTTTGATATTTCCTAACAGTTGAGAGTTTTCTACCAAGTATACTGAGGAAATAGTTCCAGGTTTCTGCTTGTTCTGGGCAAAATGCACTTTCTCTACTTCCACAACTTTTCTGTCCCTCTCAAAGACACTCTTTATTCCCAATAGGCAAGCATATACTCCCCATTTTTGAAAACTATAAATATCCCCAACCCCTATCTGTCTCTAAGCAAACCAGAGTATACAGTAAGGTCACCGTAGTCCCACGCTCGTTAGAGAGAAGCAGCTGGTTGTGGTTTAATCTCAGGATAGCCACTCCTCAGGCAAGGGGGTGAGGTTGAGAAAATGCAACTTTCATGGTAACCTTCGTGTGGGATTTGAATCCACACTGTTGGCTTCACTCTGTGTTTCTAACCAGCAAACTGACCCATGGTGTGCAACTGTGGCCAGAGTCCGGATAATCCACCAAGCTTTGTCCAATAATATACTTCCCAGAGATCAGTTAGGCTTGTTGGAAAATGATTGACAACAGTTCTACCTCCTGGCTTATCAGCCTTGCTTCACTCAGATTTCATGGAGTATTTAGTTTCCTTGAAAGAAGATTCATCGAAATGCTTTTTTCAATTTTAGTTGTATGACACTGGTTTATAATGTTAAAAAAAATCGTTTGAAACGACCCAATGGATTGCATTTTCACCCTAGTTGTACTTGTGAGTGATAGTTAGGGATAATAGGTCTCTTCATAAATATTGCCAGGTCTGCTGATCATTTATAGCATTTTCTATTTTTATTCTCCCTATTCTGCTGACTATATGCCACCTCACATCCAGTTGTACAAAGGAGAGATTCTGATGTACAAATTGAGATTGCAACCTTACCGTGTGGAGAAACCCATGTATTAAAATAATATGGGACGTGATTCGAATAATCATTTGATGAACCATTGAACTACTTTAACAAGTATTTTTTTTAACACTAGCAATAAGGCTAATGACAAATGGATCAAGTTGTAGCTTTTTGATAAATAGGTTTATGTATTTTCTGGACCAGGTTCAATATAATTTCTGTGAAACAATGTTATGATATTTCAGCCAAAACAAAACTTTTTGTGGAAATATAAAATGCACGTGTCCTTACTAGAAATTTACACATGAAGTTCCTCACTAGCCTTTTGAATCAAATTGCTAGAACCACAGGACTGCTAAAACCGCAGGATTGCGAAAACCATGGAATATTTGTTGGAATCATCTATTGGAAACGGGGCCTTCTGTGTACATAATACCTCTTTGGATAGAGTTATCCAGTTATTTCCATACCCCCAGTTATGCAAAGTATTTAATCTAAATGAAACAAAGAACTGTGGATGTTGGAAAATTGTAACAATGTGTTTGCCTTCCAATTATATATCCACTTCCCTATTGAAAAGCTTTACCGATCTCTACACTTTCAAATGTTGTTTCTGATTCATTTTGTTCTTCTGCTTAATTTATGTTTGTATCGCTCCTTCCAGCTAAACTTCCTACTCCTGACCATCCTTCCATTAAGCCATCTCTTGCTACTCCTTTTGGTTTGTCCAATGGCAAGGATCTGACCCATTCTGTGTATTCTGTCCTATACCCAATTCCAACTCCATTTCTTTCTTTGTCCTTGGAAAACAGCTCACCTCCTAAGTCACTTATAACAGACTCTTAATTGCTTCACTTTTGGCCTTCCATTTGCCTCAATACTTGTGTGCCCCAGCAGTGCCTTCTTCTTTAACATGCTTGTCCCCAGAAAAGAACTTCTCTGGCTTCCCTTTATGATGCTACATGAGGCAACTTATTTATTCCACTGCTTTACTGAAGTGGCCATAAGCTTGCACCCTTCTGACTCAGAGTTGATGATACAACCACTAAACCAAGGTTCACTCCTGATAGCACAGCCTTTAATTTGTCCCGTTTTAGTCATTTGACCCTGAAATGATCTCAATCATTATTTTCTCAATTCCAAACGGTACAGATTTGAGCATATCTAACGCACAACTAATTAACACTAGCAATAAGGCTAATGACAAATGGATCAAGATTGCAACTTTTCGATAAGTAGGTTAATGTATTTTCCGGACCAGAACAGCACAGGGCTGTTTCAATCAGATTGAGTGCTTCACTCTCTTTGACTAGAATTGTCCACTTCTCCAAGATTATCCTAGACTCCTAAGGGTAACCCTATGTAAGCACACAAACTGCAACCACCTTAAACCCCTAATTCCTGTCCCCTCCACCCTCACTTCCAACAACAAATGTAAGGAACTCATATCCTTTTGTCATTGAGATTCAGAGAGTCCTCAGGCTGCCTAAAGTTGTACCAATCCCAGCCCTATCCAGTGTCTTTCTCTCATTTCTTTCCTTTCCATCCTCGATCTTTTTCCAGGCTCACCCTCTTCATTGTTTCAGACTTAAGCCCTTCATCAGGAACACTGTGCTTTTCCAGCACCACACTCTCGACCTGATCTCCAGTACCTACAATCCTCACTTTTTCCTCACCCTCTTCCATGAGACTTATGTTCATTAAAATTAAACTATTGAACACCCTACTTCCTTATCAGGTTCCCACTCTAGGAGACATTACAAACAGTTGTTTTGTATTAGCCTTTGCAGCTCCCTTTCAAAGATGCAATCACCATCTCCCTCTGCAAGCACCCTATGTTTTAATACTCTTTCCTTGCAAAAGCTAACCATCTCTTTAACAACTCTTTTGTAATCCAAAATCTCCTAAATTAGTGCTCATCATTGCACAGCTTTGAAACTCTCCAAGAACTGTGCCCTAGCCACAGCATTGAAATACCTCGTTAGGAAAGTGGTATGTTATCCTTCGCTTTCCCTCTGACCTCTATGAAGCCATTGACAAGATGCAACTTGCATCATCTTCTTTCAGCACACATCCCAACGAGTTGTTGTCCAGCTAATTGTGGGAACGGGATAAATAAAAAATCTGAACAGGCGGCTACTACTACCCTTGTTCCTGGCTCAAGATTATCTGATTTATTTAGTTATAGTTTGAAAAACAAGGTCAATACTTTTGGGATGATGCATAGTAACTGATAGTACAAAGGAGGGTGATTTTCAGTATTTTACTGAATCAGCGACTCATATTATCTTGGAATGAGCTAATGGCTTTGATTTTGACTGCACGCTTTACTTAATTAAACGTTACTGCTACCCCCACTACCTAGGCAGCTTCTGCCATTTCTTATCTACTAGTTTACTTAACAGAGAATTAGTGAATTACCATTTGTTTATGGTCACATACTTAAATAATGCAATCTAAAATGGAAGGACTTTATTTGTTAATTACATAATTTCTCTGTTCAGTGTCAACTTCATATTAATCATAAATATTTTCAATCATTTCATTGAATCTTCTTTTGAATGCGGGTCCTGTGTTTGAATTTATAATCCTGGAACTTCATTCCTATTAGCACAAAGGAGTACTTACATCACATGGATTGTAGCAGTTCAACAAGGCAGCTCAGCTCCACCTTCACAAGGGACAGACAGCAAATATTGGCCAAATTAGTAATACATGAAAGAACAAGAAAAGTTGGATCCTCTTCACTTCTTCGTTTATTCAATGTGCACTGTAAAGTTACTGTAAAGACAAGTAGGGGAGCTGGATGCATGGTTTTCGATAGCAGTGCAATAGGGCAGCTTTTGGCATTGTACTGATGGAACTTGTTTCGGAAACCAAGTGTGCAGGCCAGTATGCAGAGGGATAAGGGTTCCAAACCCAGGGCAGTGCTTGGAATTTGGGTGACTTGGTGGCAACTTTCTTAGAATTTAAAAAATCTGGGCTTTTTCCCAAGAGGGCAGTTGGTTTCTGGATATTTCCATTTTTGTGGGGATGGGGATGAGGTCAGGTCAGGATTTCCACATGTACAGGTTATGGAGGCAGTTCAGAGTCTAATCCTCAACTGCCTTGACTGAAGTGGGATATCTGTAGCTTTGGAGTCTGAAACCTGAGGTGTACAGAGTAGACCATGTAAGTCCAGAACTAAAGTTTGTGCAATGCTTTGGATAGCTGGTGTGAGATATTCCCACTAATCTGGTTCTGAGACACTTTTGTGGGAAGTTCAGGTCTTCTGTTACTGAGTTCAAGCACGCTTTGGAATTTAAAAAAAAATTGGTATAAAAGTGTACAAACCTTACTGTGAGACCGAATGGACTTCCAATCGAACTAACATATATGAGGGACCATGGTAGAGGGTAGCGAAGGGGTGCAGTTTGGGGTGCAGTTGGTGGGACTGCACAGCTTGGCATGGGTTTCAGGAAAAGCCGTCATCATTTTTTTGGAAGGCACACCTTGGCATGGGAGCCCAGGGTGGGATGGGGGTAAAGGCATTGCAAGCCTGGGTTGTGGGTGAGGGTGTAATGCAGTGTGGATTGGCATGGATGGGGGATTGAGCCCACCTTTGTGCCTGGCAAGCTATTGGGTTCTTCCAGGCTTACCAACCCTATTCGCAATCCACGCACCTCTCCCACCACCACGAACACTGCCCCCTAGCCCGAATTCATGGGACAGAGTATTTCCCCATCTCTGTGAGCCTGACCTCGAGTGCAATCCCAGACGAGAGTTAACATTCCAAATTGTAACTGACTGTCAAGCCACACGTTGTCTGTATTTTTAATTCCCTTGACATTATTTGAAGAACAAATATGAAAAACACTTTTCTTTAAAATAAAGGCATTTAAGTAGTTCAGTATTTTTGGGAGGCTTGGTAGTTGGCACATCGATCTTTGTGAAGAATCATTTCCTGTTTGGTTGAGATGTTCCCAATGAGTACCGTGGCCCAGTGTTCAAGTTCAGAGTACTCCTAGTAGTAAATCACGTGACTTTTCAGAATAATAGCTTTCCGTCTGCAGTTTCTGTGTGTACAGCATCACTGTGTCATACAGTTACCTTTCGACATTAGTGTATGAAAATAATTTTTTTCATCATTCATAGGAAGTGGTCAAGTGTCTGTCAGATGTAAAGTGAAAATTGAGACAAACCACAAGTTACCTGCTGTATGCAACCAAGTATGTTTCATCGCAAATATGCAGGTCAGAAATGATACTCATTGAGTCATAGAGACGTACAGCACATAAACAGACCCTTCAGTCCAACTCATCCACGCCGACCAGATATCCCAACCCAGTCTAGTCCCACTTGCCAGCTCCCAGCCCATACTCTTCTAAACCCTTCCTATTCAGATAGTCATCCAGATGCCTTTTAAATGTTGCAATTGTACCAGCCTCCACCACTTCCTCTGGCAGCTCATTCCATACACTCATCACCCTCTGCATGAAAAAGTTGCCCCCTTAGGGCTCTTTTAAATTTTCTGCCTCACACCATAAACCTCTGCCCTCAAGTTCTGGACTCCCCCACCCCAGGGAAAAGACTTTGTCTATTTACCTTATCTGTGCCCCTCATGGTTTTATAAACTTCTATAAGGTCGCCCCTCAGCCTCCGACACTCCAGGGAAAACAGCCCCAGGCTATTCAACCTCTCCCTATAGCTCAAATCCTCCAACCCTGGCAATACCCTTGCAAATCTTTTCTGAACCCTTTCAAGTTTCACAACATCCTTCTGATAGGAAGGAGTCCAGAATTGCTATTGTCATTTATCAAATATTGTGTTGATAAATGTATATTTATGCAGAAATAAAGTGAAATGAGTGGTTGGCTTTTATTAACATTTTTGTTTCAATTATGGCAACTGGAAAATTAAAAGATGATCATTAGTGGATAATTCTTGAACACATACACAGCAGGAATGCTTTATTTGTAATAAGAAGTTCATCTGACTTGGAAAACTATTCCTAAGAAATGGCCACCTCCTCAGCTTTGGATATTGTTGCTGTGTTTTACAACGTCACCCTTTTATTAGTCAGAGCCTTGCCAGTAACAGGAACAAAAGTAACAGTGGACTGAATGTTATTCAAGGGGGAACCAGGCATTTTCACAAGGTAAATAGACTGAACTGTCTGAAATGCGTTACCTCATAGGAATTCCTGCTGCTCATTTCAACATATCCAAGTTGGTCAGTAGTTTGAACTTATCTTGAACTGATGCTAGTCAGTTTTGAAATAGATTGAGTTGCCTCTCAGACACTGTTAACCAAAAGCTGAGACTCTGGAAGCATTCAGTTGGCCGGTTATTATATGCAGAGAGAATACATAAATTAATAAAACAAAGCAGCTGCCAGTGCTAAAATTCTGAAACAAAAGCATCAATCGCTGAAGGAAGGCAGCAGGTCTGGAAGCAGAGTGCTTTCACTCCAGAGAAGCTGCCAGACCTGCTCAATTCTGTAGCAGTGTCACTTCTTGAATAATCTTTTATGAACAGACTTCTGTCAGAACAGTTTGGAGTTGGTTTTATCAGATAAAGCTGCATTTTATTGGAGTTTAAACCACATTCTGTTGTTCAGAATTGTATATTTATTTGCAGATGCCATTATACTTGATAACCGGGATCTCTCCAATCCAATACACAAAGACACATTTGGTATTTTAACCTAACTGGCATGTTTGTAGCATGAGGAAAATGGAAGGAATTTGATTGTGTGAGCATTCGTTGCTGGGAATTAGGTTTGACAGGCTGTCAGCTGTTTGTATTAAGGATTAACAATGGGACAAAAACCTGAGGAAATCATTTCCCTGCAGGGCTGGTTCTGATCCTCTGAGCTCACTCTGACCTTATTCTTTTCTGCAACAGATTGCATCTAGTGATATGTGAAGAGGTACATGTCTCATCCAGTAAAGCTTTAAATCCCTCTTGAGATTCAGCCAAAATTTTTGTTAGAGGGAGTATGTCTTTATAACAGAGTTTACTCCCCTATGCACTGATCGTTGTGCCAATAACATCATTCAGTAGAAGTACTTTCTGTAATGTTGTCTGACTGAGTCAATCTGCCCTCAGTATATCTTTGAAAGTGTGACTTTTGTACTGCAACTACATTAAAGGTTTCATTTCTTTGTGTCATCTTTCCTTCATTTCTTTAGTTCGTTCATTTAATGTGAACATTGTTGATGAGGCCAGTGTTGATTGTCCATCAATACTTAGTCTTGTGAAACTGGTGTTGAGCCACTATCATGAGCTGTTTTGGTCCTTGTGGCACAGTGTTGTCTGATCAGGAAGTTCAGAGTTCTGACATAGCCACGAGAAACAATATGCAAAGGAACCTTGATTATCTGAATTTTGGAATATCCAAACAAGATCACAAGGTCCCCATTCTTGGCTAAACTGTGTTATCCAGCGTTCGATTATCCAAACAAAATGCTACCTTCCCGTGTCTTTCGGATAATCAAGGTTCCTCTGTGTTTCCAAATCAGGACGATGTGTGACTTTGGGAATTTGGAAGCAATGGTTTTCTCAACCTGCTCACTTTGCCCTTCTCGATGGTAGGGGGTGAGGGTTTGCAAGAAACAGTGCTTCTTGTAGATGGTACACACTGCTTCCCCTGTGTGTAGAAGTTGACAGTTGTGGATGGGGTGCTAATTAAGTAGCTTGATTTGTACTGAATGGTGTTGAACTTCTTGAGTGTGGTTGGAGTATTTTTACTTCCCTTCAATTTAGCGATCCCACATTGTTCTTCAAGGCGCAGCAATGACTTCTCCAGAATCCTTTGCCAGGGAAACAACCCAGCCTTAACCAACATCATTTAAAATGGAGTAAGTTGTTATTCATTTAAAATCGTAGAATCTTAGAACAGAGGAGGCCATTTGGCCCATTGTGTATATTCTTGCTATGAACAGCTTGTTGGCTGCGTGTGCCTCATTGAAAATTTCACTTTGAACTCATTCAATTTACAAATCTTTTGGGATATTTCCTAAGTAAAGGCAAGCATTGTTCCCTCACATTGGTGCTGAAAACGTATAGCCAACAACCTCCCCCCACAATCCCTGTGCTCCCTTTACAGTGGCCCCTTTTGCTGGTTTGGCTGAGATGAGCTAACTCGGCACAGATGTGCTCAAATAGGGCAGGCTCCTATCAAGCAGAAGTAGTAGACCTCCGCAGGCATAACAGACTGTGAATAATTTCCTTTGACATTATACAACAACTCATATGACTTCTCAGAATCCAATTTTTTTTAAACAAGTGATTTTAGTCAAATAGTTACAAGTCACTGGGCCACTACAAAAGAAAGTCCTTCAGCTCTATTTCCCTGAAGACATATGCTTCAGGGATTCAATAATCTCCCTCGAGAGAGCTAAGTTATATAACCCTTTCAGTACCAATGGTTCTTTGGTGACTCTGCTTCGAGCCCCTGTTTTAAAAAGTGATATCTTTTTTAAAAATCCCCAGACCTTGGCACCTCATGCACAATATTGTGCTAACCATTTGCTGATTCAGAATCAAGGTGATGGAGGTAGATGAATAATGACCTTTGCAGTGGGAAATTGCCTCACCATGCGAAGCACTTTGACTATTGTACCTATTGTACTTTGGTGGTAAAGTGTCTCTTTTTCCCTTCCTGTGACACTCCTCCCCAGTGACACAGTTAATACTGGGAACTGAGTGTGTGGAGGACTGTGGGATTGGACCCACTTCCTTCCTGTACAAGGCACCTAGCATTGGTTTACCACATCCTGTACCAGTTGGTCATCTGCTGTACGTTCCCGTTTGTTAATTATTAATCAGAATTAACCAAGAGTATAGAATTGTGCAACATTTTATAATTTATTGCATTCTAGCAAAAGGAAAAAAGTTGAACAAGGTTTGCACTGGTTGCAGAAACTTACTGGAAGTCTTGATTTGAATGAGTTTGCTGAACAGCTGCTGTGGTACATTCCTGGGTTTCACCATTTGATATTTTGAATTATTTTAGTTTCAACAGAATCCAGGAAAGATTGGACCTGAGATGGTTGGTGACACGATGCAAACAAGTCTACAAGCCTGAAGGGTCAAAATGGCCAGAACTGAGTGGTGGCCTTGCATCCATTTTGAAAATCTCTAGTTGGTTTTCATGTTCCGTCACAGCATTGAAACAGTCTGAATGTTTCAGAGAAGACACTAAACCAAGTTTCCATCCACAAGATACGATTCAAAGTGGATCAGGGGAATTCTTCCTGGTATCGTGGCCAACACTCATGACTCAACCATCAATTACAAACAATGTTATTATATTGCCATTTGTGAGAGCCTTGCTCTGTGTAAAATGCCTGTCTTGTTTCCAACATCCAGTGACTGCACGTCCAAATGATTTTATTTTTATTCATTCATGGGATGAGGACAACACTGGCTAGACCAGAGGGCAGTTAAGAGTCAACCACATTGTGGGTCTGGAGTCAAGCGTAGGCCAGACCAGGTAAGGATGGCAGTTTCCTTCCCTAAAACACATTGTTTTTCCAACATCATTATACATTTAATTCCAGATGGTATATTTTCACTGAATTCAAGTTCCACTGCTATGGTGGGATTTGAACCCAGGTCCCCAGAACATTACCTAGGTCTCTGGATTAATAGTCCAGTAATAATACCAAAAAGCTATCAACTGCCCATTTATTGGTTGCAAAGTGCTTTGGACATTGAGTGGAATCCTCCCAGGCTCTGAATGATGCAGACAATGTCCTGGCAATTCCTGAATAAGAATTCCGAGTGGGTACTTGGCAAGTCCACCTTGCCACTTGCTCCCCTGGGCTTCCATCTTAGACAACAGTCACCTGCATCTCAGGGCATGCTCTGTGGGCAGTGACTGGACACACAGACCTTGTTGTTGAATATGTTGCAGGCAGGGCTGGGGGTGGAAGGATTGGCTATCTCCCGTCTGTCCCGAGGGGAGACTACGTGCCACATCCTCCAGCTGTGCACCTCCTAGCACTGACCCATTTCTGTGTGAGGAAGGGGCACCCAGAATGAGCTAAAGGTTGCTCTCTCCACTCCCACTCTTTTTTTTCTCCCCAGAGCACCAGCGGCCAGATCAATGGAGAGCAGGTCTGTGTGTACATCTTCTTGGCAGTCCCAACCTGTCCATGGAAGTGGACAGACGCTCACCTGCTCCAGACTGCGCAGAGCTGACAGCGTTGGGTGGAGTTCTCCAACCTTTGGGGCAGTTTACTCAGAGCCTCTGACAAACCTGCCTGCTGCTCCACTGTCTGTTTGTGTATTTATAGAATCATAGAGATGTACAGCATGGAAACAGACCCTTCAGTCCAACTCATCCATGCCGACCAGATATCCCAACCCAATCTAGTCCCACCTGCCAGCACCTGGCCCATATTCCCTCTAAGCCCTTCCTATTCATATACCCATCCAAATGCCTCTTAATGTTGCAATTATATAAGCCTCTGGCAGCACATTCCATACCTGTACCACCCTCTGTGAAACAGTTGCCCCGTAAATCTCTTTTATGTCTTTCCCCTCTCGTCCTAAACCTATGCCCTCTAGTTCTGGACTCCCTGACCCCAGGGAAAAGACTTTGTCTATTTATCCTATCCATGCCCCTTATGATTTTATAAATCTCTATAAGGTCACCCCTCAGCCTTCAACGCTCCAGAGAAAACAGCCCTAGCCTATTCAACCTCTTCCTATAGCTCAAATCCTCCAACCCTGGAAAACATCCTTGTAAATCTTTTCTGAACCCTTTCAAGTTTCACAACATCTTTCCGATATTTGTATGGAGTTGTTCATTGACGATAGCCTGGAGAGTCCCCTCCTGTGTGGGGTCTGGCAGCTCTCCAGTACCCTGGAGTGTTTCTCCCTCCACCGCCTGTGGGGATGTTGCAGGGATGCGCTCACCGGAGTTTGCTCCTAATTCCAATCGGGCTAAAGTACCCACCAGTGGGTCAGGATGGAGCTGGTGGAGGGTGCAGGAGGCAGCCTTGCTGGTGTCCCCTCTGAGGGATCTGTGGCTCTTGCTGGGAGGTGGAAAAGGAGATGTCTTACAGATTGATTGCTGAGGCCACACAGATTCCACCGGTACCTGCAGGAGACGAAAGAGGGAGTGCTCCGTGAACGGGGGGCAGATATTCGCATATATTAGGAGGATGCGCACAGTGGCAGGGAATGGGAAAACAGCGATGGACGATGATTCTTACTCGGTTCATTATCACATTAGAGGTCATGGTCCTCACTGGCTGGGGCTGGGATCTTTTCCCTGTCGGGAGTGAGGAGAAGGAAATTGGCCGGCCTACCACCCATTCTCGGCTCTTCCAGCCTGACTGAGGGCTGTTTTCTCCTGAAATGAGGAGGGGCTGAGTGAGCTGAAAGTGGTCGACACAACTGTTGGTGATGGTGTCGGTGGGGGAAAAGTGGTGAAGGGTGCCCAGTGAGTGAGTAGGCAATGCAGATGTCATGCAGGGTCAGTAGGGGATTGAGGGAATGAAGGAAGATGGTACATATGATAGTGAGAGTGGTAGACTACGGCCCTTGGTGGTTGGTGGATGCAGAGATGGAGTGAATGTGAGGTGGCGGATGAAAGATGGTACCATTTATGATTGTGAAGCGGAGAAGGTTTCATTCCTCCTGTATTGCTGGGCATTTCTCTGGATCATTGAAATGGCACTGACTTTGGAGTTAACTTCAGATCAGACTGGCACGGTGTGTTGGTGTGCTCTTGACTTGATGCACAACTGTGCTTTGAACATGGCACTGGTGCCAGGGATCTCAGCAGGTCCTGGCCGTGAGGAGGACCTCTGCTAGTGGTGAGAGGGAGTAGATTGTGAACAGGATGCTGTAGAGATGCGGGACATGGGCAATGAGGCATGTTTTGAAGGATGGTTTGAGAAATCTCACCTGCCCTGAAAGAGCGAAGCCTTCGATGGAACTTGTCAAAATGGATACTTAGCCGATTTCTAGTAAAATTTCAGCTTGTTGGGGTTGTGAGTGTTGCTACATAAATGCAAGTTCTGCCTGTAATGAAGTGGACGAAAAAAGTCTGCTTAGGATCTATTGGTCATTCTTAACTGCCTTGTGGCCTTACGAGATTCAATGTTTGGACAGAGAAAATAAACCTTTTTAGACTGAGTATTGTGAGATTATGAAAACCATTCCCAAGATTAGTGGTTGAGGTAGAACCTATGTCAGCATCCAGAATTTGGTTAGATAGTTGAATTAAGGGAATAAGGAAAGGGATGTGGGAAGAGCTTGGATAAATATGATGAGGTGTATTTGTGAACATGGAGGATAAATAGTTTCTGTAAAGTTGTATTTCCACGTTGCTTTTTGACTGATGCTTGACATTCACATTTTGGTCAAACTACAAGAAAATTGTCCAAAAGGCTTGCACTGTTTTATAAGTGAAGTTTGTTTCTCTGAGTAAAAATAAAACTCTTAGAATATATGCTTTGTGACAAAGCAACTTAATTACCTCAGCCTTTGAATTCCATAAATCATTCAAGAAAGCAATGCCAAATCAAAACAAAAGAACAGAATTGTTGTTTGGCACTGGTTACAGGGACATACCTGCAATGCTTTCTCAAGAGTGTTGCTGTACAAGCACTTTACCTTGTGTACTGTAGCTATGGTGATTTATGGTCTGGCACCATGTCAAATAGACAAGTTGATCACTTAATTAGTGTTTCAGATCAAACATGAGGGGAATTGCCAATGCTCTAACTGTTCAAAAATGTTCTTGTGCATAATTTCCATCTTTTGATCTGCAGCAATAACATTTGGAGCAGTTGGCATTGAAATCAGTAGGCGTAAGCCGATTTAGCAGAGAATGGCCCAAGCTCCATCTGCATGGATATTTAAGGCATTGCTATTTTCCAGGTTTAGGATCCACAGACATGGGATTAGGCGGGGGGGGAGGCGCTAATACTTGTTTACGGCCTTTTGCCGAAAAATGTTGGCAGTAGTTTGAGTAGGAGCAACATCTATCCGATCATGATTCATCACTGGCTGCCTATCAAAGGTGAGTTATTTACTTTGTGCAAAATAATCAGACATTGCCAATGCGGAGCTGGGAGGAGATGCTTCCTGACTCCACAGCACATACTATTGCTTCCACCAACTTCGCCACATCCCCCATTTAGTTAATGCTCTGCTCCCTGGTGAGAGGCGATGAGGCCATTATTTAGTTGTTGCGGACAAAAGCTAAACACTCAGCGGAAAGAATGAGGCCCAAAGACAGTTGTTGGGCTGGATCCTTCTGGTTGGGTGCAGTTAACTGATGGTCCTCTGGTTATGGACCTGCCAACGAACCAAAACAAATTTCATCCCATCATTTCTCAATCGCCTCTGCTGAAACAGTGCCTAGTTTCAACTCAGCATAATTAAACTGTCATTAACTCATCAGCCGCGGCATTATCATTTCTGTTTGATTCAGGTAAAGTACTGTTGAGGTTTTCATGCAAAAAGAGATTACTGCAGATTGGGTGAATCATAGTTTAGGAGCCAGTCAGACTAACCTCACCATTGGTACAATGCCATTGCAGCATAGTGTGACTTCTGATACCTCAAAAAGTGACAGTTCTCCCTGTGGGAGGCTCAGCAGGATGTCTGGCTGGAGAGTATCACAGCATAATCTGGTTCATCTTCACTCTGTGTCCACAGGCAATCTTTCATTAAACAGGGTTGTGGGAAGGTATGTTGTATTGTTGCCTTGGATCAGATAAACCAGCTGACATCTGATGAGGTGTCACCTGAAATGTTAACTCTGTTCCTCTTTTCACAGATGCTGGCTGCTGTGTTGGGTATTTCCAGCATTTTTTGTTTTTACCTTCAGTGACTATTGTGTTAACTCCGAGAGGATCATTCGCTTATGGAGAGCCAAATGAGCCATCAACATAGCATGTAGATTATATTCTTAAATATTAAAGCAAGTTAGCTTTATTGAGTTCTCTCCACCTTTTTCTCAGTTATTTTTCATTGTACTTACTTTAGGCTGTAATAATATCCCTTAGCTATTAGTACAGCATATCCAACTTACAATCACTTTCGCTAGAATACATTCAGAATGGAATGTGCTGCCAGAGGAAGTGATGGAGGCTAGTACAATTGCAACATTTAAAAGGCATCTGGATGAATAGGAAGGAATTGGAGGGATATGGGCCAGGTGCTGGTAGGTGGGACTACTGGTCGGCATGGACGGGTTGGACCAAAGGATCTGTTTCGTGCTGTACATCCAAATGACTCTATGACTCTGATTTCTAGCTACTGAGAAAGAAAAAGATCTCACAACTTAGAACGTGACAACACAGTTTTAGTCCCCTTTATTTGAGAGGCATGTTGTTGCATTGGAGTCAGTTCAGAGGAGGTTCAGTAGATTGATACCAGAAATGAAGGGCTTGCCTTCTGCAGAGAGAACTCTTTAGAGTTTAGAAAAATAACAGGAGATCTGCAGAAGGATTTGACATGCTGACGAATGGGCAAAGAAGTGGCAGATGGAATGCAATATGTTAAATTGTGACGTTACACAGTTTGGTACAAAGAATAGAGG
This sequence comes from Chiloscyllium plagiosum, assembly GCF_004010195.1. NCBI lineage: Eukaryota > Metazoa > Chordata > Chondrichthyes > Orectolobiformes > Hemiscylliidae > Chiloscyllium > Chiloscyllium plagiosum. The sequence goes on along the minus strand of NC_057733.1, from coordinate 43,641,835 downwards.
CGTAGACTATTCTCTAAATGGGGGAAGGCTCAGAAATCAAAAGCACAAAGGAATTTAGGAGTCTTGGTTCAGGATTCTTTTAAGGTTAACATGCAGGTTCATTAGGCTGCTAGGAAGACAAATGCAAAGTTAGCATTCATTTCAAAATGGCTAGAATACAAGAGCAAAGATATGATTCTGAGGCTGTGTAAAGAGAAAATGATGTCCGCAGATGCTGGAGATCAGAGTTGAGAATGTGGTGCTGGAAAAGCACAGCCGGTCAGGCAGCATCCAGGGAGCAGGAGAATCGATGTTTCGGGTATAAGCTCTCCTGATGAAGCCCTCCTGATAAAGGGCTTATGTCTGAAATGTCGATTCTTCTGTTCCTCAGATGCTGCCTGACTGGCTGTGCTTTTCCAGCACCACTCTCGACTGAAGCTGTATAAGGCTGTGGTCAGACTGCATTTGGAATATGGTGAACAGTTTTGGGCCCTGTATCTAACAACAGATGTGCTGGCTTTGGAAAGGATCCAGAGGAGGTTTACAAGAATAATCCTGAAATTGAAGGGCTTGTCATATGAGGAGCGGTTGAGCACTCTGGGTTTGTAGTCAATGGGGTTTAAAAGGTTGAGGGGGGAATCTGAATGAAACTTACAGAATACTGAGAGGCCTGGATAGAGTGGATTTGGAGAAGATGTTTTCATTAGTAGGAGAGACTAGGACAACCTTAGAGTGAAAAGATGGCCCTTTAGAACTGAGCTGAGAAGGAATTTCTTCAGCCAGAGGGTGGTGACTGTGTGGAACTCATTGCCGCAAAAGGCTGAGGACGCCAAGTCATTGAGTATCTTTAAGACAGAGATAGATCGGTTCTTGATTGGTAAGAGGATCAAGGATTATGGGGAGAAGTCAGAACAATGGGATTAAGAACCATTTCAACTATGATCAAATGAGGGAGCAGACTCATTGTGCAGAATAGCTTAATTCTGCTCCTGCATCTTATGGTCTAATTGATGCTTATAAGATATTAAAGGGGATTGACAAGGTTAATGGAGATCATTTTTTCCCCCCCATGTGGCAATCTAAAATGAGAGGCCCTAGTTTTAGGATAAGGGAAAGCAAATTTAAAACTGAAATAAGGAAAAATTACTTCTCTGAACGGTTCATGAATCTGTGGAATCTATTACCCAAGAGTGCAGTCGATTTTGATTTTCTGTGTGTCATTTCTCTACTGAAGGGTTTTTATATCTTGGGCACTATTTTATAATGATTCCTCCAGAATCTCATTGTTGGTCTATAACTTTATTTGATAAAGAAACTCTTCTCCCCTTTCTAAGATGGTTAATTATGGGACCTTTAAACTGATGGACGTTTAATGTGGAAGACATCTGCTTTCTTGAAACAAGTACTTTCTTCTTGCAGTCATGATATGGAGATGTTGGTGTTGGACTGGAGTTTACAAAGTTAAAAATCTCACAACACCAGGTTATAGTCCAATAGGTTTGATTGGAAGCACTAGCTTTCAGAGCACTGCTCCTTCATCAGGTGGCTCCTTCACCAGCTGATGAAGGAGCGTCGCTCCGAAAGCTAGTGCTTCCAATCAAACCTGTTGGACTATAACCTGGTGTTGTGTGATTTTTAATTTTCTTCTTGTAGTATCCTATAATTCTGGACCATGGAATGGCTTCTTGCTTTACGGTTGTTTTTAGATTACATTACATTACAGTGTAGAAACAGGCCCTTCGGCCCAACAAGTCCACACCGACCCGCCGAAGCGAAACCCACCCATACCCCTACATTTACCCCTTACCTAACACTACGGGCAATTTAGCATGGCCAATTCACCTGACCCTGCACATCTTTTTGGACTGTGGGAGGAAACCGGAGCACCCGGAGGAAACCCACGCAGACACGGGGAGAACGTGCAAACTCCACACAGTCAGTCGCCTGAGGCGGGAATTGAACCCGGGTCTCAGGCGCTGTGAGGCAGCAGTGCTAACCACTGTGCCACCGTGCCGCCCACCGTGTCTGTAGGTTCAGACCAGGTAAATTCTTTTTGATGGTGTCCTGTATATGTGAATAATGGCCTGGCTTCTATGGCACATATGCAGCTCAGCTCCATTTTGTTCAAACACATTTTCACTCTCAATATGCTGAAATATTGGAGTTGAGGTATGTTCTTCAACTTGTTGATTAGATTGGACTCAGCACCATCTCTGTAACTGGCAGTGGATAATTCTGCTTTGCAAGAAAAATTTTCCTCAGTGATGAAAGAATTTTCCACGTGTGACTTCTTTCCTGTTGACAGTATAAAATGCTTGTGTCCTGCCAAATTAGGGAATCACAAATGGGTTCTTACTTCTGTTTGGATTCCACCAGGAGGAATTCCAATGCAATAATAATGCAAGAACTGATTGTCCCTTGACTGGTTAGTTTGTTTCTGAACAATTTGTTCTCTTGGAACTATTTGAACTGCTCTTGCTATTTTAAGAATTTTGAGGCCAAGATGTGGATGCAGATGTGAAGAGTTCTGATTGTGAATATGTAAACATTTTCAACTCTCATTTATTCCTTATGTTGTACTGTTACTTATACTATGCTCCATGTATTCTCTTCTGTTTCTTTAGCTATAATATGATTAGGAAGTAACATACAGATCTATATCTAGCTTAAAAACAATGGATATCCATTGACATAAGCACACATAATGAAACTTAAAAATATTTGGATCACCAATTTCCATTGAGGATACCTCAAATCCTTTTGTAATACAAGTATATCATCCAGTGAAGTGCTCTTTCTAATAAAGTAGTCCAACAGCAACAATCTCTTTATATAAGTAAGCATTTGGCTGGTCTGAGACTTTTGTACATTTTTCAGAGTCAAAGAGTCACAGACATGTACAGCATGGAAACAGACCCTTCGGTCCAACTTGACCATGCCGACACACCACCCTCTGCATGAAAAATCTTTTAAATCTTTCCCCTCTCACCTTAAACCTATGGCCTCTAGTTTTGGATTCCCACAACGCAGGGAAAAGACCTTGTCTATTTACCTTGTCCATGCCCCTCATGATTTTATAAACCTCTATAATGTCACCCTTCACCTCTGCTCCAGGGAAAACAGCCCCAGCCTATTCAGCCTCTCCCTATAGCTCAAATCCTCCAACCCTGGCAACATCCTTGTAAATCTTTTCTGAATCCTTTCATGTTTCACAACATCCTTCCTTCAGGAGAGAGATCAGAGTGGCCTAACCAATGTCCTGCACAGCTACAACATGACCTCCCAATTTCTAGACTCAATGCTCTGACCAATAAAGGAATGTAGATACACAGACGTATATTGCCTATATGTAGTGCTTATGCCTGTGAGGCTTCATTGATTCATAACACTGACACTGACTCTTAGTATCTGCTGTGCTGATTTGTCACCTGTCCATACCTTATAAAGTGAGTAAGTTATCTCAAGAATTGTTTTCTCCAATATATCTGAACCTATGTTCATTTGACCCGTCTCTGACATTGAATCTTTTCACACTACTGTTTCTTCTTAGTGTGTTCATTTATTGCTTTTCTTTTAAAGCTGATTTAGGTTTGCAGCATTTTGATGTTGTTTTAAAATTGCTGTCTTTGGTGGCTCAGTGGTTAGTACTGCTGCCTCACAGCACCAGGGACCCAGGTTCCATTCCAGCCTCAGGTGACGGTCTGTGTGGAGTTTGCACATTCTCCCTTTGTCTGCGTGTTTCCTCCGGGTGCTACGGCTTCCTCTCACAATCCAAAGATGTGCAGATTAGGTGAATTGGCCATGCTAAATTGTCCATAGTGTTCAGGGATGTGTAAGTTATGCATTAGTCAGGAGTAAATATAGAGTAATGGGGAATGGGATTGGGTGGGATGCTCTTTGAGGGTTGGTATGGACTTGTTGGGCTGAAGAGCCTGTTTCCACACTGTAGGGATTCTATGATTTATATAAACCCTGTTATTGCAATATTGCAGTTTTGTATTTGTCTGCAAGCTATTAACATCGTTACATTGTTAATAATGTCTGGAGTGCTTGGAATAAATTCAATGAAATAGCAAAATTGGAATTTTACTTCTTTTAAGCATGAAATTATCTTTGTATAGCAATGTTGTATCTCTGTGCTGCTTACCAGAGTTTCCCAACTTTCTAAATTACAGAAATTTACTTTTCTGCATTTCCCTGTCTTCTGCAGTGAACATTAAGGTTACCTACTTCTTTCCAATTAAAATAGACTTTTCCCCATCTTTCACAGTCCAAAACACAGTTTTCTGTCCCCATGCATAGTTTTTTCAAATAAACTTCTGTGGTTATGACCTTAATCTATTTTCTGACCAAAAGTTACAGCTTAATTATGCATCCTGATCTTCTAAAAACCTTAAGATTTTTCCAACATGCTTTGTCTGTTTGATTCTTTTTTTCAAATCTTTCAAACTTGCCTTTTGGTTGCCTGAAATAAATCGTAACTTTTCTCATATTCTGAACTGGTATAAAATTAATTTTCAGGTCCTTGTTCCTTTTACTGTAGCTGTGCCTCCTGGACCCTACTTGCGCTGCTGTTGGTATTCTTTATGAAGGCATGTGCTCCTGTTTTCTTATATACCTCCTGTGCTGTTAGTGTAAAGTTTACCCCCTTTGCCTCGACATAATTAACTTTCCTCTCAGAACTCCCTGCCACTCCCCCAGAGTTGTCATCTTTCTTTCCAGATGGCTGGTCTTTCAACCCAGCCCACATTGTTTTTACTATTCCTCTTACCAGTGCTGAGCTGAACGTTTCCTTCTGGAGTGCTGCTTTACGTTGCTGCTGCTCCCAGAAAAGCTGCCAAAGATATTTTCCCAGTCAACTTGGATCATTATTACACACCTCTGTAGCAGGCGGGACTTTAGCCCTGGTCTCCAGGCTCAGAGATATGACATTACCATTATACCACAAGAGCCCCCCCCCCACCCCCCCCCCCACCCCTCCTGGAAAGCTGCTGACTTCTTGTTGGTTTATGCATTTCAGTTGCTGACTGCCTGTCTGTGTCTTCTTAAAGGAGTAACAGATTTGAGGTGGTAAACTCATTTATTTTTAGGATCTATTTCCCCCAGGTCAAATGGATTCTCTCAATCATTGTTATTTTGATGTATTGCAGCAGTGATGCCCACCACTGATCACCTGGTCACCTTGAGCTCTGCCTGATTCACATATAGTGCTATCACCTAATCTCCTTTCCATGCTGAGTCTAGGGGCCTGGCTGTAATGGTAGAGGATATGCCACTAATGAGTCTTAACAAGAAGAGGCGCTATTCTGACGTGGCAAGAAGCAATTTATTGCATCAATGCAATAGATACAGATAACATTGACAAGTTAAGTCTCTTTAGATTATTAGGAGCCAGAGTAGACAGTTCTGCCCCATCTCCCCTGTAAGGTGCATGGTCATGCAGACCTCCAGCTGCTGGAAGGTTCTGTGATTGATGTGTCAATGCATTTGGCTTCTGCCCCTGGAGGCTGCTGCTGAGGTTAAGCTTCAGAGCTCTGCATTGTGAAAAAACAAAATTAGGAGGCACCCCATTGTTTCTCACCCCATTGGAGTTTCCTGGAAGGCAGCTTGGTTCTCTATCCAAAGATGGTGTAACATCACCAGTTTGAGTGGGGCTTAATACAGCATCAACATTAACTTTTTTTGGAACCATTAATGTACACAACGTGGTACTATTCAAAGAACAATAATAGAGTTCTCCTGATGCCCTAGCCAAAATTCCCCTATCAAATAAAATCACTAAAATTGGTCACTCAGTAATTTATCTCTTTTCTGTTGGATCTTGCTATGGCTAGAACATTACAGAGACCAAATTGTTTTGTTGAGGAAATTAGAAGTGTGTTGTGTGATGCAAATGCTTCTTCAGTCTTTCTGAGTGAGGATTCGATGTAACCATCCCAAATAAGAACACTGACCTGGGATACAGCCTGATTAACTCCAACCAACTTGGCCAGCTCCTGGACACCTTTCACTCTTCTACTTAGTATACGGTCTAATCCTTTCTTAAGGAACAATCTGTTGGATGAACAAGTTTAAATGTCCTTGTGATCTAAGACAAAATGTACACAGAATATGAATTGAACTTCATGGATGGTTTAGTGATTTAATCCACATCAGATAATAAAATGCAATTCCCTAAAACACATTGAGAGAGATAGAGCAGCTTCATGTTAAGTTAGTAAATATAACTTGGGCTGTTACTGCTGGGATGTAGTTAAGTCTGTGTCTGGCGATAGGCCAGACTTTCCCAGAATTCTAATTTGCGAGTAAATATATCAATGTCCAAACCTATAACAACAATTCCCAAAGGAGACCTTTCATTGAGAGAAGAGACTGTGCAATGTTAATAACTTATGGGTAGCCACAATGACTGTGCTCTCTCCATCAAAGTTGTTTTTTCTTTGCTATAATTAAGTTCTAAAGATAAGCCAGATTTCAGTTCACATTGACATTAAGTTATCAGGCAGTGACACTGCATTTCTCCTTTGAGACCTTTGAATGTAAAGTAAATTTAATTATCAGTTTCACTATTGAAGCAATGTCTTAGTAATACCAGTATTCTTTTGCATTAATAAATCTTGGTATTGATGTTGAAAAACAAATCCAGTTTACTCTATTCTAAAGTATTTTAATGTTTCAAGCACTAGTAATTGATTAGTATTCCTATAAAATTTAATTATGGTGACCATTTATGGTCAGTTTGGATAGCAACATATAATGTAATAGCAATCACTCTTTCTGTATAAGTTCATTCTGTTTTGTTGTCTTAATAGTGGAGCCATGCATTAGTTTTGAACTCAACTTAAGAAGGAGAGAAAAATTATGTTTTTTTTTACTTAAATACAGGAATTACTCTATTCTGATGGTAAATCATGGGCAGGTTAGCGTGCGTGGGCACATCTCTCGCCTTCTCCCCATGCTTTGACTGTCCATCCAAAATAAAAGCAAAATACTACAAAGATCCAAAATAAAAACAGGAACTGTTGGAGAAACTCAACAGGCCTGGCTGCAGAGAGAAACCAAGTTAATGTTTTGAGTGCAGCAACTATTCGGGCCTTGAGAAAGTCAGCAGTTTTGAGTCATTAAGAAATAAATATTTGCATTTTCAGCCAGATTAAACTGAACCGAACGGGTCTGCACGAGACCATCAAGAGAATTTGCAATGGAGCTGACGTACCAGATCATGTGAGGCACCGGCAACAGCCAGGCTATTTCTGCTCCAGCATTGCACATTTTTTAATGGTCATCAGTTGTTTATTTTTTACAATAGATTCCCTAAGTGTGGAAACAGGCCCTTCGGCACAACAAGTCCACACTGACCCTCCGAAGAGTAATCCACCCCTCTCTGACTAATGCACCTAACCATTATGGACAATTTAGCATAGCCAATTCACCTGACCTGCACATCTTTGGAATGTGGGAGGAAACTCACGCAGACACTGGGATAATGTGCGAACTCCACACAGACAGTTGCCCAAGGCTGGAACTGAATCTGGCACCCTGGCGCTGTGAGGCAGCAGTGCTAACCACTGAGCCACCGTACCACCCTTCTTCCTGCATTCCTGCTGAAAAGCCAATTCAAACTAGCATTGAAAATGTTCAAGTGTTTCATGCATATGGGTAAAATATTCCAGTGATTCTTGGGGCTACTGAGGTGGGTAGCTTGAGTTAGGATGTTTTCTGACTTGTTGGACCCACTTCATTAAGAGTTCCCCTGAAGGATGAGGTTTTCACTTGAGATGGCAAGTATGGGATAGGACCAAGTCTGATAACCCTGGAAGAAGACAAATGCAGACATGAAGACAGATAAGTGCAGAGGCAGGCTGGTTAGAAATCTCCCTTAGGTTTTTTTGGGACTCTTCCCATTTATTTTAGAAACTGTTAGTTCATCTAGCCCTCACCTCTCACTCCCCCACCTTGCTCCCCTTCCCATCCCCCACACCTCATGGTCCCTAAAACCTCCACTGCCACTTTCCTAACCACTGACCTAGTATCCACCATAGTCAGACCTGGTGAACCAAGTAGAAATGAGAAAAGTAAACTTCTAGCAATCTGAGCCCGGCACACTTGATACTGGGGAAAAAAAGTCAAATTTACTCAATCTATCAGTGACTCCCACACAGTGGGTTAAAGCCCTTGATGCATGTATTTGAACTGAGCACTCAGTGAAAATGTGGTTGCTGAGCTCAGTTTTCACACATGCGTAAATTACACCTCACCCTCTTTTCCCCTTCCAGTAAGAATTGGTTTTCTTGAATTCTTTTTTATTATTTGTTCATAGAAGAGGGTGTCACTGGCTAGGCCAGCATTGATTGTCTATCCCTGATTGCCCAAAAGGCAGTTAACTATCAAACACATTGCTGTTAGGTTGGAGTCACATGTAGGCCAGACCAGGTAAGAACAGCAATTTCCATCCTTAAAGGATATCAGTGAGCCACGTGGGACTTTATGACTATTGACAACAGTTCCATCATCACCATTAAACTCTTAATTCCGGATAGAATTTGCATTTAAATAAAAAGCTATCATCAATGGGATTTGCACCTTGGTCCCCAGAGATGTAGGACTTTGCATACTAGTCCCTTATTAAGGTTTTTGGAATCTTCCAAACACCATGAAAATCTCATCCTTCATCCCTGTTACAGAGAAACAAATGAAAAGCACAGAGAGGACATTAGTGAAGTAGTTATACTAAACAGTTCTCAACTTCAACTCTACATGGCTGTTTGCTAATCATGTTTCTTGGCCAAATGATCATGATGATTTGGTTCATAAGTCACTGAATTACATATATTTCCAGTATTTATCCTATACTTCCTAATTAGTTATGTCTGTGCTAAGTACCTAAGTATTTCTTGAGTGTTTTTCAATTTAAAAATGAACTTTGTTCTTCAAACTGACTCTTGTTATAATTTAAGCGGCCTTAAGATACTCTGTACCGTGATAAATAAACTGCTGCACTGAATGTTCTTGCTATCTTCCACTTTCATGTTTAGCTGGGGGTGTACAGAGAGTGGTTGAAGGAACCATCCTCACGGGTTAACTTGGAGTGGACAATGGGAATTCACAGGGAACAAATCCAAGGAAAAACACTCAGAAAAATGCAGCTTTGTCTAGAAACAAGCATGTCATTAGACTTCGATGTTGAATTTTAAGGTCTCTACATTTTATAGATTCAAGAGTACGGTGCTGGAAAAGTACAGCAGGTCAGGCAGCATCTGAGGAGCAGGAGAATTGAAGTTTCCGGCAAAAGCCCTTCATCAGGACTCTGATCTCCAGCATCTGCAGTCCTCACTTTCTCCGAGTACATTTTGTGGAGCGTTTAGTTTTACCCTGGCACATTGACTGAGTTTGCCAGCTCCATCAAAAGCCTGTTGTGGAGGGTGGCCATAACATGTTGCTGGAGTTTAGCGCATTTTGTGATCTCTTTGAACACGTTCAGAAGTTCCCCAAAAGGTTTATATGAGCAGTTCTAATGAAAGGCCATAAGCTTGAAAGTAAACTGTGCTTCTCTCTGCTCATGTTCTGTCAGATCTGCAGAATTTTCCATTGTATTTACTTTGAAGTGAGAATTAACATCAGAACGCTTGGATTGCGTTTCTCAAAATCATTGGGATAATGGTGTGTGAAGGGAAGTTTTTCTGTCCATCCATTTGAGTATGTTGGATCACCTGGACACAGCAAATAGAGGAATATTGGGCAGAGAGGATTCTAAGGACAAGGAGGAGCCGAGCTAATGTTTCAAGGTACAGTACAATGCCTGCTAGAGATCTGCAATAAAAACATATGGAGAACCCCTCAACAGTTTTGACAGCATCTCTGGTGGAAGAAATAGAGTTAATGTTTTGAGTCCAATATGACTCTTTTATTGGTCGGAGTAATGAGTACAGGAGTTGAGAGGCCATGTGGCTGTACAGGACATTGGTTAGGCCACTGTTGGAATATTGTGTGCAATTCTGGTCTCCTTCCTATTGCAAAGATTAGATTAGATTCTGCAGGATTAGATTAGATTCTCTACAGTGTGGAAACAGGCTCTTCGGCCCAACAAGTCCACACCGACCCTCCGAAGAGCAACCCACCCAAACCCATTCCCCTACATTTACCCCTGACTAATGCACCTAACACTATGGGCAATTTAGCACGGCCAATTCACCTAACTGTACATTAGATTAGATTAGGTTACTTACAGTGTGGAAACAGGCCCTTCGACCCAACAAGTCCACACCGACTCGCCGAAGCGCAACCCACCCATACCCCTACATTTACCCCAGCACCTAACAACACTATGGGCAATTTAGCATGGCCAATTCACCTGACCTGCACATTTTTGGACTGTGGGAGGAAACCGGAGCACCTGGAGGAAACCCACGCAGACACTGGGAGAACGTGCAAACTCCACAGAGACCGTTGCCTGCAGCGGGAATTGAACTCTGGTTCCTGGCACTGTGAGGCAACAGTGCTAACCACTGAGCCACCGTGCTGCCAATATTGTGAAACTTGAAAGGGTTCAGAAAAGATTTACAAGGATGTTACTAGGGTTGATCGATTTGAGCTATAGGGAAAAGCTGAACAGGCTGGGGCTGTTTTCCTTGGAGCGTCAGAGGTTGAGGGGTGACCTTATAGAGGTTTATAAAATCATGAGGGGCATGGATATCATAAATAGACAAAGTCTTTTCCCTGGGGTCGGCGAGTCCAGAACTAGAGGGCATAGGTTTAGAGTGAGAGGGGAAAAGATATAAAAGAAACCTACGTGGCAACTTTTTCACACAGAGGGTGGTACGTGTATGGCATGTGCTGCCAGGGGAAGTGGTGGAGGCTGATACAATTGCAACATTTAAAAGGCATTTGGATGGGTATATGAATAGGAACGGTTTGGAGAGATATGGGCTGGGTGCTGGCAGGTGGGTCTAGATTGGTTGGGATATCTGGTCGACATGGACGGGTTGGACCGAAGGGTCTGTTTCCATGCTGTACCTCTCTGACTCTATGACTGTATGACTCTTTGATGCAATCTGATATATAATGGCAATTCTTACAACTGAATTGTTTTTTACTTGAGCAACATTTCTATGCCTGGAAACATCCCTTAATGTTTTAACACTTTTGCATTTAAGTCAACACCGTCAGTGATGAGTGGAAGGGGTTGACCAGCCTTTTATCAGAAAGTCTACGCTCATTCTGATTTTCACCTCCTCCTAGCACAAAACAAGTTTCCTGTATCTAGCATTCAAAAATATTTCATCCATCTTTCTGGATTTGCTTTTTCTGATTTCATACTGCTGGAATGCTGTGATTTGCTGCTCTAGGAGTGATTATTAGGCACATTCTGCATCATTTATGCTGTATGCTCGGTTTTTTCCATTACGTCCAGCCAAGTTTCACCTGGCTTTGATTAAAACAGGACTGGGAACACGGAATGGAATCCTGAGGAAGTGTTGCTCGTGTATTGGATAGCTGTAGCTGCCAAGAAGTGAAGGCAAGATTTCGAAATATCTGCCTTTGTTCAAATCTGAAACTTCATTCTGTGTTCATTTCTGTTTCTAATCTTCTCTCTTGTTCTCATTCTGACAAACATCAGTAGGACTCTGCTGCCTTCCCAAAGGAGTTTTTCTCTATCTCTGACCCCAGACAATGGAGTTCAACACATTCGTTGACCGTGGAAAGCATCACAACTGGACAGTCTTGCATTCAACCAGGGGATTCTCACACATGCGTGTGCTTTAGCAGTAACCATCACACAGAAATCAAGAGCTGGAATCTTGGCTGAGATATTGTTTTTTCTAACCCAAGGGTGTGAAGGCTACTTTGTAGCTTCTGCACTGACCATGGGGCACATATCCGTTTCTATTCATAAACAGATTAGGTTTGATCCAAATGAGCTTTGTGTGTGTTTGCAAGTGTGTGTGTGTGTGTGTGTGTGTGCGCGCGCATGCGTTGCATTTTTGCTGGTTGAATATTTCGCTGGAGCTTGGTATGACTTCATTGCTTGCATGCTGAGATCTTTGATTTTTAATATCAAGTAAATCCAAATGTAACGTTTTGCTGAGTAAGCATGCTGCATTCAGAAAGCACCAGATAGACATTAGGCCCATTGTTTGAAATTAAAATGGCTGTTAAATATTAAACTGTGTTTTATTGTCTGGATACTGCTAGTCCAGACACCTGCTCAAGCCTATTAATTGCTAATTTGTGATTTTGACTTCTTGAAAGTTTTTACTTTACTAACAGTGTATTCCAGATGAAGGGCTCCTGCCCAAAAGGTCAATTTTCCTGCTCCTCAGATGCTGCCTGACCTGCTGTGCTTTTTCCAGCACCACTCTGATCTTAACAGTGTATTATGCCACGGTCTCCCCATGTCAGCATCACATGACATTCTCAAGACCTAGGACTCTCTGGATCAGAGATTTACTGCTTCAGGACTCAGTGTGTGTTGGAAGAGCAGCTTGAGGAGCTTTGAGTAGGGCGACAACAACCTCATTGTTGCTCTCACAGAGATCTCTGGTAGAGGAGCTTCCAGTAACCGACTGAAATAGGGCAGGAGCTGGCACTGATGGAGAGGGTGTCTCACAGGATGATGCCATGTTTAAAAGATTCAGCCACTCTACTCTAGTCATCACTTGGTATACCGCATTGCACAGCGGTCCAGGCAGTCACCATCCCAATGTTGTGCCCATGTTGGCAGTGCCATCCATTGACTCAGCACAGGGTGTGTTCTGCCACCCTGAAGACTTCAGGGCTTAATCCTTCTCCTGGACCAATATTGTAAGAGAGTGTGTGGAGAACTCACTGCTTTTACTGAGGGAAAGCATTCAGGAAAGACACATTGACCTTATCGACATTTCACATTGAAGACATCTATAAACTTGATGAAGACTGATTCTGTGTTGGGTCCTGATCATTACTGTTCTTTGATACATTACAATAATGGAAAGGAATAATGTGGCATTCGTGGACCTTGACTTGTGACTGGTTCTAATAAAGGCAATGCTGAATATGGGAGGAATATGGGAGAATCTAACTGGGGCCTGAATGATATGGGCTATGTGCAAAATGTTGTAGAATTGTACGAGACACTCTGTGAAATCTATCTTGACATTGGGAGCAACTCTTAGTTAAAAGATACAAAGTTCCATCTATGCTTTGAGGCAAGATTCTCACTAGGCAGTGGTGAGTTACTTATTAAGTGGGATTATTGAATGTTAACAACCTTATTAGCTGCATATCTCATCTCAGTAAAAAAGCGACTTTCTATCAGAACAGGTACCTGGTGCCTTGTTACAAAGTGCCTCCAAGTTGGACACCAGCCACCAACATATCAGAGCACATTCTGTAGCACCAGCCACATGTGCACACATTAGCATCTCATAAACGATATCCTTTAAAAGCCCTCATGGCAGATCTGTGATTCACCGGCAGTACACTTCAGCACTTCAACGCTACACCTTGGGGTGCAATAGCAGCTAGGACACGGTACTCTCAGGGGCACGCACCCAACTCAGGGACTGGACAAGGCTATGTCTCTGGGCTGTTTGAACATAGTACAACACAGTACAGGCCCTTCGGCCCTCGATTATTGTGCCAACCTTTTATCCTACTCTAAGATCAAACTAACCTACATAGCCTTCATTTCACTATCATCCATGTGTCTATCCAAGAGTCGCTGAATGTCCCTAACGTGTTTGACTCTACTACCCTGTTGGCAGTGCATTCCATACACCCACCACTCTCTGTGTAAAGAACCTACCTCTGACATCTCCTCTAAACCTTCCTCCAATCACCTTAAAATTATGTCCCCTTGTGATAATGTTTTTTGCCCTTTGACTATTCACTCTGACTATGTCTCTCATCATCTTGTACACCTCTATCAAGTCGTCTCTTACTCTTCTACGCTCCAATGAGAAAAGCCCGAACTCCCTCAACCTCTCTTCGTAAGACATGCCCTCCAGTCCAGGCAGCATCCTGGTGAATCTCCTCTGCACCCTCTCTAAAGCTTCTATATCCTTCCTGTAATGAGGTGACCAAACTAAACACATTCCAAGTGTGGTCTAACCAGGACTCTATAGAGCTGCAACATAACTCTGTGGCTCTTAAACTCAATCCCTCGCTAATGAAAGCCAACACACCATATGCCTTCTTAACAACTCCATTAACGTGGGTGGCAACTTTGAGGGATCTATTGACATGGACCCCAAGATCCCTCTGTTCCTCCACATTGCCAAAAATCCTACCTTTAATCCTGTAACCTGCATTCAAATTTGACCTTCCAAAATGAAGCACTTCACATTTCTCCAGTTTGAACTCCATCTGCCACTTCTCAGCCCAGCTCTGCATCCTGGCAATGTCACGTTGCAACCTACAACCCAGCTCTGCATCCTGGCAATGTCACGTTGCAACCTACAACAGCCCTCCACACTATCCACAACTCTGCTAACCTTGATGTCATCGGCAAACTTACTAACCCACCCTTCCACTTCCTCATCCAAGTCATTTGTAAAAATTACCAAGAGCAGAGGTACCAGAACCAATCCTATGGAACACCACTGGTCACTGACCTCCAGGCTGAATACTTTCCATCTATTACCATCCTCTGTCTTTTATGGGCCAACCAATTCTGGATCTAGACAGCCACATTTTCTGTATCCCATGCCTCCTTACTTTCTGAATGAGTCTACCATGGGGAACTTTATCAAACACCTTGCTAAAATCCATGTACCTCACATCTATTCCTTCACCTTCATCAATGTGTTTTGTCACACCCTCAAAGAATTCAGTCGGGCTTGGGAGGCATGACAGCTCACAAAGCCATGCTGACTATGCTTTTCCAAGTAATCATAGATCCTGTCTCTCAGAATCCTCTCCAATAATTGCTTGCTCCCTCAACACATGCTCACTTTGAACCTACCTGGATGCTCACAGAATCTCTGCAGTGCCTTTTCGTGTCTTGCCTCTCAGCCAGAGATATCAGGCTCACAGTTCTGTAATATTGCTTTGCCATTTACTGCAGAGACACAAAGCCAGGAAGCTTGTCATTATTGTCAGCAGGCATCTGTCAAGGAAGGAAGATAGATGTCAGTCAGAGGATCCTGGCTCTGTAAGTCAAGGGCAGTCTCTAATACAGGCTGAGCAAGGTCAGCTGCTCAGGATGGTCAGAGTCAGGACCTTCACTTCATAAGAGATGAGGTGCCGAATATTGGTCAGCCCACCATCCATCTTAACTCTCTCCCCCATTGTGGACTGTTTTCTGGAATGGGTTGGGGCCAGGTGTTATGGGAAATGACAGGGTGTGCCATCGCTGTTACTTTCGGTGGAGGTGGAAGGTGTTCCTTGTGAGTGTGTAGGCAGCCCAGAGGGTGTGCAGGGTCAGTACTAGCAAAGGGCTAAGGTTGCTGAGAGAAAGTGAGGGAAGAAGTTGCAGATAATAACGAGCGTGGGAGAGCAAGAGTCTTGGTGGGAGCTGGTGAAGTGGCAGGGAGAGAGACTGAGTGAGTGCGAGGTGTCAGAAAGAGATGGCGGTACTTATGTTGGCAGAGTAGAAAGGATCATTGACCTTCTTCCTCAAGGACTGGACATTCCTACAAATGGCTGAGACTACTCTGATCTGGGTGGCAATCTTGGTCCAGGCTGGCATGGGACTGGAGCAAGACCATGTTTTGCTCTGCACCATCCCATCAAGCAGGACTTCCAGCTCTCTGCCCACAGACAGAGTGCCAATTTTCCCTTCTCTGCCATGCCCAGGGGAAAACTGGGAACTATGCATGGGAGCTCCAGACTGACAGGACCTATGCAGTGGTAGCAGGAATGCTGCCCAGTCCAATCTGGAATCTCCCGGCAGAGGTGTGTTCTTCCAGGGACTGTGAGTAGTAGAATTGGTCCAGGGTAGGATGTGAGGGCAAGGGCAGGTCGTTAATCAGGTGAGTTTGCTGAGATTTGGGGAGAAAATTTCCTAGGCCTCTTCATGCAACTCGAGCTGACACATGGCCAAAAAAAGCATAGGATTCACCCCTAGGTGAACTCGACATTTCAGTTGAACAGCGTCAAGTTATTTAGAATCCCTCAGTGCTCTTTGAGGCACAGAGCCAATGGCCAAGGTGCCTCATGTTGATCTCCTGCTTTTTGGGGAATACAACTGGGAATACAAAGCCCAGCCCTTCATGAACCCCTCTCCTGTAACTACGCTTGCACTTCTCAAGGTGTGAAACAATTCTTCAGATGCAGAACTAAGCAGTCAGCTACTCACAAGCTCCCCCTGCAATGTTTACAGAAGTTTCCAAGTGCTCCCAAGCATCACTGAAACTGTTAATTGGATACCTCCCTTTAATTGATCCTCTGACCACTACCATCTCCTATGATTTCCCAACCTCACCCCTGTTCCACAGCTACATTTTCTGTGCCAGGCACTGACTGTACAGAGGGCTAACATAAATGGTATGTATGAGCTTGCTCACAATGTCTGGTGATTGCAACCTCTTCAGTTCTGCTCACACCACAGCCCTCAAGCTGTAGTTCTGGTGCCACTTAGGATGGATTACAGTAACAGACCTGATGTGAATGCTTCTTTGTTCCTTGTACATTTGAGGATCTATGTGTGCCTTTGTTTATTGTATTTCACTGAGACCTTCTGAGGCGAACAGTATTTAATCTTTACTGGAAATAATTTCAGACAAGCAATGACATTAACTGTTTGCCACCGACTTCCCCAGAAAAAAAACATGTTTATTTTAGCACTTATGTATTAAATATTTCTGTTCATTCTTGTTATGTTGATGCCTTAATAACTGACCTTAACATTTCTGGGGGAGTTCTTCAAGTTTTGGACTAATGTTGTAAATGGTTACAAACGGAGAATAAAGCAGATTTTTCAATTTACTTAAAAGTGATTCTGAAAAAAAAACTTTACTTGTGTATGTGGACTATACTTGTTTCTTAAAACCTGAATATTTATTAAAATTGGAGGCACAGGAATTGTAGTTTGAAATGAAGTGAACATTGTTCAGGCAGTGGGAAAGTTACTGGAGCAATGGGTGACAGGAAAGACCACCTCCTGGTAAGTTACTTTGTTTACAAGGTTAAAAATCACAGAGCATCAGGTTATAGTCCAACAGGTTTATTTGGAAGAACTAGCTTTCAGACCGCTGCTCCAACAGGTTCACTGATGCAAAGACTTTGAAGAGGTATATGAAGAGAGAACTGAGAAAACTGCAAGGTGGAAAATAATGGAGAAACGACTTTTCAATTGTTGCTATGTTATCATACTCACAATTCTGAAATATTTATTGGCCAGCTTATCTCAAAGTTGCTTTTAATGCACATTTTGACTGATCTCCACTTCCCTCTGCACAACCTCAGCGGATTGTTTATTTCTGTTCACAAATTGGCTTCATCACCAGAGGACACATTCTTCAGTGATCTGCAGCATGTTATCAAGAACAATGTGGTAAATGGAATTGAGTCATGCACCTTTCCAAAATATTCGATCAGAAGAGTAAACATGAGACAAAAATGTTTTTGCGTCCCCAAACTTCTTCACCACAACATGGTCAATGCACTGCCCAGCAGGTACTTTACTAAGGTTGAGGATGAGGGCTCTGATTTCCTGCTGCCCATTGAGAAAAACACTTTGGTCCATTTCTATTATTCAATATGAAACAGTTTCCTGTAGTCAGATAGTGAATGACTAATATATTATTGCAGGTAAAATGATGAAACAAACTTCTCAATGGACATTGGTGCAATTGGCTGAAGGAGCTCACAACTGATGCTTTGACTTGAATCTTCAAATCTAATTTAGAGACATAGACTCATACAGCACAGAAACAGAGCCTTCGGTCCAACTAGTCCATACAGACCAAACTAAGCAAATCCCACTTACCTGCGCTTGGCCCATATCACTCCAAACATCTGTTATTCACGTACTTATCCAGATGTTTTTTAAATGTTCTAACTGTACTTGCATCCATCACTTCCTCTGGAACTTCATTCCAAACACGAACCAGTCTCTGTATAAACAAATTGCCGTTCCTGTCATTTGTAAATCTTTCTCTTCTCACTTTAAAAATATGCCCCCTGGTTTTGAACTCCCTTACCCTAGGGAAAGACCCTCATCATTCACCTTATTTGTGCCCCTCATGATTTTATAAACTTGCAGAAATAGAGAAGGCAAAGACCCTGAAATATCCTGGGATTGGATTGTACCATATAGGCCTTTACTTCTGGTGTTACCCAGAGTGTCTGGTCAGGATAAGGTCATTTAATTATTGTGGCCTGAATTTCATGGTCAGCAATAAAGCAGCACCACTGACCTTGAAGAAAGATCCATGAAGACCTAATAATCTTGTCGTTTGGACCTCCTCTTTCCCAATGATAGTTCAAATCTGCTGTCAAGTACTAATGATGTCACCAGGCAAAGTAAGCAGCCAACCACATTGAAGATTTTTCACAGAAAACCAGAACATAAAATGTACTGAGTTCTTCACTTTTAATTATTTTTGCAAAGAGCATAATAGATGAGTTGGGCATTAACTTGGAATTAAGGAAGAAGATGAAAAATTATATGCAAACTTTAAAATTACTATAACTTTGAATGGAGGGGTCAACAGAAGGTGCATGCTGGGAGCAGCACTAGGCATACCTAAAAATGAAGTGTTAACCTGGTGAAGCTACAGTAGAGGAATTTGTGCATGCTAAACAGCATAAACACTGCGTGATAGACAGAGCTAAGCAATTTCACAATCAACAAATCAAATCAAATCAGAGTCCTGTCACATCCAGTCATGGATGGAGATGGACAACTAAATACTTCACTGGAGGAAGTGGCCTCACAAATATCCCCATCGATGGAAGAGCCCAACACATCAGTGCAAAAGATAAGGCTGAAGCATTCGCAGCAATATTCAGCCAGAAGACGCCACACCACCACTATACTGACTGGGAAAATATCACCAGTGTCACTGGGTCAAAATCCTGGAATTCTCTTGTTCACGGCTTTGTGGGTCGACTTACAGCACATGGACTGCAGCGGATCAAGAAGGCAGCTCAAACCTTCTTGAGGGCAACTAGGGATGAGTAATAGATGCTGGCCCAGCCAGCAATGCCCATATTCCATTAATTAATAATAAAAAATACAGAGAAACCTTTCATTCCACAAGTATAATGTTAGTTTGACAGTGTCAGTCATGCTGTTCTGTAATAATTATGAACTCAGTATGAACAACACTGTTGTATCTCATTCATTATATTTCAACATTATCAAGGGTTTTTCCTTGATTTGGTTGCAATGGAAACCTGCTTCATTCTGCTGAAAATGGTAAATGAGTCTGGAAATCACAAATCCCATCTACAAACATGATATCTCTCACTTTGCAAGAACAGGAATGGGGTTGTGTTTAGATTTGCACTTGTGCCTCTTATAAAGGCATGTGACCATTCAGAACATGAGCTGCTCCAGTAAAATGGGATTTTGTTTGCCTCAGAGTGTAACAATTCAATTGTGCAGAGTTGACCTGGTGAAAACAGGTTCAACCTCTGGGCATTTCTTCGATAACCAGGGTATCTGCTTAGACCCACCATTTGGGCTGGTCAGTGTTCTTTGATGTTGCAAAAGTTGGCATGAATGTACATAAAAAGTGCATAAGCTAATTAGTGACGAGTTCATTGGAACTGCCAGCAAACTGGCAGAAACACCTGTTCGAAGCAGCTGCCAAATGGAACTGTCAAAAATCTCAAGCTGTCACACTGTCAAGTTTTTTAAAAGTCCTGCCCTTCATATCTTTGCAAAACAAATCTGGAGGTTTTGTTTTGAAGAACAACAGCTCGATATTGAACTTTCTGTTGACATAGACCTGAGGGCTTCCATTAGTATTTTGATTCTCCATGACTGATTTCTCTGATGTTTTATTTTTTAATGTTAAAGGTTAAGGACCAGACCAAACGCCCTCAAAATATATGAAGAAGATAGCCTAGACCATAACCTTTTCTTATTTTAAAAGCGAGTGCCAGGTGTTGTGTTCCAGATGTAATTTGATTGGGTCAAACTACCGATCTTGAAGCAAAACATACTTACGCTAATGGTAAAACACAACAAAAGAAAGAAAAAAATTGGAATAACTTAATTCTGTTGGAAAACTTAACAGAATAGCAGATTATTTAACTGCTAAACAGTGACTGTTCCAATATTTAACATCACATAAACACGCCCTTGGCAAAGGCAAATTCAATAAAATAGATTGTCTCACAGGGAATTCTCCAGACCAGGAGGAAAAAAACATCCAGAGACAACTCTGAGAGACAGTCGCAAGGAGAGATAGAACATAGAACATAGAACAATACAGCACAGAACAGGCCCTTCGGCCCACAATGTTGTGCCAAACATTTGTCCTAGCTTAAGCACCTATCCAATTGCCGCTTAAAGGTCACCAATGATTCTGACTCTGCCACTCCCACAGGCAGCGCATTCCATGCCCCCAACACTCTCTCGGTGTGCGCTCCTCCACCTTCTTCACAGTCACCCTGACTGTGTTGCGAATGCCCTGGCCAGGGCTGCGAGCGGCTGCTGAGGCCATAGCTCTGAGGTTGGCTGGTACCTGAATTGGCGTTAGGCCGAAGCCAGCATAATGATCCACCAAGAGCAGGTCAGCACAACCAAACGATCCTCCAACGTCCAATCATGATCCAGCGATGGTCTCCAGCAGCTCCGACGACTCGCAACACGATCCCCGTGGTTTCTCTATTCCGCTCTGTGGGACTTGATTGGCCAGGACCTGCTGGAGGTGTATGTCAGTATGCTTCGGGCAGGTACCATGAGCGAATCCATGAGGAAAGGCATCATCACCCTCATCTACAAGCGGAAGGGGGAGAGGGAGGAACTCAAAAATTGGAAACCAATCTCACTGTTGAATGCGGATTACAAAATTCTGTCAAAGGTAATCGCCAAC
>NC_057733.1:43607774-43620234 GCF_004010195.1 Chiloscyllium plagiosum | reverse complement strand
ACGCCCGGACTCTCAGCCGCACCGCACGCTGCCCTCGAAGCGGCTGCGGGGGGGACGAGACTGTCACACACCTCTTTCTGGAATGTGCCTACGCAGAAGAAGTCTGGAGAGGGATGCAGTGGTGTTTGTCGAGGTTCGTCCCGAGCGCGCCGTGACGCGGGACTCCGAGCTCTACGGCTTGTTCCCCGGGACGCACACCGAGACGAACATCAACTGTGCCTGGAGGATCATTAACTCGGTGAAGGACGCTCTCTGGGCGGTCCGAAACCTGTTGATCTTCCAGCTGAAAGAGTTGACCCCGACTGAGTGCTGCAGACTGGCACATTCCAAGATCCAGGACTATGTGTTGCGGGATGCGCTGAAGCTTGGTGCAGCTGCCGCCAAGGCGCGGTGGGGAAAGACCACTGTGTAAAGTCTGCCTGCCTAACAAAGAACAGGGGGCCCATGCAGTCATTTGGGCTCTGCTGACGCCTCAGCTAATTGTATGGGCCTATGATTGCAAAATGTACAGACCGGTATAAAAATGATAAATTCTGATCTCTGTATGTACATGTTTACATATGTATGGCATGACCAACTGTCCCGACCATCAAATTATTTTATGAATAAAGTATATTTTTGAAATAAAAAAAAAACTGGGCCTGTGCTATCTTTGAGGAATGAAAGGTGATGTATTGAAACATAGAAGATTCTGAAGGGGGCTTGACATGCTAGACACGGAGAGATTGTTTCCCTTGTCTGGGGAAAGTAAAACATAAAGGCAGTTTCAGGTTAAAGGATGGAGTATTCAGCACTAAAACATGGAGAAACACTGTCATTCAACCAGTTGTGAATTTTTGGAATTATTCACTCCAGATGATAATGGATATTCCATCATCGAGCATATTCAAGACTGATAAAAGGAGATGTTTTGTTTTCTTAGAGGATCTAAGAAATATGTACAACTGAATGGAAAATTGAAGCAGAAGATCGCCCAGGACATGACGACACCTTCCCATTTGATTGTTATCTTGAGTTCACATATGAACAATCAAATCATTTTCCCCAACTTGGCACCTCGATGCATTTTCAAACCAAAGTTCTCCCTAGCACCTCCAGACAGCATCAGAGATGATCTGATCATCAACCCTATCACGCCTTTCCTTTTCACCACCCCATCTGGCCAAAATTCTTTTAAAACATCTCCCCACTCTGATCCTAAAGTCACATCTTTCATGAGCTTCTCTCCTATCTCCCTTCACTCCTTCTCTGAGTTCATCTTGCCCATGAGACCTCAGTCTTGTACAATGTTCCAGTTAAGCTGCTTGGCTATGCACGTGCACACATTCTGATGTTCCATGCATGGTAATTGGTGTTGGCACGCTGACTGTGGGATTGATTTCTGCCATTCGTGGGTGTGGGAGGTAAGAAAATTGGAGGGAATGCCATTTTTATAACCTCAATCCTATTCTGGCTAAAATGATCCAGGCAACCTACACTTCTGTGCCCTATGTTGGCTAATATTGTGAGTGGTTCTCTCTCCTGTGGAAATTTTCCATTATCAATGCCCTCCACAAATAAAACAGGTCTTTTCCTCAAGTCTTTTCAAATTACCACCCCATTTCCAAACTTCTTTTCTTCTCAAAGGTCCATGACCATGTTGCCTTTCAAATACAATTCCATCTTTCCTGGAATTCCATGTTTTGAATTTCTCCAGCAGGTTTCTGCCCAGCCACTGTACTAAAACAGTCGTGAATGACAACTTATGGTCAAACTTATGAAGGTAAGATATCCCTCCTCATCCACCTTGACCTGTTTGCAGCTATTAACATAGTTAAGCAAGCTATTCTCCTACAATACTTCACCACTGTCTTCCAGCTGGATGACTGCTCCCACCTGAATCTATTCTTAGGTATCCAACCAGAGCCAGAGAATTGCAATGTTTTATTCTTAGAAGGGAATGTTAGAATCATTGACAAGACCAGCACTGATGCTCATTCCTAATCACCCTTCAGAAGGTGCTGATGAGCTGCTTATCTGAATAGCTTTTCAGTCTATTTCAGAGGGTGAAGATTGTGTGGACCTAAAGTCACAACTCGACCAGTCCAGGCAAGGCACATTTCTTCCCTAAAGGATATTAGTGAACCAGATAGGTTTTTATCTTCATCTGTTTGTTTTGTGGGAGCCAGTACTTGGGCAAGAGCCTGGGTATTCGGATATCTCCCAGCTCCACAAACCTGAATCCCAGAAGTTGGAATTATTATTCCTAGATAAGAAGCAGTACAGGTTTTATGGGTGTCATGGAGAGTAATCTTGGAAGTAGTGCAGAGGATATCAGTTGCAGAGGTGGAATGTGCAGAAGAACTTGCTCAGTGCTCTGGCACTTTGTCAAATGTTTGCAAAAGCTCAGTAAAAATAAAACCCACCCTCCAGTTCTCACCCACTTCGTGCCCCACATACTGCACACAGGTGTTTCCCCCCCCCCACCAACCCATAAAACATTTAAAGCCCAGGAGTTTTAAATGCCTTCACAGAAACTGCGACTGTCTTTTATGGTTCCTTTTCCAGATCCGTTTGACAGTTTCTTTTGACACCTCTTTTTACATTTCCAATGAGTTAATATACTTTTTAGGCACATTCATGTCAACTTTAAACAATCCCAAAGGGTAACCCTTACCTCTTCCAGAGAAGACCCTCATACCTCCCAAAGGGCAGCTTACTTCTCTGGAAAGGAAATAGACTTGCACCAAGAGGAGTCTGGGATTGTATCTGAAAGGGTATCTGACCTCTCAAAACATGTACCCCACATCTCCAGAGATCTTCAGTAATTGTAGAGCTTCTCCTACTATGTCTGAAGTACATAGGTTGTATTTTTAATTAACTGCAGGTAAAAGTTAGATGAGCCTCAGCCGCAGTTTCCTCATGAACCGCATTTGTGCAAATTAGAGACACTTCATAATTTAGTAAGAGAAAGTGAATTAGATGCTGGAGATCAGAGTCGAGAGTGTGGTGCTGGAAAAGCACAGCAGGTCAGGCAGCATCCGAAGAGCAGGAGAATTGATGTTTTGGGCATAAGCCCTTCATCAGGAATGACGCACTCTCCACTTCATAATTTACCTCTCCCGGAATTGATAGGTATTCAGAGTACAGGATTTCTGGATTCAGCTATTCAGATACAATTTTATAATGACAGAAAGGCTCTATGTTTTTAAACAAATTCAGGCCAACCCTCTCTATGCCAGATTTGTCAATTAATTGAATTTAAATTCCTTCACCTTTCATGATGGGCTCTGAATGTGAGCATCTAAGAATGACTGGGTGTCTGCATTACTTGTCTGCCCATGTTCCCAACACACCACCATCCCAGTTGGAATGGCTCCTTTTCCTATCCCTCTATACTGTTATTGTTGATGTCACTTCAGAACTTGTCCCTGGCCTCCTCCTGTGTCTCATGGACATGCTGTCTCAGTTTCACCATCCAAAGACACAGTGCTTGTCCTCCTTATTGATGTGTGTGTTCTAATGACACACAACTTCACCTCAACATCCCTTCTCTCGACTCCTCCCCTTTTGCTAAATTTTCAGGCTGCCAATCTGACATCCTGTACTGCATGACCAGAAAGTTTCTCCGGTTAAACATTGGGAAGACTGAAACCATTTCTCTCAGTTTCCAATCTGAACTCTGTTCCCTGGCTACTGACTCTAAATCCATGAGTCTAAGACAAAGTTTGTAACCATGGTGTCACATTTGATCCCAAACTCCTTTTGCTGTCATTGCTAAGACTATCCATTGACACCTTTGTGAGATTGCTTGACATCTCTCTGTCTCAGCTCACTTGATGGTGAAACCATTATTCTTGCCTTCCTTACCTCTATATGTTATTCCAAAGCATTCCTTGTTGGTCTCTCATGTCCACGCTAAATAAACTACCGGTCATCTCAAACTCTGCTGCCTATGTCCTAACTGTTGGAAAACCCCTTTTCATTCAGCTTTTTGAATCTCTCGATGGCCTCACCCTCCATATATCTGTAAGCTCCTGCAGTCCCATGACTCTTCAAAATGACTGAACTCCTCAAATTCTGGCTCTTGTAGGTTCCTGATTAGAATCACTGCACCATTTTGGTGATGTCTTCAGCCGAATAGGCGCCAAGCTCTGGGATGCCTTTCCTTCACCTATCCACGTTTCTGTCTTACCTTATTCCTTTTAAATCTATCACATTGACCAAGTTTTTTGTCAGGAGAAAGTGAGGACTGCAGATGCTGGAGATCAGAGCTGAAAATGTGTTGCTGGAAAAGCGCAGCAGGTCAGGCGGCATCCAAGGAGCAGGAGAATTGACGTTTCAGGCGTGCCCGAAAAATCGATTCTCCTGTTCTTTGGATGCTGCCTGACCTGCTGAGCTTTTCCAGCAACACATTTCAGCAAGTTTTTTGTCACTTGACCTAACATTTCCCTATGTGAATCAGGGTTATGTTTTGCTTTATAATGCATCTGTGAAGCATCTTGGGATATTTAATTGCATTAAAGCCACTATATAAATATGAATTGTTGTTGTTCCCTCATAGTATTCATCAATCAATGACAGACACATTGAGATGGATCCAATGTGGAATTGAATGCAGTATAAGTTTATGTATTAACTCTCAACACTAAATCATCAAATTTGATAGAAATAGAGTTGATGCTGTCTTCAAAATGAAAGATAAAATCTTTGTTCATGTGGATCAGTGATGCATGGTTTGGGGTCTTGAGTGAATGTGTTTAAATAGTTCCAATCTAGCTCCTGATGACCATCAGCAGAACATTAACCTCAGAACAGATGCCTTGAATAATTACATTTTAAAAATTGTGCTGTGGCTTCTACTTTGTTGCAACAAATTGCTTGAATTAGACTGACAGTTTTCATTTAGAAACCTAGAGTTAAATTATATAATGGAAATTTAAATTTCTTGTGATCTGTTGGTTCAGTTATATCTACAGTTTAATATAGTCCTGTAGATGCACACTGTGGGAACATATTTACATCCTTGAAACCATTTACCATGACTCACAGTTTTCAAAATCAATAGCATTTTCCCATCACTGATTGACATTTTCTAGTAAAAGTGCTGTGAATATCTTTGCTGACTCCTAACTGACCCACGTCAAAAGTGGTGGCTCCTCTGTGTCTATTGGACTATTGGGATAAAATGCCAATTATTTTCCTAAATGCTCAGATGCAAGATGTGTTGATCTTCTCCAACATCTAAAAAGACAAGATAATGTCATCAGAACTGTAATCCTTTCAAAGTAAATATTTCATTGTGTGACCTTTCAATAGTTCAAACTTTTCCGGTTTTGTGTTGATTTGTGAATGACAATGAAAAAGAGTTCAGTGACTTCATCCTCTCAATTTTCCAAACAGCTGAAATTCCATTGTGCAGCTCATTGCATATCCCATCCAATCCTTTGATAGGTTTAATGTCTTGCAGAAAGCACAGAGGATAAGCAGTGTTGGGTACATGTCTGTTTTATAATGATGGATTTGTCACACAACTCTAACCAATGGCTATGAACCTGCAGACTTCTAAATGAGAATGTTCACTTCTAAGCTGAAAGCACAAAGAACATAGGCTCGTTTTTGGAAGATTATAGTGTAAGCAGATCCAAAGGTTGAGACTCCAGTTGTGTATCAGTCTACAGAGGGGGATGTTGCTAAGCTAATTATATAGAAAACAGTGGGTACTTAAAAGTGACTACTGAACTGTAATTATTTGATGGCTTGAGATAATGTCATAAATCATGGCAGAGAAACTCAAGCAGGTTAAATTGTAATCTGAAACCTAAGATTACTGTCTGGTGATTATCCACATAATTAGTTTAGCAATAAGTACAAGAATTTGGCTGACTTGTGTCTTGCTCTGATCTCCAATTGACAATATAAACACAGTATTAAACATTAAGCAGTTGTCTTTCCTTCTCCATGACTTTATGGAGATTAAGTTTTCACTTGGAAACACGGCAAACATCATACAACATTCTGAACAGATGTTGTAATTACCTTTCCTTTTATTAGACAATTCTTGCTCTGTCGTTTTTCTGCAGACCTTCCATAAAGTTTCCAATAGAAGAAAATTAGAACAACTGGAAATTGCGGCATGTATATAAAACCAATGTTTTTAAGGACTTCCAGCCTTCTCATACATGATCAGAAGCACATGTTTGATTAACCCCTTCCTGAAGCTCTGAATTTTGGAAGGGAGTGGAACAAAGGATTTTTCCATCTTTGCAATGTCATAAGAAAAGGAAGTATGCTGGTTTGTGATCTGCAGAAATAGATTTAAACTCATAGTTGTCTTTGGTTATTCCTCATTGCCTCAGTGGCTTGGCACACGCATGCATTTAGCAGGAAGAAGCATGGAGTCTTATCATTATTCTCTGCTTACTGGAATCACCAATAATGCAATAATTGCATGGCTAGAGAGTCCTGGAAACCACAGGGGTATTCTAAACTGCTGATAAAACATCTAAATATGACTTTGGGTAGGCTCAGCTCCACCCTCCAAAGTTTTTCCAAGTTATGTAAAACCTTTAGAAGTGTTTGGCTATCCTTTAGTTTGGATATGTTAAATTTCGGAAGGATGCTGAGTTTTCAGCAAGGCTATAGATGCGGTTTACCAGATGATACAAGCGATGAGGGTTCTCAGTTCTGTAGAAAGGTTGGAGACTCTGGGATTGTTCCCCCGAGAGCAGGGAAAGTTAAGGCGAGACCAAATAAATTGTTTCCACTCACAAGTGGGTTGAGATCACCAGAGGTCGCAGATTTCAAATAATTGACAGAAAAGAAAGAGAAGCTTTTAAACACAGAGAGTTAGTCAGATGCAAAATGAGCTGCCTGAAGTAGATTTCTAAAAACCTTCCAAATGACGGACACTTAAAGCGGGTTCATCTGCAGGGTTTTGAAGAAATAGTTGTGATGTGAAATTAAATTGACAGCTCTTGAAAGAGTCAGTACAGGCCTGACAGCCCAATTGGCTCTTCCTCTGCTGTAAGATTATGTGATTCGAATATGCTGATGATTCTTAGATTCGTATCTCAAGATTATGCAGATTGAACAGTTTGTGCAATGGGTTTCGATGTATCATGTATTTGCCAATTATTTTGTAGGTTCTGAGAGATTTCAGAGCAGCAACAATAAGTTTGATAAACAAAGTTTGAATGACCTCAGTTCACTGATGAATTATATCTGATAAAGAAGGTTTCTCATAAATTGGAAAACTGATTTTACAAACAAAGCCAATGAAGTATTTTGCAAGCAAATGTTAACTCTCTTTGCCTTCAAGCATATTCTTAATTATCAGACAATCATTGAACAACATTTACTGTGACAATAATTTGGAATGCTAAAGTTTACTTGGGTACAAAGCAGTTGACATGGTTGTGGCAAATATTCCCATTGCTCAATGTCTTCTATTAAACATAATTACACTTAGTGCTTTGATCCCATTTAGCATATGCCATCCTTGGATTTGAATTTCCAGCCAGAGCTGATGACTATTTAAAACCTAACCCCTCATTTTATCTCCATCTTGTTATGGAGCAGCAATAGGAAAGTTCAGCAGCTCTGGCACATGGAGGGACACAGCAGGACGTTGAAAAGCTGAATAGACACACTGTGACCGACATGGAACCTGTTTGTCATAAGAGAGAAATAAAGGAAACTGTTGTATATCAGCACTGGCTTTTTGTAGCAACCTAAACGTTTGGCACTTTTAAAAAGGCATTCTTATATTGGCTATTGTACTTTACTCTCATTACTGAGGGGGTTTAGTGAAGGACAAGGGTTTAGTGAAGGACAACATTTCTATTTTACAGACTTTCAGATTTGGTATTCCGAGAATACTGTTCTTTGGAGCAATAAGGAAACACTCTGTTCCCTATAATCATCTTGCACTTGGGTGATGTTCAAAGCTATAATTACACTTTGTACTGTGAACGTGAAAAATGCTTTGTTTTACATACTCTGTGCCAATGAACAGAACAGCTCCCATTTGGCGCCTCTTATCATTCTAATCTGTGGTATCTCACAGTAATATGTTTTGAATTGTAGCTGGCTTTAATTAAAGGAACATTTGGATCTACTGATGGGCAATCCTCAATCACAATCTTGGCCTCAATGTTTTATTATATTTGTGAAAGGACCATAAACAGGACAGCTTTTTGCACGTTTTTGTCCAGCGTTCCAGTTTGTATGAAAAAGTACCATTACTTAAAGCCACTAACTTTCAGAAAGCATCCTCGAATATCACATTTGAGTATATGCAATCCTCCCATTCCTGGAGAACATCCAGCCAATGCAGAATTGGAAGCAGGAAGAGTGAGTCAAAGGAACTGGAATAGGCAGGTACATCAGCCACATGTATTAAGATCCACCTAAAAATAGGTGGAAGTGCATAGCACAGAAATGATATGGATACCTTTCAGCTCCAATGGGAACTAGCTCTGCAAATGGGAGTCAATAAAAGCAGACTGGAACATAACTGACCTCCATTAATGGTTGACTACCCATCAAAAATATCCATAACGTTTATTTTAACAAAGTGAACCTTTCACCTACAATTATTCTGGAATTTGAGTGTTTAAAAGAACCAAAATGGAATTTTGTGTAAATGTGTTTAGTTGGTTAACAAATATTGGATTATAAAAATAACCAATCCCATGGGCGGCATAGTGGCTCAGTGGTTCGCTCTGCTGCCTTACAGCACCAGGGACCCAGATTTGATTCCAGCCTTGGGTGACTATCTGTGTGAAGTTAGCACATTCTCCCCGTGTTTGCATAGGTTTCCTCTGGGTGCTCTGGTTTCCTCCCACAGTCCAAAGCTGTGCAGGTCAGGTGAATTGGCCATGCTAAATTGCCCATAGTGTTCAGGGATGTGTAGGCTAGGTGCTATAGTCAGGGGAAATGTAGAGTAATAGGGTAGGGGAATGGGTGTGGGTGGGATACTCTTTGGAGAGTCCGTGTGGACTTGTTAGGCCAAATGGCCTGTTTCCATATTGTGGGGATTCTAAGAAATATATGTAGTTTTTGTTTCAAATGGTAATTTTGAGCTGACTCACCAGGGATCGATAGTATTTGCATATTCCAACTGTGTGCATTGTGGAATCAATCAAGCAGAACTGAACATTGAGGTTACACATTTTCATGTTATTGCGCCATTGGTGTACCTCATAGTGCATAAGCTTGAATGTTTTCTGCTTTGAAATGATGTGAACCTTGCTACAAATTAGAATTTAATGCAAATAAAACTACTGGAGCCTAACAGGGATAGCCCTGCTTGTCATGGTAAATTTTACTAACCGTCCGTTTCAATGTGTCACATTAAGAACCACGAGTGAGGTTGAAAGAACATGATGGACTGAATAGCCTCTTTCTGTACCATAACAAATCTGTGATTTTTGTTGCCCAAAGTTTCAGCAGCATCAAGGCAAACTATTCTTGCCCTGGGGCTCAGACAGGTATCAGGCTCTTTACTCAAGTGTACAAAGATAGTCATGGCTTTTTCAGGCATTGGCCCCACTGATACGAAAAGCATTATACAGCTAGCTCAGAATGGATGTATATTTCCTGCTGAGTATAACAGGTTGAGGTGACCTGTTAATGCCCCCAGGGCGGGGCTAGGTTGATGTTCTGTTGAAGCATGAGCATGTGGGACAAGATGAATGAATTGACTGTCCTTCATTTGTATGTTTGTACCTTTAACCCGTTTTTTTGTCCTTTTCATCCTGATAATGAAGTGTGTAAAACACCGGACACCAGCTTGGTTTGTTTGATACTAAGGAAAATAATTGTGCAAAATTATAATGTCAAACAACGTCAATGGGTTTAAAGTCTTGAGAGTACAAATTCGTTTATATCCGCAACTGTTAAAAATGGAAAATCGTGAAAGAAGAATGCAACGCCTGCAAACCATGTTTTGATTCCAAGAATTAAACACAGTCAATCATTGCAATAGTCAGCTGTTACTGGTCACTATACTTTTTCCGTTGGTGACACGATCTTGCGATAACTGTACCAATTGTGCCTTGTTCCTGTTACTATGTAAAGTTCCACTTCTGGTACATGCAAATAGTACTGAACTAATTGCTTCTTTATAACCCTCTTACTGTAAGTTACCTTACAGCAGCCAACTAAATGATTACAGTAAAGTGCAGGCAATTTTTTAAACAAATAAAGATTACCCTTACAGTAATTAACCCCCTAGGGTGAGTGTTCACTGCTGTACCAACAAATTCACCTGTAATAAATCATGAACTCTAACTTTTACAATGTATTCTAGAAATAACTGTGGCAGGATAAATATTGAATAAGTTCTTCTGACATGCTGTTTGTAATAGAGTTTTCACCCACTGAGTACGAGAGCAGGGATGCAAGAGCTGCAATTGTACAGGTCCTTCAGGAGACCACAGTTGGAGTATTGTGTGCAGTTTTGATCTCCTGATCTGCGGAAGGTTGTTTGGTTGTACAGGGAGTGCAGCCAAGGTTTACCGTTCTGATTCCTGGGATGGCAGGACTGATCCATGAAGAGGGACTGGATTAGTTAGGGTTAAGTTAAAAATCACACAACACCAGGTTATAGTCCAACAGGTTTATTTGGAAGCACTAGCTTTCAGAGCGCCACTCCTTCATCAGGTGATTGTTCACTGGAGTTTAGAAAAATGATGGGAATGTCATGGAATCCTATAAAATTCTAACAGAACCAGACAGGATACACACAAAAAGGAAGCTCCCGATAGTTGGGGAATCCAGAACAGGGGCTCACTCTTTAGGGATACAGTGAGACCATTTAGAACTGAGATAAGGAGAAATTTCTTCACCCAGAGAGTGATGAGCCTGTGGAATTTACTTTCACTGAAAGCGGTTGAAGGTAAAACATGAATGTTTTCAAGATATAGTTTCTATGGCTAAAGGGAATAGGTAGAAAGCAGGAACAGGGTACAGAGTTGGATGCTTAGCTTTGATCATTTTGAATGGGGAACTGACTCTTTGGGCCTAATGGATCCTGTGAATGGCTCGTTATATTTTGCATATTTTCCCAGTTGAAACTAAATTGGCCAATGCCTTCAATAAAATGATGGTCAAAGGAATGTTATATGAATCTTAATCATTTGCCAGGGATCAGCTTAGCTCAGTTAGTTAGTCAATTAGCATGTGGCTCAAAATATATCAAACAGTGCAGGGTTTGGTTCCTAGGAACATAGGAACAGAAGTGAGCCATTCAACCCCTCGAGTCTGCTCTGCCATTCAATGATAGCATAATCTATGGCCTAACTCCACATGTCTGCCTTGGGCCCATAGTCCTTGATACACTTGCTTAATAAAAATTTATCAACCCCAGATTTAAATTTAACAAATGAATTAGCACCAATCATCGTTTGAGGAAGACAGTTCTAAACCTGCACTATTCTTTGCACAGGGAAGTGTTTTCTAACATCTCTCCTGAATGATCGGGCTTTAATTTTTCGACAATGCTCCTGGTTCTAGAATGAACCGTGGAAATAGTTTATCTTTTTCTATCCTATCTTCCCCTGTTAATATCTAGAAGATCTCAATCAGATAACATATTATTCTTCCAAATTCTAAAGAAAAACAGCCAAATTTGTTTAATCTCTTCTCATAACTTAACCTCTGAAGTCCAGGTGTCAATCTAAACCTACATTGCACTCTCTCCAGGACCAAAATATTCTTCCCGACATTGTGATCCCTGATACAGCTGAAGTGAATTAGGGCATGTCTCCTTGCTCTGACCTCTATTAAAGTGGGGATCATGATCCCTGAAACTCAAGCACCCTTCAAATTATCGAAGATGTCAACTGTAGAAAAACAGCAGAAAATTTGTCCATGAAGACTATGAAGTTAGTGTTGAGCCTTTAGTAGATGGCAGTTGGGCAAATCATTCTGTTCTACACTTTAAAATGGATATTGTGATTTGTTGTATGTCTTGAATTTTGGTTTGGTCTGTTTAATCATTTCTTTCCTTTATGAGTATAATATCCTCTCTCTAGCCCATTGCCACTCATTCCAGTAGGCTGCATATTTTTTCTATCAGTTCAGAGCCTAGCCTGTGAGACAAAGGGACAAATTAATGTACAAAAACACAACAAAGAAATGAAAGAGTCAAAAGGGTTGAAATTAAGATGGTGAATCCTCATCAAGAACATTCTCAACCCTATTGCTTTAAGAATTGTGCTGATTAGATTAGATTTCCTACAGTATGGAAACAGGCTCTTCAGCCCAACAAGCCCACACTGACCCTCTGAAGAGTAACCCACCCAGACCCATTTCCCGACCCTATATTTACCCCTGACTTGGCAATTTATCATAGCCAATTCAACTGACCTGCACATCTTTGGATTGTGGGAGAAAGCCCACACAGACATGGAGAAACTACAAACAGACAGTTGCCCAAGGCAGGAGAAAGTAGGGCTTATGCCCGAAACGTCGA